>NC_140178.1:12842416-12918998 GCF_963971535.1 Notolepis coatsorum
CAATCACAGCTCTGCGTCAGTTTGGCGCCTGGTTATACATTTTTGGCCAACTGCCGGTAGGCTTACGGGAGCTGGCAGCCTCGCCACAACTCTCGCAACCACTTTGACGTCTGAGTATAAATTAGGGCATTAGTAGTAGATGATGTAACACTCTCCAAACAACAATTAGTCAATTAGAATGCTGTTTAATGAACGTTGTAATAACCATCTCAGCATCCGCTACAGAACAGGCACCACTGGAGTTAACGAGGGTTAAGCTTCTTGCTCAAATGGGAAATGGCTCAAATAATGTTATCATCATTATCAAATAGACTGCTAATATAGAGCACTCAATTGACCCGCCCTCTTTTATTGATCCCCCAATCACAACTGTAGCTTAGATTTCCGGGTCATTTGCATTCAATAAACATCGCTATGTTTCACCCATTTCAAGTGAAGCAGGCCTGCCCTCTCAAAGGGCCCCCGGCTGGCAGAAAACAGCTTCAACTATTCCCCCTGCGCTTCTTCCCGCTCTTTCAGCACCACGGACAGCTCATGTCAGACCTGGTCAGCGAAATGGAGAGTGAGAGACAGACTCAGGTCTTGACGGGAGCTGTCCTTGGTGCTGAAAGAGCAGGAAGCACAATTCAGTCGTTTTTCAACCCTTTTTTCATCCCCAAGCTAGATAATGGCATTGCTTTTAATGTTAATTTAATTTGAGGGATTTGTTTAAGCTAGCTTAGTTTAATTCAATGCAGACTGGTAGTTGCCAAGAAGGGAGAGACTTGTTCTCATTCCAAAGCAAAAAATGCCATTGTTCAGTTCAGTTTTTAATTAAAGGGAATTGTTTGTTGTTGAAGCCACTTAATAAACTCATACGGAACACAGCGTGATCTCTATACCAAAGTCAGCCCACGTTACCCCACTTCATGGAGAGCTGCACTGGCTTCCCATTGCCGCACGAATCCGCTTCAAGGTCCTTGACCTGCATACCGTGCAGTCTAACTACACACCTTCAAGACCCCTCCTCTCTACATCTTCTGGCCGCCTCAGACCTACTCCTAATCGGGCTCCTGGGGGGTCATCAAAGTAAAGCAGGCTATTCTCGGTCCTCGCTCCACAGTGGTGGAACGAACTTCCCACCAGTCAGGACAGATGGAACCTGGCCAATTGTCCACTGTTGACTAAAAACACACCTCTTCAAACAATATATGAAAAAAATAAAAATTAACCTATTATGTACCTTACTACTATGCTACTATACGTATAACACTATTTGACAAACAACGCCACTGACCCTTAGCTGCCAGAGATCTACCCCTCCTGCTGACTTGTCGTTCATAATTTGTATAAAAGTGTCATCTAAATGTAAATGTTTTGATTATTTCAATGCTGAGCTGTCCATGGTTCTGAAAGTGTATGAAATGCCTTTCAGTTGAAGGCTGACAATATACCATTATTGACGCAAACCAACTTGAGTCCTCGCTTTTCCCCCCTCTCTCTTCGGGGAGGGGGAGGGGGGGGGGCACATTAGCTCTTGAAACGAAGGCCAGAAGGCACACATGTGGTACCTTCAGACAACCACTGGTAAATGGTACCATGGCAGCCTGTTCTCATTTGTGAAACACAAATACACATCCTCATTTCACCAGATGGGTCAGAGTACAGCTATTATGTGCGGTGCCCCTGCAGCTTGGCTATGGGGGTGGTGGGGATCAAACCTGTGACCTTCTGGTTACATGGCGGTCTCTCTAACCACCAGGCAGCTCTCCTGCCCTAGATTTTGTTCTAATCTTAAACAGGTGAGCAGCACTGTGTGTGCAACTGTTTACATTCTCAAAGCAACGCCCACCAGCTATACGAGAGGTCAGGGGTCACCAACATGTAGTGGTTTCTGATGCCTCGACGCTCTACTGAGCGACTGAGAAGGTCCTTTGTTCCCGCTGCGGTTCAATTCTTCAATGAACACCGCTAGCTCTGTGTTGAGAGGCTCTCTCTTCTTCTCTTCTTTTTACCGTGTTATGTAACTTGTACTGTATGTTATTGTTTCTTGTTTGTGTATTTGTATTCGCGCTGGTGGCAAACGGTGTTTCCCCTCGGGGATTAAGAATACACCATACCATACTAACTGTAACTGAGGGGTACAATTCCCTGACTGTATGGTTAGATATGATACTTACTATCACTACCTCTTGTACTTTAGACTCTGGCCACCCAGTACTAGGTATAAATAATTATGATAAACACTCCCACCTGATGAAACGGATCCAACACAAATGTACCAAGTCGAAAGTCTGCGTTTAATAATAATACATAGCAAAAGGTATGTACAACGATCACTTAATTACATTTATGATTTGAAATAGTATGCACTTTTATGGCAAATGAGTATTCGTAGGTAGATCAATATCGAATGTCCAATCTCTGATTGCGCAGGAAGCAAATATACAACCTGGAATATTTAGGGAACAATAGCAATGATACTTGAATGATTATATAGCTGGATACACTAGGGGAAGGTTCCGACTGCTTGTAGGACAGCTGGAGGGGGGGGGGGTAGAGTCTGGCTGTATCCCGTCTGGCCGAGGGTATCCTGGGAGAGCCCACAGTCGTGCGACCCGGTGCCCAGCGATCCTCGATCCACAGATGAAAGCAGTTGGACTCTCTGTGGCCGGCGTCCTCCGGTCCACGATGGAGAGACGTGAGGCGACCTCGTCGTGTAGAGCGTCTTCTCACCTGTCGTCCTCTCCGGGGGGGGTATTTCCAACACACCGCAGTGTTGGCCTTTATCCATAGAATAATCAAAGTACTCAAAGCATAATCCAAGCCGGGGAAGGCTAGCCGTCGTCGGTAGAATAATCCAATATACAGGTCCACTCGCTCTTTGGCCTGGAGCTCCTCGGGTGCAGCTTCACGTGGGGTCAACCACCCTGGATAAGCGTCCAGCTGATGCCCGAAACGATGGGGGTGCTGATTACTATAGAACTCTTACCGCACGAGGCACTACATATGAATAGACTATTATTAGCTTAATAGAATACGTCCAACTCGACGATATAGTGCCAAATATGACTATTCAAATATTAATATACACGATGTCTCAATGCCGATACTGGGCCGAATTGGCCTTACTGCCCACACGTGGTTCGCGGGGAGGCTTTTGCGTCTGTCACTCTGTTGGAGGGTAAGGAACTGGACTAAAAGAAAGCTCTACTTTAATAGCACAGTATATATACGCACTATGAACAAATAGTACCATTAGTGGTGCGGTAGACATATTCCTACGCGGAACTAGGACTTGTCCATACATGTTGAGCGGTACGATTGAACCTGGTCTGAGGGGTATGGCGACCTGGCACCAAGGTCTCGTCCAATGGTAGAATGGAGACTATTATGGGATGTTCAGTAGACTAGAAGGGATATTCAATGCATATTGTACAAGGAATATACAAGGGATATCAGGGGATATACAAATACAATTAAATATATATATATAAATAAATATATATATTCGGTTTAATCTGATCCTTCAGAACAGCCGCCCCCTAATTGGTCCCAACCCAATTAGTTAAGCAGAGACAGATTAACCGCACTGTCTACCACTCAAGGGTTCGCTGTAAGGGTCAGTCAACTCACAAAGTCATAGGGTCATGGTCATCATCGATTGTGTCTGGGAGTCGGGGCAGTTCTATGAGCCTCGCCACCGGACGGGTGTAAATGCGCCCCTGGACGAGTACTTTGAGTTCAATACTCCCTCAATCTCCGTGCGGACTGTCATTAAGACTTCTTCCGCCACAGTCTGGTCCCCAAGTACTGCGTACAGGGCTGTCTTTATAGAACGTACTTCTCGTTCCCAAGTTCCACCGAAGTGGGGTGCGTTTGGGGGGTTGAATTGGAAGTCAATCTGGGCTGGAGCGAGGTGGGTCTTAAGTTCTGGGCCCATAGCTTGGAAGCTCTCCCTCAGCTCTCTTTCTCCGCCTTTGAAGTTTGTCCCGTGATCGGACAATAATGTAGACGGTTTTCCTTTCCGTGATGTGAATCTTCGGAAGGCCATAAGGAATGAGTCTGCGCTCATGGTCGGAAGGAGCTCGATATGTATCGCTCTGGTGGTCATGCATTTGAATACAATACCCCACCGCTTCTCGGTGCCTCTTCCTTTCTTTATGTGCAGCGGGCCAAAACAGTCCATGCCTGTTGAGTGGAATGGCTTGTCGCCGAGTCGGAGGCGACATGGAGGTAGGTCAGCCATCCGTGGTATGCTGGGCTGCGCGCGCCACTTTCGGCAGTCTAGACAGGTTCGCTGGAAGCGTCGCACCGCCTCTCTTCCTTGAAGTATCCAGTAACGACGTCTGATTTCCGCGAAGACTCTCTCTGCTCCTGCGTGGTGTACATCCTCGTCGTATTTCTTTATAATCAGCTCTGTGACCTTGTGTCGGCTGTTCAATACGATCGGGTACTTAATGTCATCCGGTAAATTGGGGGCTCTCCGCAGGCGACCACCCACTCTGATGAGGGTATGTGTGTCACTCTCGGGGGCCAGATGAATCAATCTGCTGTCTGATGGGACGGGCTTTCCTCCCTGTAGACAGTCTAGTTCATCGGGGAACGAGTCTCTCTGGGCTCGTTGCAGTAGAAGCAGTTCTGCTTCCTCGTAGTCAGCTGCTGACATATCAGCGGGGGACTTAATCTCTGGGTGGTGCCGCAGGAATGTCCGTTGCTGCGCACTCTCTATGGTAATGCAATCGTCTATGTTGGGGTCTGCGGAGACAACAGTGCTCAATCCACAGAACATGGGTTTCTTATTCTCAGCCTCCTCATCACTTGCTTCCCTCGGGGTGGGCGTGGGCCAATCTCCTTCCGGGAGCTTGAGGAATGCTGGTCCGTCACTGTAGATGTTATGACGGGTTAAGTCATCTAGGGACATTCCCCGGGTGATGACGTCAGCTGGGTTGTGTTTTGTATCAACATAGCGCCAGTTTGCTTCTCCGGTTAACTCTCCGGTTAACTCTTGAATCTCAGTGACTCTGACTCCCACGAAGACTTTGTATTTGCATGAATCCGATTTGATCCAGGCGAGTACTGTCGTGGAATCTGACCACAGGATTGTTCTATGCACCGGAATGGTGAGCTCACGTTGGATGAGCGTGGCTAGATGCGCTCCTGCGAGGGCTGCGCAGAGCTCTAGACGTGGGATAGGCTGTTGCTTGCGTGGGGCTATTCTCGAGCGGGCGAGGATGAATGCTGTGTAGATCTCTCCCCCCTCTTCTTGGGCCCGCAAGTAGGCTACTGATCCGTAGGCGACCTCGGAGGCGTCACTGAAGACGTGTAGATCCATTTTACATGTCTCTGGCCTCACCGTGGGTGGGAAGTAGCTTCGGCGTATATTAACGCCTGGGAGTGAGTGGAGTTCCATCTCCCACTCTCTCCAGGTGGATGCAAGGTGTGCGGGAATGGGGTCGTCCCAGCCCTGGTCCTTGTCCCACAATGCTTGTACAATCATCTTTGCCCTGGTGGTGTACGGTAGTATACATCCTAACGGGTCATATTGTCGGGCGAGTGTTCTGTACACACTCCGTCTGGTGGTCGGTATTGCCGTCGACCTTCCCTGCTCCGTGGTCAGGGGTTTGTGTCTATAGTGGAGCGAATCTGTTTTGAAGCGCCACACTAGTCCTAGTGTCATCTCTTGGGCTTCTCCTGGGATTGTGGCCATCCAGGTCTCGCTGCTCGCTGCCTTGTCCTCGGAGGAGAGGCTGCGCAGTATGTGCGGATCGCTGCTGGCCCACTGCCTGAGATCAAAGCCGCCTTTGATCAGAGAGGCGCGGAGTTTATGTAGGAGAGCCTCGGCTTCTTCCTGGGTCGAAACGCTTTGTAGACAGTTATCTACGTAGAAGCTGTTCTTCACACTGTGTCGGACCTCTTCGTCCGCTGCTGGGTCCTCTGCGACATGTCTCTGTAGTGCAAATGTAGCACAGCATGGGCTGCATGTAGTTCCGAAAGGGAGGACTTCCCATTGGTAGATGGCTGGGTGCTCATCTCCTGGCCTCTCTCTCCATAGGAACCGCAACAGGGGCTTGTCCTCCTCTACTAATCTCACCTGCAGGAACATCCCTTTGATATCCCCGCTGATAGCCACCTTGTCCTGGCGGAAGCGGAGTAGTACGCCTAGTAGGGAGGGGCCGAGTGTAGGACCGGGCAATAGCTCTTTATTCAGATTTTGGGATCCGATCTGGTAGCTGCAGTTAAACACGATGCGGTCTTTGCCGTTGTGATGAACCTTGTGGTGGGGCACGTACCACGATTCAGTCGTCTGGTCGGCCTCTTTAATGTCAATCTTTGTGACGTGTCCCGCTGTGATGAGCTTCTCAATCTCAGCGCGGTATACACTTTCTTGGGCGGGGTCCTTGGCTAAGCGCCGCTCTGTGTTTAGTAGGTACCGCTCTGTGGCGTCTTTCTTTGCGTGAAAGGTAGGCATCCCTTCCCGCCGCAGGAGTGGCGTGGCGTATCTCAACACGCCGCTGACTGGGACTCTCTTTGTTCCCGTCTCGAGGAGGTTAATGGCGTAGATGTCGTCTTTAGAGCGAATGTCTTTCTTTTCGTTCTTAAAGGGCATTTGTTCTAAGGTCCATAGCCTCTCTACATGCTGCAGGAGTGCGGTGTCTCCCTCTGTGACTCGGGAGTGGAGACAGCTAGTGGCTGTGGTTCGGTTGAGAGATTTGGCGAGTGGGCCTTGGAGAGTCCATCCTAGGCGGGTCTCGACTGCTGCAGGACAGCCTCTGGGTCCGGTATGAACCCGGTCTATCGGGACAATGAGGTCTGCATGGTCGGAGCCTATCAACAGTGTCGGGGTAGCACCGTCTATGAGTGGGATCGGTAGCTTGCGTAGATGTACATATTTCTCCATCAGCTTGGCTACGGGGTATGTGTACCGCGAGAGTCCTATTTCTTGGCTGGTGAAAGCGTCTGTAATCCTGTACCGTCGCTCGGGCTGGCCGCTTGCTGCGATAGAGAATGAGACATTCTCGCCCTTTATCGTTTTCAAATCTCTTCTTATTGTCCGAATTGTCATTTGGTTTTCGCTCCCCCGCAGCCCTAGCTGGGCCGCAGCGGACGCGAGCAGAAGGGTCTTCTCTGACCCGTCATCAAGGACGGCGTAAGTGTCCATGACTTTATTCTGGTAGCTCAATGTCACACGGACTACCTTTAAGAGCACTCTGGCTCCGCTGCTGCTGGCGGGGTCGATGTACATGACGCTTGCTTTGCTGCTTGATGGTGCGGGTGGAGGCCGCCGTCTGTTACTGTCGTGGAGTATGTCCAGATGGGCTCCATCGCACCGACTGCACTTTTTCTTTAAGCGGCATTCGGCTGCCATGTGTGATCGCGCACAGCGAAAACAGCGTCTGTTGGACTTTATCCATTGACTCGCTTCCTCCGCATTCATCTTGGGGAATGAGTCACATTGTGACAGCCAGTGTTCTTTCTCACAGTAGGGGCACACTATCTTCCACTTCTCCTTTCTTGAGGGGGTACTGTGGCTCCTACTGCTTGGCACTGACTCCGATTGGTGCATGACAGTCACCGATCTTCTTCCATCATTTAGTCTCCTGGTTCCTTCTCTGGAGCCAGGGGTGCTCCGTCCGAATGTATCTAGCCGTAAGCTGCTGACTTCTCTCGCCAGGAAGTCGGCTAGATCGAGGAGGTTCGGTTCGGGGCCATTAGGGTCTCGGTGGTCTCTCTGCCGCCTAAAGCGCTCCTGTCGGGCGGGCGGTAGCTTCTCCAAGATCCTCTCTACATTTGAGTTGGCGTATAGTTCATGCCTACCCTTTTCCCTCTGCGCTCCCAGCATCCCTACCAGGGACTGCACTCTGATGGACAGGTCGTCCAGTGCTCGATTGTCTATTGCTGGGGGTAGGCGGTCGATGTGCCTGATCTCCTGGATCACGTAATCCCATATACGTCCATATCTCTGGTCCAACGCTACCAGCGCTGCGGTGTATGGGGTTGTGGAAGTGGCGTAGGCGAGCGCTATGTTGTGCGCGCGGGGTACCTTTAAATGCTTCAGTAGTATCGCGTATTTATGGCGTTCATCAATGACATCCACCAACATTGTCTCCAGACACATGCGGAGCTCCGTATACTGGGCCCGGTTCTCCTGGGTGAAGTCTGGTACCATAGGTGTGCCAATGTATGACGCGGATTGTTGATACATCGGTGAGCGTTGGGGGAGAGGCCTCCTAGGCGAGTCTCCTCCTGCTCCTTGGCGTGGGCTGGTACCGGCTGTGTACCATGGCCCGCTGGTCCAGGTGCTGTTCCTCGGTGCGGGTCGTGCGTCGTGCTCACCCGTGAATAGCGTCGGGGGTCTGTAGCGCAGCTCCGCGGGGGTATAGCCTGGGCTGTACTGGACCTCCTGGTCCGGTAGAGTACTGTGCTGTCGTCGGGCGTGGTTCTCCTCCTCTTCCTCTTCGTCTTCCGTTAGGTCATCCAGGGCTTGTAGTCTCTGATTTAGCCTCTCCGCAGTGTATGCTGCTCCTTCCCGGTGGCTGGGTCTCGCTTGGACCGGTTGGGGAAGGGGGTCTGCGGGGGGTATAGACCTCGTCTGTTGGTCAAGTTCAGGGTCGCTTACTCGGCTAGGGGATGCCGCCCTGGAGTGATGTCTAGACGAGTTCCTGGAGCCTCTGGTGGAGGGAGGGGGTGTTGTCCTTCTGATCAGCTGTTCTATTAGTTGCGCTTGTGCTCTGTCGCGCTCGGCTTCGCGCTTGGTGAGATCCGATTCTCTCTGGGCACCGGTGGCGGCGCGCTGGGCGTCGGCCCGGTCTCTTGCCATATTCTCTTCCATCTGAATGCGTCTTATTTCCAGGCGTATGTGCTCTTCTTCGCTCCGTTGCTGTATCTGCAATCGATCGCGTTCACCCTGGAGTCTATCGCGTTCAGTAGAGGCTTTCAGGCTGACGAGGAATGCCTGCTGTAGTGTCCTCTCTGCCTCGCTGGGAGAAGACGGTTGTATAGGGGAGCCGTCCCTTGGGGTACTCCGTGCGGAGTCTTGGAGCTCTATCTCCACGGTGCTCTCCTCATCTTCTTCCGTGCCGAGTTCTCTCTCGGTAGTGTTGTCTTCCTCCCGGGACTCGTCGGGGACTACTTCTTCGGTATTGGCGGGGTGTAAAGTCATGTCTGGTTCCCCCTGGTCCCCACCGTGAGCTGGGTCAGTTACGTTAGAACCCATAGGGGCCTCTATGGTCGGGGTAGCCTGGTCGTTAGGGTTAGACATAATTTTACTTTCTAGTTTTACCGCGTTTACTGTTGGTAGAAGACTAGGTTGTTGACTGACAGCGTAAGCCTCTAGGTACTGAGGGAGCTGTCGTTTGCGCCGCGGGCGTTGTTGGTTAGGAGGATCGTTTCGTGGAGTGTTCATCATAGGCCATTTTAATATTAATAACACTATATTAATATTACACTGATTACCATCCGGCTCGAAGGACCAATTGTAACTGAGGGGTACAATTCCCTGACTGTATGGTTAGATATGATACTTACTACCACTACCTCTTGTACTTTAGACTCTGGCCACCCAGTACTAGGTATAAATAATTATGATAAACACTCCCACCTGATGAAACGGATCCAACACAAATGTACCAAGTCGAAAGTCTGCGTTTAATAATAATACATAGCAAAAGGTATGTACAACGATCACTTAATTACATTTATGATTTGAAATAGTATGCACTTTTATGGCAAATGAGTATTCGTAGGTAGATCAATATCGAATGTCCAATCTCTGATTGCGCAGGAAGCAAATATACAACCTGGAATATTTAGGGAACAATAGCAATGATACTTGAATGATTATATAGCTGGATACACTAGGGGAAGGTTCCGACTGCTTGTAGGACAGCTGGAGGGGGGGGGTAGAGTCTGGCTGTATCCCGTCTGGCCGAGGGTATCCTGGGAGAGCCCACAGTCGTGCGACCCGGTGCCCAGCGATCCTCGACCCACAGATGAAAGCAGTTGGACTCTCTGTGGCCGGCGTCCTCCGGTCCACGATGGAGAGACGTGAGGCGACCTCGTCGTGTAGAGCGTCTTCTCACCTGTCGTCCTCTCCGGGGGGGGTATTTCCAACACACCGCAGTGTTGGCCTTTATCCATAGAATAATCAAAGTACTCAAAGCATAATCCAAGCCGGGGAAGGCTAGCCGTCGTCGGTAGAATAATCCAATATACAGGTCCACTCGCTCTTTGGCCTGGAGCTCCTCGGGTGCAGCTTCACGTGGGGTCAACCACCCTGGATAAGCGTCCAGCTGATGCCCGAAACGATGGGGGTGCTGATTACTATAGAACTCTTACCGCACGAGGCACTACATATGAATAGACTATTATTAGCTTAATAGAATACGTCCAACTCGACGATATAGTGCCAAATATGACTATTCAAATATTAATATACACGATGTCTCAATGCCGATACTGGGCCGAATTGGCCTTACTGCCCACACGTGGTTCGCGGGGAGGCTTTTGCGTCTGTCACTCTGTTGGAGGGTAAGGAACTGGACTAAAAGAAAGCTCTACTTTAATAGCACAGTATATATACGCACTATGAACAAATAGTACCATTAGTGGTGCGGTAGACATATTCCTACGCGGAACTAGGACTTGTCCATACATGTTGAGCGGTACGATTGAACCTGGTCTGAGGGGTATGGCGACCTGGCACCAAGGTCTCGTCCAATGGTAGAATGGAGACTATTATGGGATGTTCAGTAGACTAGAAGGGATATTCAATGCATATTGTACAAGGAATATACAAGGGATATCAGGGGATATACAAATACAATTAAATATATATATATAAATAAATATATATATTCGGTTTAATCTGATCCTTCAGAACACTAACCTTTCTGTAAAAGAAAAAAAAAAGTTAGGCTCATTATATTTGTCTTTATAATGGACTAAGGCCCCGTTTAGACGGAAACGCTAGCAGGTGAATCCGCAAAAATATTTTTACGGATGTGCCTTTCGTTTATACGGAAACAGCGTTTTTACGGGGTGAAACCGCAAAAAAGTGAGACTACCTTCCAGGGTGGAATTCCTAGAAACGCAAAAGCTTTGCGCTCTCGTCTAAACTGTAAAACCGTATAAATCTGTTAAAACGATGACGAAAGGGTTGTCACGGCTCTGGTCGCGCGTACTGCTTACGTCACAGGTAGCAGGTATGCGCCAGTAGCCGAGACGTAAACAAAGCAAGTATGTCTGACTATTATCAACGGAGATCACCTGAAGGCTACATTGGCAGTACTTTTAACCCTTTCACTGCCACACGACAGAAGGTTAACCCTTTACTATCACACAACCGGCTGTCGTGTGGCAGTGAAAGGGTTAAATACACAAGAATCTGTCCCGCGGCGTGAGTGGACCCACTGTCTGTGAGTGACTCTGCTTTGGTACAATCACATTCCCCATCCACAGTCTGCGAATCAGAGGCAGAGTAGGGCGGGTCTTCACAGCACGTCATGTGACATATGCGCCAATCGTGTGACAGCGGGGCTCCGTCGTTATAGCGTCGTCTGCATGGAGAATTCCACCCCAAAACGCTCGTCTAAACGTAAAATTAAAAGTGAAACCGCAAGATGACTTTTGCGGTTTCTGTTCACAAAACGCTCGTCTAAACGTAGCCTAAATTTATAACAGCAAACATTGTATGGATTCTACCAATATCTATATCTGTGTACATATCCCTTACCTACTCTTACTAGTTACGCTGCTGACAGTATGTCTGTATAGTACAGTAGTACCTGTATCACTGTACATATTAATATTAGTGGATGTATATCGGTCTAGCTCCCACGCGCAAAATATCATGGACAGCTCAACATATTACCTGTATCACAGTACATATTAATATTACAACTCCGTACTTACATCTGATTAGCTCTGTTATTCAGTAGTACTAATGTATATATTTTATACCCAGTTTAATCACCTGTACATTGTATATTACTATTGCACTTTACTGGTAAATTTGGACTCTGGTTGGATGCCAAACTTATTTTAGTTGTACTGTACTTAGGCTGTAGGATGAAAATACATTTAAATCGAATCGAATCAAATCGAATATATGTAACAGTTGTCTCAAGCTTTTCATACTACAGTACATAACTAATGTATGATTCATACATTTTTTTTTATTCCAGCAGGCTGTAGTATTCATACTTATTTTGCCACCAGCCGCGCGACTTAGTTTGAACGTGCTCTCTGCTGTTTTGGTTGTACGAACCAATTATCAACCAATTATGGAGCGAGATGAATACGTACTAATAAGCACTCCTGATTGAATAGTATTTAAGTGGGTATTTTGAGTGAGGCAAAATTGACAAATTACAACCTAACAAATGGCTTGATTTCCACCTTCCGGCTTGTGATGGAAGATTTCAAGAGAGCACTTAGCGAGCTACTCAGAAGCAGGCGGGGAGCTACTGGTGGCTGGTGAGCTCCTTGCTGGAGACCATTGGAGTAGAGGGTTCATGCTCAGCTGGGAAACTGACTCAGGGACAATCACTGCAGAACAGCTTCTGTTTGAACATTGAATTGAGTCGTTCTCAAACCGGTCACAGCAAGAAGGTCCAGGGTTCGATTCCCGCTTGGGGACCAGGTTTCCATGATGCCAGTTACCCAGGTGGGGTATCTCCCAGGCCTTTCTGTGTGGAGTTTGCATGTTCTCCCCGTGCTCGCAAGGGTTTCCCCCCCGATAAGATAAACCCAATGGAAAAACATGCACAACAACAGATCGCTAACGCTGTGGTGTCCTTGACGAAGACGGACAGGAGCACTTGGATTGGTCCCCTGGCGCGGCTCACGTTGACGCCTGTCTGCTCCCGGCTGCCCTTGGGGGGGAAGGACGACGGGATGGGTTAATCGCAGATACGAATTGCATGCATGCATTGCATGTGTGCCGATTGATGACCTCTGAGCAGGTCCTAAATTATTATTATTTATATTATTATAACCCTGCCCTCTTTTCTTGATCCTCCAATCACAATTGTCGCTTAGCGACAGTTGTGATTGGAGGATCAAGAAAAGAGGGCAGGGTTTGAGATAGGTCTATTCAGTGGGCGGCTACGTGGCGTAGTGGGCAAGGCGCTCGCCACGAATGACGGAGACGCTGGGCTCGCCTGTTCGAGCCCAGCGCTCCACATTGCTTTCAGTTTAGCTGGTCGTTCATACTAATACACATTGGCCGTATTAGGGGGTGGGAAACTGATGGGTGGGGATCGGGCGTTGTGGACAGCGACTCCTACAGGTCGGTTGGTGCGCCTGCGCAGTAGAATCAGGAAGTGTCGGGGGCAGCGTGAGCCTCCCACGCGTTACTCCTCGCCACTAAGAGATCGAGCTGCGCAGGTGAAAAGATGCGACTGCTGTTACCTCAAGTACCGGAGGGGACTTGTGCTATGTATGACTTAGTCCACATTGCAGCCGGCTTGTGGGAGGCAAGAAACAGCGTTCGTGACAGGGGAGGGTTGAATTGGATGATACGAAATTGGGATGGGAGAAAAATATAGAAAAAATGGGAGAAAAAGTGGATAAAAAAAAAAGAGATAGGTCTATTGCGTTCCTGGTCGCCGTGCTACTACCCTACTGTCGCTCTTGGGAGGGTGTAAATGTTAAATTGTTACGAGTTGGGTAGGTGTGTTGGACCCAGGTGCAGTGCAGAATGGATAGACGAGAGGCAGGTGTTGTTTCTCAAACAAAAGGCTTCTAAATCAAATCAAATCAAATCAAATTTATTTATAGGGCCCGACAACACACGTTAATGTCCCCATGGACAGGTCTTCTTTAAACAAGTCAAGAAGAAAACATAACAATAAGTCAAGAACAGAACAAGAACACCATAAGGTCCAAACATTTTTAGATGAATGCAAATAAATGAAAGAATGCAAGCACTCCCAGACATACCCCACGCGAAGGTAAGGAAAAACTCACTAAAACCTAACAATAGGGAAAAAAGCTCCACAGGCAGTGTGGAGGAGAGAAACCTTAGAAGGGCCATTCAAGGGGGGATCTCCCTTCTTAGATGTTGGTGATAGTAGTGTTGCAGACGGACAGTTGGTAAGCATGCACTCATGTGTGTGGTGAAACACAGATGAGTGCATGCAATAGCAACTGTACATTTTGAAAGATTAAAGATAGAGCTAATAGCGATAGCAACTGAACATTTTGAAGGATTAAAGATAGAGTTGATAGCGGATCTATTTGAGGCACAGGGGCGGCGCAAAGAGGGTCACGTCCTCCCCTTCTTATTTATTGTTGACATTGGTGGCATCCCAGAGGAGAGCAAAACCCCAAACGTTACATAAATTGCTGCATTTATATAGCCGCTTTTATCCAAAGCACTTTATTTTGTTCCTCACATTTTTACCCATTCACTCACACATTCACAGCAGAGGCGACCATACAAGGTGCCAACTTGCCCATCGGGAGCGGTTAGGTGTTTTTGTGTCTCGCTCAAGGACACTTCGACACGCTGCCCGGGAGGAGTGGGAATCGAACCAGGTACCTCCGGATTACCAGACGACTGCTCAACCTCACGAGCCACTGTCGTCGCCCCCTGGGTGTAGAACTACCACACGCCTCCTTCGATACATGTGGAGTCGTGAGTCGCTTCTTTTCACCTGGCGGCGAGGGGTTTCACTGGGAGAGCGTAACAGGTGCGGAGGTTCACGCTATGAATGAATGAATGATCATTACATTTATATATAGCGCTTTTTCTAGACACTCAAATCGCTCCCCACAATGTAGGCTGGAAATTGCCTCCTTCACCACCACTGTGTAGCAGCCAACCTTGGGCTACGCAGGCTCAATGGCTGCCATACACTGGCACCAGGCACACAACACACTACACAATGGCTGAACGGCTCAGGAGACAGGGATTGATATCAGCCAATTAAAGGGAAGGGATGATTAGGTGGCATTGATGTCAGAGACCTGATTGGGAGTTTGGCCAGGAACGTCGGGGGACCCCCTACTCTTTGCGATAGACGCCTTGGGTTCTTTAACGACCAAATTCAGTCAGGACCTCGGTTTAACGTCTCATCCGAAGGACGGCGCTCGCAGCTGTACGGTGTCCCTATCACTGTAACAGGGACATTGTTACTGACAAGTCCAGAGGACAGAGTGCTCCCTGCTGAACAACAACACCACTTTCCGACCTTGACTGGGGCTCGAACCGGTGATCTTCCGATCTATCTCCCCCAGACCCCCTCCTCGCTGAACAGGCGCCCCGACCTGCCAGTAGGAGGCGCTGTTGCAACGCCCAAGTTCAAGTTTGTTTTTATTTGTCACGTATAAAGTACATGTGCATTACAGTGAAATGCTTGGTTCTGTATGAGCCCCCTGAGAATGTGCTTCATACAGTAAAAAAGTAAGTAAAAGAGGAATAACACTATACAATATACAAACTAAAGTACAACCTAAGTACAATGAAGTAAAAATGCAGACGATGGGGTAAAAGATGCAGACAATGAGGTACAAAAACGTTTTTTCTAAAAAGGCAAGGTGCAAAATGCAAATGGGGTATGGATGTAGTGCAAATCTCCTTTAATAAATAGATAAATATAATGTCTTTATATTTAAAGTGTCTAAAGAGAGTGTTAAGGTGAGTGTTTGTTTAAAGTGAGTGTGTGCATGTGGATGTGTGTGCAATGAGTGTAGATGGATGGGTTGATGATGTTACATAGAGTCCTTGAGCATCCTGATGGCCTGGGGATAGACGCTCCTTCTGAGTCTCTCTGTACTGGCCATGAGACTCCGGTAGCGCTCGCCTGACCGCAGCAGCAGTGCAAAGAGGCAGAGGCCCAGGACGTGTCTATTCTTTCCCCACTACATTTCCATTTCGGCGTGCGCGTTCTGCGATCTGATTGGCCACCGAAGGTTCCGGGTGCGATCTGATTGGCCACTGACGTTTCTGGTCATGTGACATGTGCGCCCAATCGCGTGACGCGCCCATTTCCGCCTCGACCAGCAGCAAACGACCTAACGCCTAGTTTATCACTGGTTAAGCTTAGGCGACTCTTTCGAAGTTGGTTAAGGTTAGAGTTTGGAATCAGGGCTGGTGTTCTATCGCCCTGCTCTAAGACAAACTCTAACCATAACCAACTTCGAAAGAGTGCCTAAGCTTAACCGGCGAAATAACTTGCCGTCACACGATTGGCCCGACCAGAAACGTCAGTGGCCAATCAGAGCGCAGATGGCGAACGCGGAACTGGAAATGTAGTGGGGAAAGAATTCAGGCGCCCAGGACTCATACTCCACCGGCTTCCCACCCACGGATGCTGACAAAATGTGTTCGCAAGGGACGACTGACTAAGCCGGTACACTCGTCATCTTCACAAGGAACACCTACCCAGGAGCTAGACATTGCTCATGAGGTATAGGCCTCCAGCTGTACGTACCCTGACACTATATACAGGTCGACCGTGATGGATTCATCTTAGAACATGGCCTGTGCGTGCTCGGTGTGTGCTGTTCCTTAATGTGCGCCGTGCGCAAAAAGTTAAATTAAAATTGCTCAGCGTACCGTTAATTGTGTCTGAGGGCCATACGTCTTGACGTTATTAACAGTGTTGTCAAGTGTCCTCTTCATATACATATTTCATTTAATGATGCAGTAAATTGTTTTTATTTAACCGCACCGGTCGGCTGTGGCTGCCTCCCCGTCTCTATAAAGACATCAAATACACTTTCAAAAATTATAAATAGTTTTTTTTTGTTGTCGCCGTTTCTACAAACAAATTATGCAGTGATAGAAAGAAAATATGGGAAACAGATTGGCCTAATATATATATATATATATATTTTGTCTCTCTCTCTCTGTGTGCTACAATCAAAGGACCTATACTCTTCACAAATAATCAAGGACAGGATAGATTGGGTCTGTTGAAATTGCACGTCCCCTGCCATTGAGTTTCTTTCTCTCTCTCTCTCTCTCTCTATCTCTCTCTCTCTCTCTCTCCCCTCTTCTCTCTCTCTCCCTCTTCTCTCTCTCTCTCTCTCTCCCTCTTCTCTCTCTCTCTCTCTCTCTTCTCTCTCTCTCTCTCTCTCTCTCTCTCTCTCTCTCTCTCTCTCTCTCTCTCTCTCTCTCTCTCTCTCTCTCTTCTCTCTCTCTCTTACTCTCAAACACAGTTGACACACACAAACACAGAGATCCCCGCCACACACTCCTCTCTCTCTCCCCCGCTCTCCCTCTTCTCCCTCTCTCCCTCTCTCTCTCTCTCTCTCTCTCTCTCTCTCTCTCTCTCTCTCTCTCTCTCTCTCTCTCTCTCTCTCTCTCTCTCTCCCTCCCTCCTCCCTCCCTCCCTTTTATCTCTCTCCTCTATCTCTCCGTCCTTCTCTCCCTCCCTCCCTCCCTCCCTCCCTCCCTCCTCCCTCCCTCCTCCTCCCTCCCTCCCTCCCTCCCTCCCTCCCTCCCTCCCTCCCTCTTATCTCTCTCTCCTCTAGCTCTCCCTCCCTCCATCCCTCTCTCTCTCTCTCTCTCCTTATAACACACACGTCAGCAGGCCGGGAGTGACAGGTGAACGACAGGGGGGCAGATCTGACCTTGACGGCTCCAATAGGGAAGTGACAGTAATAAAAGCCGTACTGGCTATTGTTGGCCCTGGGGCACCTATTAATGAATGACATGACACAACCGGGAGATATACTGGAGGGACAGAGAGATAGAGAGAGAGAGGAGAGGAGAGGAGGGAGGCGGAGGAGAGGGATGGGGGGAGTGAGGAGGGAAGCGAGGGAGGTAGAGGGAAGGAGGAGATGTGATGGAGAGAGAGAGGTCGTGAGGAGGGATGGAGAGAGGGAGGATGGAGAGAGGAGGCGTGGAGGGGACATGGAGGAGGGAGAGAGAAGGATGGGTGTGGAGAGAGGAGAGAGAGAGGAGGAGGTGTGGAGAGAGGAGAGATAGGAGGAGGTGTGGAGAGAGAGAGGAGAGAGAGAGAGAGAGGAAGAGGTGTGGAGTGAGAGGAGGGAGAGAGGATGAGGAGGGAGAGAGGAGGGGTGTGGAGAGAGGAGAGAGGAGGGGGGGGAGAGAGGAGGAGAATAATGGACGGCAGGTATGTGCAAAACACACACAGCCCTCAGGCAGCTCTGACTCACACACACACGCACACATGTACACACACACACGCACACACGCACAGACACACACACACACACACACAGAAGACAGAAGTGAATTCCAACACACACACACTCACGTATTGTATTTTTGTACACACCCTTAACGACAGATTAATTCAGCCATACATACCACACACGCACACGAACACGCATGCACCTACCCTGATACTCACACACACACACACACAAGTAGCCTACTCTCTCTCACACACAGACACACCCCCGTACATGCCACTAAAAGGGAAATCAAATGGCCTCTTGCATGCATGTACCTTTCCAAATAACCTTAAACCTTTGTACTCACACACACACGTTTGTTTATGTATAATATGGGGACATTACATAGACTTACATGGATTCTGTAATTAACCCTAACCTTAGCCTTAACCTAACCTTAACGTTAACCCTAACACGAACCGTAACCATCACACGACAATAGCTCGTCAAACAAAACCAGGATGTCAAAATGTTCCTCATTTGGGAGCGTCTCTTTATTTCACAACCAACAACCGACCACCCTCACAACCGACTTGTGCACATGATGCCCGAGGCTTCCAGAGATAGATAAAAACTACAAGTTTACATCTGTAGCCTAGCTGTGAGATGGTCTGCTGTACACACTGCACACACACACACACACACACACACACACACGCACACACACACACACACACACACACACACACACACACACACACACACACACGCACGCACGCACGCACACACACACGCACGCACGCACGCACGCACACACACACACACACACACACACACACACACACACACACACACACACACGCACACACCCCCTCTGCCAGAGAGGTGCCGTTCCTGTTGAATGAATCACGGGGTGATTTGGTTTCATTATTCATGCGCTGAGCAGACCCCGCTACCACCCCAAGGGCAACTTACACGTCTCACCTCTCTTAGCCCTCGGGCCGCCTCTCGCACCCAGATCACGCTCTCTCGTACAAGAGCCCCGATGACAATCCGCTCTAATCCCCGCCATCGCCCCCCCCCCCCCTCCCGCCACCACGCGTCCTGTTAGCGGAGCATTGTGAGTATGGAAATGCGGGAAGGCTCCGGGATTCATGCATGATTAATAATAATAACGTGGAGGCGCGCGGTGGATTCTCGGAGCGCCGGGTTTGCTTGCTATGTGGCAGGAGCACAATCAGTTGGACTTATTTCGACCGGCAGCGCCATCCGGGTCGTTATAGATAATGGATTGATATCGGTGATAAGTGGCCGCGGCCCGCTAATGGAACGCTGTAGTTAACCCCCGGTAATCCCTCCGTGAGACCTTCACTTAGCGTCAGGGTAATTGGATTACAAGCCGATAACTTCCGTGCATACTGTACACACGCACACACACACACCTGTGGCCGCACACACGCACACACACACATCGCATATATACCTACGTGCGCGCAATTGCAATTACACACATGGATGCACACACACACTCGCCTCTCGGCGGACGCGAAGTGTATACTTGTGCAAGAAAATGGGACGTACACGGTCGCTTTATACACACAAAGCCGGTATGAGAGAGATCCGCTCGTCGCGTTCGCGTTTTCCGAGGTGTTCATACGAGTTTCATTACTTCTGTCGACGTCTCTGGGGGGATTTACGAATAAAGAGGTGAAAAAAAAAAGAAAAAAAGAGCTGGACTAACTGTGCCCGAGGCTCCTGTCGTCGGCGACGGCACGGCGACCGTCCACACGCCCTGGGAAGGGGGGCTCCGGCACGGCAATGAATAACAGTTTAAACAGTAAAAACGGTGGGAGATTTACAGAGCCTGTCGGAGGAGATATGGCAACGCGGAGGGTGATATATGGCGACGGGGAGGAGAGGGGGGGGGGGGTGGGGGATAGGGGGGGGGGGGGGGAGCTAACGTCGCGTAACAGGCAACTCCAGCATTTCATTTGGATTGGCAAGGCGCTCGTAATTCACCCCGGCCTGTCCCCCTGGGGCCTCGCTCGGGCTCCCTGCATCTCTCCATCACCCGCATCAACAGGACTCCTACAGCGACCGGACCTAATTGGCAGGTGGAAAACGCCGCATTCGGGAGGCGGGAGGAGGGCGAGGAGAGTTTAAGATGAAGGCGATGGAAGCAGGATAGTGGGGGGGGGGGGGGCACGGTGAGAGAGGGCGATAATGTGAGGTGCATCTCTGAGAAGCGCATCTGCATCGATGCGTGATGGGGACGAGGTTTCGGAGAGGTGACTGCCGTTGTGGGTTTGTATATCGAGCTACTGCGGTGCAAAGATGTGTTGAGATTGCCTAGCCCCATCTCTCACTAAACACATGCCCATATGTGTGTTCAAATGACGCCCTGCCCTGTGACTTAATATTGATTGATCAAAGGAAAGGTCCGCCCTTAAACACTTAAACACAGCCCTTAAGCAACCGACGTGCTCAGTATCTCTGGGCCTGCTTAGCAGTTTGGTCTTGTTGCTGCTGGCTGGCACTCACGGTGAACTAGCTACAAACATCTGACGTCATGCCGAATTATTGCCAGGAGTTCTACAGAAGAGTTTGATAGCAGAAACATGTCCAGTCATCTAAAACATCAACAGTAAATGCCAGGTTCTGATGTCAGCCCCACTTCATCAAGGAGAAACAGCTTCCTTCTAGACCGACCTTGTTACATCTGCCTTCAACAATCACACAGGAAGAAATCAATCATAGAAGTAACCAATTTCCCAGTGACAGGGGCCTCAACAATCGATAATGCAATGCAACTAACATAGTGTTATGTTTGCATTTTGTAGCCCGGCCGCGATAGACAGATGCCAGTGATTCCAATGAAGTTATTAAATGTTAGTGGATGGTTAGCTAGTCGAGTTAGTGAGCTGTTGGCTAGTCGAGTTATTGAGCTGTTAGCTAGTCTAGTTAGTGAGCTGTTGGGTAGCCTAGTTAGTGAGCTGTTAGCTAGTCTAGTTAGTGAGCTGTTAGCTAGTCGAGTTAGTGAGCTGTTAGCTAGTCTAGTTAGTGAGCTGTTGGGTAGCCTAGTTAGTGAGCTGTTAGCTAGTCTAGTTAGTGAGCTGTTAGCTAGTCGAGTTAGTGAGCTGTTGGGTAGCCTAGTTAGTGAGCTGGTAGCTAGTCTAGTTAGTGAGCTGTTAGCTAGCCTAGTTAGTGAGCTGTTAGCTAGTCTAGTTAGTGAGCTGTTAGCTAGTCTAGTTAGTGAGCTGTTAGCTAGTCGAGTTAGTGAGCTGTTAGCTAGTCTAGTTAGTGAGCTGTTGGGTAGCCTAGTTAGTGAGCTGTTAGCTAGTCTAGTTAGTGAGCTGTTAGCTAGCCTAGTTAGTGAGCTGTTAGCTAGTCTAGTTAGTGAGCTGTTAGCTAGTCGAGTTAGTGAGCTGTTAGCTAGTCTAGATAGTGAGCTGTTGAGTAGCATAGTTAGTGAGCTGTTAGCTAGTCTAGTTAGTGAGCTGTTAGCTAGTCTAGTTAGTGAGCTGTTAGCTAGTCTAGTTAGTGAGCTGTTAGCTAGTCGAGTTAGTGAGCTGTTAGCTAGTCTAGATAGTGAGCTGTTGAGTAGCCTAGTTAGTGAGCTGTTAGCTACTGTAGTCTAGTTAGTGAGCTATTAGTTAGTGAGCTGTTGGTTAGTCTAGTTAGTGAGCTGTTGAGTAGCCTAATTAGTGAGCTGTTAGCTACTGTAGTCTAGTTAGTGAGCTATTAGTTAGTGAGCTATTAGTTAGTGCGCTGTTGGTTAATCTAGTTAGTGAGCTGTTGATTAGTCTAGTTAGTGAGCTGTTGGTTAGTCGAGTTACTGAGCTGTTAGCTAGTCTAGTTAGTGAGCTGTTGGGTAGCCTAGTTAGTGAGCTGTTGGGTAGCCTAGTTAGTGAGCTGTTGAGTAGCCTAGTTAGTGAGCTGTTAGCTACTGTAGTCTAGTTAGTGAGCTATTAGTTAGTGCGCTGTTGGTTAGTCTAGATAGTGAGCTGTTGGTTAGTCTAGTTACTGAGCTGTTAGCTAGTCTAGTTAGTGAGCTGTTAGCTACTGTAGTCTAGTTAGTGAGCTATTAGTTAGTGAGCTGTTGGTTAGTGTAGTTAGTTAGCTGTTAGATAGTCTAGTTAGTGAGCTGTTAACTAGTCTAGTCAGTGAGTTGTTAGCTAGTTTAGTTGGTGAGCTGTTAGCTAGTATATTCAGTGAGCTGTTAGCTAGTCTAGTTAGTGAGCTGTTAGCTAGTCTAGTTAGTGAGCTGTTAGCTAGTCTAGTTAGTGAGCTGTTAGCTAGTCTAGTTAGTGAGCTGTTAACTAGTATAGTTAGTGAGCTATTAGTTAGTGAGCTGTTGGTTAGTCTAGTTAGTGAGCTGTTAGCTAGTATAGTTAGTGATCTATTAGTTAGTGAGCTGTTGATTAGTCTAGTTAGTGAGCTGTTAGCTAGTATAGTTAGTGAGCTATTAGTTAGTGAGCTGTTGGTTAATCTAGTCAATGAGCTGTTAGCTAGGCTAGTTAGTGAGCTGTTAGCTAGGCTAGTTAGTGAGCTGTTGGCTAGTCTCGTCAACAGGTGAGGAGAGTCAAAATGGTATTATTTTTATTCATGCCACTGTAACACTTTTGGGTTTGCAGAGCCGCAATGGCGGAGCTAACAGCAAAGCAGAGGGGGAGACCAGACGACTGGAAAATACCAACTCACGTTGACCATGTTGCTGGGATTCCACAAACTGCTTCATTAGCTGGCTTATTATTTTAACATTATAAAATAAATATATATATATCATAATATTAGTCCACAAACCAAAAGGGTCACTGTTTTAAGAGAAATAAAGTGGGTGACAATATTGTGACAATATTGTCACAAGGAAAGACGAAATTACCTACCTGGGTTCCATCCTAGAGGCAAATCTTTCCTGTGACAAAATGGCATCCAATGTAATAAAAAAAAGTCAACCAACGAACTAGATTCTTGTACCGGATCTCCTCTCTGGTAAACAAGAATACCCTGAAGACTCTGGCAGGAGCACTCATTCAAGGGTACTACGACTATGCGTGCACCTCATGGTACCAAAGCACCTCAAAGGCGCTTAAAACAAAATTACAAACATCACAAAACAAACTGGTCAGACTACTACTTGACCTTACCCCCAGAACCCACCTCACCCCTGCCCACTTTGACAACCTAGGATGGCTTAGAGTAGACGACAGAGTACAGCAACTTGCAATGGGCCTGGTCTACAAGATACACTATACGACTAAGGTACCCATGTACATGTCAAAATACTTCCCAAAGGTCAGTGAATACCACAACCACTACACCAGAGGAAGCTCAACAAAACATGTTAAACCCAGATTCGGCTCAAACAAGGGACTAAATACGTTTCGCAATTATGCCACATCAATGTGGAACGCCCTACCCAAAGCTGTAAAGGAATGTGAATCCCTACCCACATTCAAAACCGCTCTTAAAGAGCACCTACGGGAGGCTGCAATTCGAAACTGGTCACCGTAAATGCCCAAAACCCCCACCACCTCCTAATAGACAGTCTCCTCCCCACCGCATGTATATATTCCCTCCCCGCCGTATGTATATTTCTCTCCCACCCACCCACCCCCTCCTAATGTACAGTCCCCTCCCCATCATATGTATATACTCTGTCAGGATCTAGGGGTAACAGTACTGTATATTTGAATACCGTTTATGTCACAAATGTATCAGTACTAAATACCTATATGTCCCTATGCCATAAATATCATGTATGTTGTGTATGTCATAAATGTCTATATGAAATGAAAATGGGGGACCCTGATGGAAACAAGACGAATGTCTTTCTCTGGTCTGCATCCCCTTAACAATTGTGTGTATTGAGCCGTACTGTATTGTACCCATAATGCAATCTGTTAAATAAAGTTTTCATTCATTCATTCATTCTGGATCTCTGCAGATTTATGTCGATCCTCTAGCTAGCCAGTATGTGGCTCAGCTAACTGAAATGGGTGCACGGCACAGCGACGTTGCTTCCTGCGTCCCTGTTTAAAAACAAAACATAAGCGTCTTAGAGGTTAAAGGATAGTTCACAATCTGGACTTTTACACTGCTTATTGGTGTTTTGAAGTTGTCCAAGAGTCACTCTGGGAAACGTTGTTTGTCAAATTAGACTCGGCAGAAAGTGAGTTCTCACCCAAAAGGTACGCCACAACATTTAGTCAGAAAGTCTCACTAGCCACCAGCAATGTCACTAGTTCATTCATTCATTCATTCATTCATTCATTCATTCATTCATTCATTCATTCATTCATTCATTCATTCATTCATTCATTCATTCATTCATTCATTCATTCATTCACTCATGGTTAGCCACTCTGCCCCTTGTTGCAGCTGGGGGCGACAGTGGCTCAGGAGGTAGAGCAGCCCTCTGGTAATCGGTAGTCCTGGTTCAATTCCCACTCCTCCCAGGCAGCGTCTCGAAGTGTCCTTGAGGAAGACACTTAACCCCTAATTGCTGCCGATGAGCAGGTCGGCGCTTTGCATGGTCGCCTCCGCCATCGGTGTGTGGATGTGTGAGTGAATGGGTAAAATGTGAGGAACAAAATTGTAAAGCGTTTTGCATAAAAGCTCTATATAAATGCACCATTTACCACGAATGAAGGCATTTTGTGTAAAGACCAGTTACAATCCACACAGCTGAATGCTTTGCTATGTGTCCTTGATAAGAGTGGAGGTAAAAACTAGGCCTCAGTTTGATTTTAACTGAAAGAAACATTTGACTTGGACTTGAATTCCGCTCTCGAGGACCTTGTAGCCGCCACTCAGTCGTATAGAGCTTCGGCTGTTGAGATCTCCCGGCAGGATATCACTTTGAGTCTCCGAGGGGAATGTTCAGCCTTGGATCCTTTTCATAACTCATAAATCTCTCTCTACCTTTGATGGTGGGGTTATAACCTAGCGGGCGTCGCCGACACTGTGAATTTAGAAACATGTCAGCGGCGACGATGTCGGAGGGGCGAGTTCATTTATCACCCTGCGAGATCGGTTCAGTTCGGGTAACGATTGTTTCCCTTTTTTTCCTTCTCCTCCTCCTCTCTCCATACAGCAGTCACGGGGAGAAGTAAGACATTATGAAATAATGAAACATCAGGAGGGAAACGCGGAGAAGAGTGACCGACTTTTCATAACGACCGATCATCTGTAGCACCTTTCGTCGAGCGGTTAAAGTGACGGGTGGGGGGGGGGGGTGGCTCGTGCCCGGCCAGCATCATCCGGGGGGACCGTGTCATCAAGATGTCTTTTTGAAGGAGTGCTTTTGGCACCGCGGCGAGTTGGCGGCGTGTGGCTTTTTCTCTCTCTCCGCCGCTCGGCCGCGGCGCTGGGGGGGGGGGGAGGATTGATTGTGATTAGTTTCTCAGCAAGCAGTCGATCTGTAGGATTGACTTGGCAACGCGTGTTGACACAGAGATCAACCGGAGCCGGGGCTTGAGCAACCGCTATTAATGAGGTACAGAGTAGCAGCTGCGAGACCGTGCGAATCCTCGCTCTCTCTCAAAAACAAACGCCCACGCGCGCGGCTTGCGAGGCGACGTCTCGTGCCTCTAGAACTAGCCCCCGCTCATTCGGTTGAAACGAGCAGATCTATCAGGTTTCGCGTTTAGTCGAACCCCAACCCGAGAACTCATCACCCCTCACTCCTCCTCTCGACATCTCCGTTCTGGCCAGGCAAACCTCCTCCAGCGCCCAAGGACAAATCTCTGCACTATGGGAGATCGGCCTTTTTGCTCCTCCGCTCCCAGTGTGTGGAATGCTCTCCCTGACTACCTGAGAGCACCACAGACTGTGGATGTTTTTAAGAAAGGCCTCAAAACGCACCTTTTTAGTAGAGCCTTCTCTTGACCTTTTATCAAATTTTTTGCTCCACACATTTTATGTTCTTTTGACCAATTTCTTTTATCAGTTTTATTATTCTATGTTTCTCTATGTTATTTTATGTTTTAGTCTTGCCTATTTTTATATTCTTTCTTTCCTTTATTCTCGCTAGCTTTTAAGTTCCTTTAACTGTAGCGCTCTGAGAGTTGCCCCGCAACTGTAAAGCGCATTACAAATTAAATCTATTATTATTATTATTATTATTATTATTATTATTATTATTATTATTATTATTATTATTATTATTATTATTATTATTATTATTATTATTATTATTATTATTATTATTATTATTATTATTATTATTATTATTATTATTATTATTATTATTATTATTATTATTATTATTATTATTATACTATAGTGCCGTATGTACATGACGTGTGACTTTGCTGAACTCTTCCAAGAATGTGTGTAAAATAATCTCTCGGCGTGTATCTATCTATACATGGGCACATCTTCAGGAATTCACACCCACTTGTATCTCATTTGTGATGAGAATCATAAAGCGGCTTCCTGTACTGTACCTTGATTGCGCCGCGGGTCGCACATCTTCCACAGAAACGGCCTGGTTTTTCGATAAGAGGCTACACGGAGGTACAGTATATCTGGAACCGCATACGACAAGAAGAAAACGCATCATGAAACGCCTTCAGAACATCTAGGAACGAAATCAAACGAAATCAAACAAAAGAGCCTCCCACCCATTTCCGGAGTCTCCACGGAGAGAGAAACAACAGCCTGCATCCCAGTGGTTTGTCAGGTGTTCTCCCTTGTTGTTGTTGTCCTTATTTAAATCTTTCAAAACTGTTCTTATGTACCCTAGTTGCTATTGCATGTACATATTTGTGTTTTATTACACGTATATGTTCAATACATACCAACTATTTAGCCTGTTTTATACTCCATCCATCGATCATCCATAACAACACTACTATCACCGACGTCCAAGAAGGGGATCCCCCCTTGAACGGCCCTTCTGAGGTTTCTCTCCTCCACATTGCCTGTGGTGCTTTTTTCCTATTGCTAGGTTTTTAGTGAGTACTTCCTTACCTTCGCCGGGGTAAGTCTGAGAGTGTTGTTTTGGATTTCATAATGGGTTTTTTTGTTCTTGATTGATTGTTGTTATGTTTCTTCTTGACTTGTTTAATTAAAGAAAACTTGTCCAGCCCATGGGGACATTAACGTTTTTTACAAATCCTTTTGATTTGATTTTCGATCAGAGGCTACGGAGGCACAGTATCTGGAACCGCATAGGACAAAAAAAATAAATAAAAGGCATGAAACGCCTTCAGAACATCTAGGTAGAAAATCAAACAAAAGAGCCTCCTCCCACCTCTTTCCGGAGTCTCCGCAGAGAGAGAAACACAATAGCCTACATCCCAGTTGTGTGTCAGGTGTATTTCAGGGCAGCAGAGGCTGGGGAAGACGCGGTCTGAAGTGCTCTGGTATTTACTGTGGTATCTCCACTTGTCTCTCTCTCTCTCTGTGTGTGTGTGTGGATGGTGGGCTCACGAAGAGCTTGGATGGCATCCAACTCTCGCTCCCACTCATCCATCAAAAGGGCCGGCGCTCATGTGAGTGAGGGGATTTATACACCATGATGGAGGAGAGGTGGAGGATTACCCCAGATTTATGGGCACAGCCGACACACTGCCATGATGGCGAGGAGGCACTGGCAGATGCTACTTGACATTTGAACAGAGAGCGACGTAGAGAGAGAGAGAGAGAGGGAGAGAGACAGAGAGAGAGAGAAGGAGAGAGAGGGAGAGAGAGAGATAAGATAAGCTATTCCTTTATTGATTGACTATTACAAGTAATACCTGACCAATATTGGCTCGTCATCGCTGATATATATCTGTATTGGCGTGTATGTTGTAGATATTTGACAGACTAACCATCTTTTACTGGCTCTAGTCGGCTCATTTTTAGCACAAAGATAATGGTATCCTATAGACCTGTTCGCTGTTTACAAACATACCGTGTTCGAGCCAATCAGCAATACCAACTGAGTCACATGACTAAGTTGCCCCCCTACCTGACCGAGCTGCTGCGCAAAAAAAAAGTATGACAGGGCTCTATGGAGAAACCATGACACTCCCCTGACTAAAAGTTGTTTCAAATGAAAACGGCTGGATGTCATTTAGCCAAATCAGCAGCGTGGCTGTGAGTGTGAGTCTTTCACCTTTTACATATAGCTTTGGCATGGATCGATTGTTTAGATTGCTAGCATGGCTAACAAATGCAAATATATTGTCGTCTGCCCCGTTGTTCTTATCAGGATTACGTTCCTTTTGCCTCCTTGACGCGCGCGCACACTGAGTCTGACGGTGTAGTGGTTAACACTGTCGCCTCACAGCAAGAAGGTCCAGGGTTCGATTCCCGCTTGGGGACCAGGTTTCCTGATGCCAGTTACCCAGGTGGGGTATCTCCTGGGCCTTTCTGTGTGGAGTTTGCATGTTCTCCCCGTGCTCGCAAGGGTTCCCCCCCCCCCCCCCCCCGATAAGATAATCCCAATGGAAAAACATCAACAACAACAACAACAACAACAACAACAACAGATCGCTAACGCTGTGGCGTCCTTGACGAAGACGGGCAGGAGCACTTGGATTGGTCCCCGGAGCGCCGCTCACGTCGCCGCCCTATCTGCTCCCGGCTGCCCATGGGGGGGAAGGACGACGGGATGGGTCAAGTGCAGAGACTGAATCACATTAGGCGACACAAGAAAATTGCATGTGTGTGTTCCTGTGTGTGTGTGACGCCCATCGCATGTGTGTGTGTCGTTTGCATGCCAAATAAAGACTTCCTAACTCCTGCATTATTATTATACAGCAAACAGATCTATGAAACTAGAGATGGATTTGTAAACACCAGTCTATGTGATGCTAGCTCACTGGAAAAGGAAGTAGATATTGCTCCAAGTTTAAGTAAACGTCTGACCGGGGGGAAATTGGCATGGGTATTTTTGGAAGGGGTCCCTTGACCTCAAGATATGTCAATGAAAATGGATTCCTAGTTGATGCTGCTCCCATGCAGATGTAGGCCCAGAGCATTTTTTGCACACAGTACAAATGGATCATGTGCACCTTATGTATTATTTTATGATACAAAACTCTGGCCGGTATTTGAACACTAAATAGGTGTTCAAATACCGGCCGATATATCAGAAAATTTAATTTAATTTAATTTAATATAAGTCAGGCTCTACTTAAAGGTGTATTCTAAAGGTTACACATAATTATGTTGAACGCATTGTTTACAGTGTATGTGTGCCGTGCTTAACCTGTGCCTGTGCTTAACCCCGCCACCCACCCACCCACCCACCCACCCAACCCCCTCCAATGTACAGTTTCTTCCCCTTCTGATGTATATTGTTTTTATGATCTCTTTTTTAGTACTGTATATTTGTATGTCTTGTATGTCATAAATGTCTTGATGAATTGAAAATGGAGGACCCTGATGTAAACAAGACGAAAGTATTTTTCTGGTCTGCATCCTCTTAGCAGTTGTTTGTATTGAGTCGTACTGTATTGTACCCATTCTGCAAACTGTTAATAAAGTTATCAATCAATCAATCAATCAATCAATCAATCAACCAATCAATCAATCAATCAATCAATCAATCAATCAATCAATCAATCAATCAATCAATCAATCAATCAATCAATCTGTGCTTAACCTGTGTGTCTTACAGAATGACCTCCTAGACCCTAATCAGTCTGGCTTCCCGACTGGCCACTCCACAGAAACGGCCCTCATTGCGGTCACAGAGGCACTTCACTTAGCAAAACCGAAAGGCCTCTCCTCTGTCCTGATTCTCCTAGATCTATCTGCAGCCTTCGACACAGTCAACCATCAGATCCTCCTCGCGGCCCTCGCAGGAATGGGAGTGGCTGGCTCTGTGCTGACATGGCTGACATCATACCTCAATGACCGCTCCTACCAAGTGTCATGGAGAGGGACCCTGTCGGCCACCCGCCCCCTGCGACAGGTGTCCCCCAGGGCTCGGTCCTAGGACCCCTTCTCTTCTCCCTTTACACTAAATCACTGGGTAACATTATCACGTCTCATGGCATCTCGTACCATTGTTATGCCGATGATACTCAACTCTTCCTCTCCTTCCCTCCCTCAGATATCCACGTCTCTGAGCGGATCTCGGCCTGTCTGTCCGACATCTCCGCCTGGATGACGACCAACCACCTCAAACTGAACCTAAGCAAAACAGAATTGTTCCACCTGCCGGCCAAATCCTCCCCCCTGACCGACCTTTCCATCACAGTCGAGAATGCAGCTGTGACCGCGTCCCCGACCGCCAAGAACCTTGGTGTTGTCCTCGACGACCAGTTGAACTTCTCTGCTCACATCGCAGCGACAACCAGAACCTGCCGATTCCTCCTGAGCAACGTCAGAAGGATACGCCCCTTCCTGACAAAAGAAGCCACCCAACTCCTCGTCCAATCAACAGTCATCTCCCGCCTCGACTACTGCAACGCACTGCTTGCTGGCCTCCCGGCCACTGCCACCAAGCCTCTTCAACTCATTCAGAACGCAGCGGCCCGCCTTATCTCAAACATACCGAAGTCGGCCCATGTCACCCCACTTCTTAGGGACCTGCACTGGCTCCCCATTGCTGCACGAATCCGCTTCAAGGCCCTCAACCTGGCATACCGTGCGGCAAAGGGAACCGCTCCCACCTACCTCCGGTCAATGGTCTCTAACTACACACCCTCAAGACCCCTACGCTCTGCATCTTCTGGCCGCCTCAGACCTACTCCTATCCAAGCTCCGGGAGCGTCATCAAAGAGAAGTCGCCTATTCTCAGTCCTTGCCCCACAATGGTGGAATGAACTACCCACCCCAGTTAGGACAGCCGAAACCTGTCCAATCTTTCTCCGTCGACTAAAGACTCACTTCTTCAACGATTATCTGAAATAAAAATGTAAAATAAAATAAAATAAATCTAACCCTAATTAACCTTACTGTCATGCACTTGTCCTAATAAACTAACCTACACTGTAGCACGCAACACTTTGATGAACATTGTTACTCAGCTGATAGAGTTGTGCCCTTCCTGATGAGTTGTCGTACAGAACTTGTAAGTCGCTTTGGATAAAAGCGTCAGCTAAATGACTAAATGTAAATGTCATGTGTAACCTGTGCCATGTGTAACCTGTGCCATGTGTAACCTGTGCCATGTGTAACCTGTGCCATGTGTAACCTGTGCCATGTGTAACCTGTGCCATGTGTAACCTGTGCCATGTATAACCTGTGCCATGTGTAACCTGTGCCATGTGTAACCTGTGCCATGTATAACCTGTGCCATGTATAACCTGTGCCATGTGTAACCTGTGCCATGTATAACCTGTGCCATGTGTAACCTGTGCCATGTGTAACCTGTGCCATGTATAACCTGTGCCATGTGTAACCTGTGCCATGTGTAACCTGTGCCATGTATAACCTGTGCCATGTATAACCTGTGCCATGTGTAACCTGTGCCATGTGTAACCTGTGCCATGTGTAACCTGTGCCATGTGTAACCTGTGCCATGTGTAACCTGTGCCATGTGTAACAAGAACAAATGTCACCAGGTTTGTCACTCAGACGTCGTATCGACAGTGGCCCAAAGCGTTCAGGAGATGTGCTTTTCTTTTGTAATACAGTATAAGCCCTGAGCACAGCATTTGAGCAGATTATGAGGGCCAGCTATAGCAAAACTATGGAATATCAAATGTCCTTTTTCTGCATGGTCCAGAGTGGCTCTGTACCAAATTTGGTGACGATTGCTCATAATCTGTTAAATAGCAAAAAGGCTAAAAATCTATCGAAACACAAATAGGTCTAGACCCACAGAATATGAATACCCACCAATTTGTTTCTCTCTGACAATTACGGTTCAAAGGTTACAGACTATGGTTGTCATAGCATAAATGGCATCAGATTGGATGCTGTACCTCCCTGGGTCCTCAATACATCCGTCGATTGTGTGAATTGAATGAAGGGCTCTCGAGATGAGCCAAGGACATGCATGCAGCACACAGACAGACAGTGATCGCTTACTTTATAGTGAGACGCCGCCCCCCACATGACCTTCAGTTCAGTTCAGTTATTTTTTATTTCGGGCTTTGGACACATAACAACGGCCATTCCATAAATCGTCAAAGTTTTACCAGCTGCTATTGCAGCATTGTCCAATTGTCCGAAAAGGGCTGAAGGGAGAAGCACTAGGCTTGTCGGGCCCTACCCCTGAAGACTTACGTTTCTTTTCTTTTAGTTTTTTCATTTACATACATACATAGTACATATAGTACACATTACAGTACACACATATAGTACACATTACAGTACACATTACAGTATAGTATACCTGCAGTATATAATAGTATATATAATAGTATATAGTACATAATAGTGTATACAGCACATATATAATGTGATATATATAGTACATGATATATACAATATAGTACCATAATATAATAGCATATACTGCAAATATAGTTCAATATAATATACAAATTAATTATAATATGATTAAATAATGTAATATGATATAACGTACAATACAGTATCATACGTATTTTTTTTTAAATGTATTAATATTCAATTAAAGCTCTTCTTCCCTTCTGTACCATTTGTTTGTCTAGATTTGAATTGATTTATGTTTTCACAATATTTTTGTTCATCCTCTAGCAGTCTAGCCCATTCCACAGGGTGGCTCTGTAAGAGGAGATACACCTTATTTTCAGGTTGGTTTTTGTTGAATTGTTGTTAGTGACTGTCTAACTGTACATATGACTGTTTACACCTGTAACAGGTTACCTGTGTATATCATTGTCTCCACCAGATGTAGTCAGTTTACTCAGTTATGCATATATATCTGTCTCCACCGGAGGGCGCTCTAGGCGTAGCTACCTGCGTATTCTACCATAGAGGTAACTATATAAGAGATCGCCCCCACCCATTTCTCTCTCTCCACAACGGCCCTCAACGAGAGCAGAGCTCTGTACATCTACTGCCTATATGTGAGTAAAGAAGTCAAGCCAGTTCGGGCACAATAGAGAATCCATGCCTCTTGACCACATTATTGTTCTGTTAACAGTTTTCATCACAGTTTTTTTTTTAAGTTAAATGGTCCTCTGAGGTTGTATCCCCCCTCTTTATCCAGAAATGTGCTTCTTACATTTACCGGTAATTGATTATTTCTTGCTTTGTACATAACTTGCCGAGTTTAAAAGTTTACCATATCAATGAACTTCAAAATGTGTGATTGTAGAAACAGTTTGTGTGTGTGTGGTCCCGATATCCTGCATTGTTTATTACTCTTATTGCTCTTTTTTGTAGGATAGTCAATGTATTTATGGTTGTTTTGTATGTGTTACCCCATACCTCTGTGCAGTAATGCAGGTAAGGCAAAACAATCTAATTAAACAGCATATCCCATACAAATGGACACAAAGTCTAATCAGGGCCAGACCTAGCATATTTGGTGCCCTAGGCAAGCTTCACCCCCCCCCCCCCCCCCGATTCGATTCGATTAGATTAAATGTATTGTCTGGGGTCTCGATGCCACGGCCTCATAGACCTCACCAGGCTCCTTTTTTCAGGGGGTCCTAGCCCCGGGGTGGCCTGAGGCTGGGACCTCCTCAGCGCTCCGCTGCTACGGCCTTGCCACAGGGTTTTTTATTTATTTTTTTACTCCAACCCCGCGATATATGGGGGCTGTGACGGGGGTTTTGCTCACGTCCGGGCCCTTCTAAACAACGGTAAGTCCCACGGTCTGCTCACCTTGTGCGTTTGAGGCGCTAAACCCTCTTCGCACAGTCGGGTCCGATCTCCCTCCCGTCCCTCGCTAGGGGGGGCCCGGATCCTCCCCGGTTCTGATGGTTGTAGGGGACCTCAGCGGGTGCATCTGTCGGGGCTTACGCTCTCCTCAGCTCTGGTGTTCCAATAGAGCAAAGCGTAAGCTATTAACGAAATATAATGAAGGTTATCCTATAACTCTAGTTATATGAGTAATAGTGAGCGCCTCGCTCTGACTCACTGAGGACCCCACGGTCTTCCGTTTCGGCGGTGAAAGACTGGGGAAGGAGCTGTGGTGTGGCCATGACCCCGCTTATATAGGAGCGGATGTGGGAGTGGTCAGACAGGTGGGCAGGTCGTACACTTGGTGAACATTTTCATTTTAGGATATGATTAAAGGGATAGTTCCAATAGAGCAAAGCGCTCGCTATTACTCATATAACTAGGGTTATAGGATAACCTTCGTTATTATGATTACTATGATTATAGTTTAAGGCAGTTGTAGACATAGAAAAGCAGTAGGTCGGTATGGTCTCTGCCCGAATTCTAACCCTCACCAAATCCTGGCACCGCATAACCCCTGTCCTAAAAGACCTCCACTGGCTTCCTGTATCCCACTGGATCAATTACCAAACCCCTTCACTGCCCTGGCGCCCCCATGTCTCACAGACCTCTTCTCCCCCTACAAACCATCTCTGCCCCATCAGGTATGCCTCAGCCTCCCTTCTCTCTACCCCAAAGTCAAGCCTTTGCAATGTTGTGGATGTAGCTCTTCTCCAGGGCAGCCCCCGGGCTCTGGAACTCCCTCCCCCCCAAGACATTAGGGTCTCCGAGTCTCAATTCTCCAATCCCAACCTCAAGACCCATCTCTCCTCCACCGCCTGTCCTCTACATCCTTGTGTGTTGTTAAGTATAATATTATTATGCTTGTCTTGTCTCACTACCACCGCCCCTGTAGAGTGTAATAATAATAATAATAATAATAATAATAATAATAATAATAATAATAATAATAATAATAATAATAATAATAATAATAATAATAATAATAATAATAATAATAATAATAATAATAATAATAATAATAATAATAATAATAATAATAATAATAAACTTTATTTCGATAGCACCTTCCATACAAGAATTGCCACTCAAATTGCTTCAGAGCAGTAAAAAAAATAGAGTGGCATAAAATGAGCACAGAATTGGCAGATCAAGAGCAATGCATAAAATAAGTATAAAAGTACAAGTATATAAGTATAAAACTAGTGTAAAATAGATAGCTGCAAAATAGACAAAGTCAAGGTAAGACATTAAACATTAAATCACATCGTTTTTCATTTTAGGATCTAACCATTTATAGGCCTCTTTGTTTACGGCATGGGGACCAGTCCAAGTGCTCCTGTGTCCATCTCCGTCAGGGATATAATATAATATAGGACAGGGCTGTACAATTGTGCAGGATTGTAGTTAAGTAGAGTATACACTAAATTAGAATAAAGATACAGTGCAATTGTGCAGTATTGTGTAAAAAGGTATGTGGTCCAGGAAGGGTGTGTTCGTATAGTAGTGTCTAAGGGGAGAGGAGATGAGAGACAGTGTTAAAAAAAATACAGCGGAATAAAACATTTAACAGGGCTGTGCAATTGAGCAGTATTGTGCAAAAAGTAAGAACAGTGTCACATTTTTCAGCATGCAATACAATACAAACATATAGTCCAGGAAGGGTGTGTTAATGTAACACAGTGGGGGGTCTCAGTGTGTGTGGGAGGGGGGGGGGGGGGGGGGGGGGCTAGCCTCGTTGATGAGGCCCACTGCAGTGATGCGTGTGTTTAGGAGCCGTGCCCGTTGTGTGTGGGTCTGACTCTGGGGGTCCCGGGGGAGTGGTAAACCCCCAGGCTGGAACATAAAGGCAGGGAGAGAGAGAGAGTGAGTAAGGGCCTGCTCGTTGACGTCCCACACCGCCGGAGCCCTGGGGCGCTGTTCCTGGTAGTCACGGAGGCTGACAGACCTTTGGCTAATACACCAGATAGGAGACCATATCATCATCAGACCCAGGCCCCCCTCTCTCTTACCGCTCCAGGGGGTTTATTTGGTCCATCAGCAAGGCCCCCGGAAGATCATAAAAGAGCCCCGACCTCCCGACCAACAGCTTGTTCCATCTGCTGCCTTCCGGGAGACATTATAGGCACTGCAGCCTCAGAGCCAGGTCCAGTAGAGCCAGGTCCAGCAGCCTCAGAGCCAGGTCCAGGTCGAGCAGCCTCAGAGCCAGGTCCAGCAGCCTCAGAGCCAGGTCCAGCAGCCTCAGAGCCAGGTCCAGGTCCAGCAGCCTCAGAGCCAGGTCCAGTAGAGCCAGGTCCAGCAGCCTCAGAGCCAGGTCCAGCAGCCTCAGAACCAGGTCCAGCAGCCTCAGAGCCAGGTCCAGCAGCCTCAGAGCCAGGTCCAGCAGCCTCAGAGCCAGGTCCAGCAGCCTCAGAGCCAGGTCCAGCAGCCTCAGAGCCAGGTCCAGCAGCCTCAGAGCCAGGTCCTGCAGCCTCAGAGCCAGGTCCAGCAGCCTCAGAGCCAGGTCCAGCAGCCTCAGAGCCAGGTCCAGCAGCCTCAGAGCCAGGTCCAGCAGCCTCAGAGCCAGGTCCAGCAGCCTCAGAGCCAGGTCCAGCAGCCTCAGAGCCAGGTCCAGCAGCCTCAGGGCCAGGTCCAGCAGCCTCAGAGCCACAGGTCCAGCAGCCTCAGAGCCACAGGTCCAGCAGCCTCAGAGCCACAGGTCCAGCAGCCTCAGAGCCAGGTCCAGCAGCCTCAGAGCCAGGTCCAGCAGCCTCAGAGCCAGGTCCAGCAGCCTCAGAGCCAGGTCCAGCAGCCTCAGAGCCACAGGTCCAGCAGCCTCAGAGCCACAGGTCCAGCAGCCTCAGAGCCACAGGTCCAGCAGCCTCAGAGCCACAGGTCCAGCAGCCTCAGAGCCACAGGTCCAGCAGCCTCAGAGCCACAGGTCCAGCAGCCTCAGAGCCACAGGTCCAGCAGCCTCAGAGCCAGGTCCAGCAGCCTCAGAGCCAGGTCCAGCAGCCTCAGAGCCAGGTCCAGCAGCCTCAGAGCCAGGTCCAGCAGCCTCAGAGCCAGGTCCAGCAGCCTCAGAGCCAGGTCCAGCAGCCTCAGAGCCACAGGTCCAGCAGCCTCAGAGCCACAGGTCCAGCAGCCTCAGAGCCACAGGTCCAGCAGCCTCAGAGCCACAGGTCCAGCAGCCTCAGAGCCACAGGTCCAGCAGCCAGGTCCAGCAGCCTCAAGGACTCGTACGATCATCAAGCCATCAGGCTCATGAATACTATTCAGTCATTCAGATTTTAACCATGTATTTAGTATTTTAAGTACTTTAAAGTATTTTACGTTGATTTTATTCTACCGTTGCACTTTTATATCAATCACGCTCAGCACTGTCACTTTCATCTTACATCACTATTATGCTGGTTTTTATTGTGTTTTTGTGTATCGTATTGTTTTACGGTGTATTTCATTGCTATGCTGTAGGTCGAGGGGGCAAATACACTACTGTATGTGATTATGAAGAAGATGCGACGATAAAGCTGAATCTGAATAACAGGCACCCTACCAGACCCACAGGCAGTGAACAGCCTGGCGAACAGTTAATCCGCTCATTACTGCACTCAAACGCTGCTACAACGCTCAGCCACTTTACTGCGCCCTCGTGCATCAATGTAATGTGTCGTTATTTTAGCTTGTCGAACGTGTACTACTTATTTTAACTTTTTATTTGTATTTAATTATACTCAGTTGTACTTATTTTTATTGCACATACATAAAATGCATTACATTTATTTTACGTCAATACCTGCTTTTTTTATTCTGTAAATTGTTGCTTTTTTTTTTATTCCTTTATGCCGTAGAGCAAGAATCCCATTATACTTGTTGCATTATGGAAAATAAAACGACCTGAATCTGAATCTGTTCAACGGTGGAATGTTTAATGGACTCCGATGACATGATTGCCTGTTGACGCACATTTATGGAAGCCCCCCCCCCCCCCCCTGCCCGTATTCAAATACGACCCAGAAAACGGGGCTCGGTTTATGGGGCTCATAATGATCCAAGATGACCTTCGATCATAAGTGTCCTTCAGCAGAAGTAGCGGTGGCGGCCTCGCTTCACAACGCGGCGGCGGTTCCCCGACGTCATCGAGGGGGGCGCTAATTATGTTCCCGCCCGGCGTAATCAATTCCTGAGGGCTCTCCGCGGCGAGCTCGATGGCCTCTCTAATGGAAAGGATGACTAGCTTTGTTAACCTTGTGCCACTTTCACACCCGGTGACAGAGGACACACGGGCGGCATACTGGAGAGCCATACGTCAATCCATACCAGCTTAGCCTCGAACGAGGTTTGGTTTTATTATTGGGGACTTTAAGTGGGGGGGTCTGTGGGTCCTCCCCCTGGACATTTTGAGCGTCAAACACTTAATGTCCCGCATTCTGGTGCACAATTCGTGCCTTTTCCGCATCGATTTATGGTGGAAATGTCTTTATTTATGCAAAGGAAAAGACAACATATATAAAACGTTTTGACCCCCTTCTTTTTTCCCTCTTTCGGGGAGGGGGTTGTCTTACCTATTAGGTATATTTTATTATCCCCTGCAACCCTCCTGGGTTTGGTTTCAACAACAACCATCATGTGGTCCTCCCCCGGGAGCACCTACGGGAGGCTGCAATTCGAAACTGGCCCCTGTAAATGTCCAAACCCAACCCCCTCCAATATACATTTTCCACCCCACCTACCCAACCTCCTCCAATGTACAGTCCCCCCCCCGTCACCCCACCTACCCAACCCCCTCCAATGTACAGTTTCCCCCTCCCCCCACCCCACCTACCCAACCCCCTCCAATGTACAGTTTCCCCCTCCCCCCACCTACCCAACCCCCTCCAATGTACAGTTTCCCCCTCCCCCCACCCCACCTACCCAACCCCCTCCAATGTACAGCCCCCCCCCCCACCCCACCTACCCAACCCCCTCCAATGTACAGTTTCCCCCTCCCCCCACCCCACCTACCCAACCTCCTCCAATGTACAGTCCCCCCCCCACCCCACCTACCCAACCTCCTCCAATGTACAGTTTCTTCCCCCTCAAATGTATACTCTCAAATGTATATAATGTATATACTCTCTTTTTAGAAACTCTGTCTATTAATCAGAGTTTCCAACGCCAGGGTCTATATGACAGGCGTTGAACTCTTAAATAGTACTTTATATTTGTAGATCTGGTACTGTATGTCATAAATGTCTGGATGTAACAGTAGTACTGTATCTGTACGTTGTGTATGTCATTATATGTTATGATGAATTGAAAATGGGGGATCCTGATGTAAACAAGACGAAAGTCTTTCTCTGGTCTGCATCCCCTTAACAATTGTGTGTATTGCGCCGTACTGTATTGTACCCATTCTGCAATCTGTTAATACAAATTTCAATCAATCAATCAATCAATCAATCAAACATTGAGCGTCAAACACTTCATTTCCTGCATTCTGGTGGCCTTTTATGAGAGGCAAGTCTGCAAGGTGGTACGGCCCTGTAGGGGTGCCTGAAATTGTTGGTTAATATATAGATACAGGTAAGAAGGATATATAAATGTTTTGACCCCATTATTTCTCTACCGTCTTTCATATTAGCTACATTTCTTGAGGGGGACAAATTGACCTCTTCTCAATATTGAGGAGGACATGTCCCCTGCACCCCCCCGGCCTGTTTCGTTGTGGTTATAATTGAGTTACAGTTGGATGTCACGGTCGACTTTATTGTTTCCTCGGGAAAATCGATATGTCATTTTATGGCAAATTGCGCCAGTCGCACTCTAAACGGGGGCCACCTGATAGGGTCCGATACCACGTAAACACGGGGCCAGTATCGTTGTCGTCACTCCGATTCCCCTCCTCCTCCCTCCCTTTATTGTGTGTTTTCAGTCTGTATAGGTTAGTTAGTTAGTGTGTTTTCAGTCTGTATAGGTTAGTTAGTGTGTTTTCAGTCTGTATAGGTTAGTTAGTGTGTTTTCAGTCTGTATAGGTTAGTTAGTTAGTGTGTTTTCAGTCTGTATAGGTTAGTTAGTGGTGTGTTTTCAGTCTGTATAGGTTAGTTAGTGTGTTTTCAGTCTGTATAGGTTAGTTAGTGGTGTGTTTTCAGTCTGTATAGGTTAGTTAGTGTGTTTTCAGTCTTTAGAGGTTAGTTACTGTGTTTTCAGTCTGTATAGGTTAGTTAGTGTGTTTTCAGTCTAATATAGGTTAGTTAGTTAGTGTGTTTTAAGTCTGTATAGGTTAGTTAGTGGTGTGTTTTCAGTCTCTATAGGTTAGTTAGTTAGTTAGTGTGTTTTCAGTCTGTATAGGTTAGTTAGTTAGTGTGTTTTCAGTCTGTATAGGTTAGTTAGTTAGTTAGTGTGTTTTCAGTCTGTATAGGTTAGTTAGTGGTGTGTTTTCAGTCTGTATAGGTTAGTTAGTGGTGTGTTTTCAGTCTGTATAGGTTAGTTAGTGGTGTGTTTTCAGTCTGTATAGGTTAGTTAGTGTGTTTTCAGTCTGTATAGGTTAGTTAGTGTGTTTTCAGTCTGTACAGGTTAGCTAGTGGTGTATTTTCAGTCTGTATAGGTTAGTTAGTGTGTTTTAAGTCTGTACAGGTTAGTTAGTGTATTTTCAGTCTGTATAGGTTAGTTAGTGGTGTGTTTTCAGTCTGTATAGGTTAGTTAGTGTGTTTTCAGTCTAATATAGGTTAGTTAGTGTGTTTTCAGTCTGTACAGGTTAGTTAGGGTGTTTTCAGTCTGTAGAGGTTAGTTAGTGTGTTTTCAGTCGGTACAGGTTAGTTAGTGTGTTTTCAGTCTAATATAGGTTAGTTAGTGTGTTTTCAGTCTGTACAGGTTAGTTAGTGTGTTTTCAGTCTGTAGAGGTTAGTTAGTGGTGTGTTTTCAGTCTGTAGAGGTTAGTTACTGTGTTTTCAGTCTGTATAGGTTAGTTAGTGTGTTTTCAGTCTAATATAGGTTAGTTAGTGTGTTTTCAGTCTGTACAGGTTAGTTAGGGTGTTTTCAGTCTGTAGAGGTTAGTTAGTGGTGTGTTTTCAGTCTGTAGAGGTTAGTTCGTGTGTTTTCAGTCTGTACAGGTTAGTTAGTGATGTGTTTTCAGTCTGTAGAGGTTAGTGGTGTGTTTTCAGTCTGTAGAGGTTAGTTAGTGATGTGTTTTCAGTCTGTAGAGGTTAGTTAGTGATGTGTTTTCAGTCTGTAGAGGTTAGTTAGTGTGTTTTCAGTCTGTATAGGTTAGTTAGTGGTGTGTTTTCAGTCTGTATAGGTTAGTTAGTTAGTGGTGTGTTTTCAGTCTGTACAGGTTAGTTAGTGGTGTGTTTTCAGTCTGTATAGGTTAGTTAGTGGTGTGTTTTCAGTCTGTATAGGTTAGTTAGTGGTGTGTTTTCAGTCGGTACAGGTTAGTTAGTGGTGTGTTTTCAGTCTGTATAGGTTAGTTAGTTAGTGGTGTGTTTTCAGTCTGTATAGGTTAGTTGGTTAGTGGTGTGTTTTCAGTCTGTACAGGTTAGTTAGTTAGTCTTAATTTTATTCATAGGACTTACCTAACTCCAATTCGATTGAACCGTATGGGGCTTAAACAAGACTCTCGATGTTCCTTATGTACAAACGGTGATGATGGTACATTTATACATATGTATTGGGAATGTCCGCCTGTTAAGATATTTTGGGAAGAAATAACCACACTATTATCAGGATTTTTGTATTTGACAATACCTGTAATGCCTTCTGTATTGCTGCTGAATGATGTCTCTCTGAGAGCAGGCAACTGCACCTCCTCATCCATCACCCTCAACATAGGGGCCCCCCAGGGCTGTGTTCTGAGTCCCCTCCTCTACTCCCTGTACACACACGACTGTGTGGCTCAGCGGAGTAGCAATACAATCATCAAATTTGCTGACGACACAGTAGTGGTGGGCCTGATCTCTGCCAACGACGAGAGGGCCTACCTGGAAGAGGTCAAGGTCCTGGCGGGATGGTGCCAGGAAAACAGCCTCTCCCTGAACGTCAGCAAAACAAAGGAGATGATTGTGGACTTCAGGAGGTCGGGGGTCAAGGACTACAGCCCCCTCAGCATCGACGGGGCACCGGTTGAGAGAGTCAACAGCTTTAAGTACCTCGGAGCCTACATATCCGAGGACTTGACATGGACCACACACATTGACAGTGTTGTGAAGAAGGCACGACAACGCCTCTACTTCCTCAGGCGCCTAAGGAAGTTCCAAGTCAGTCAGAAGATCCTTAAGAACTTCTACTCATGTACAATAGAGAGCATCTTGACCGGCAACATCACCTCCTGGTTTGGGAATAGCACTGCACAAGACCGAAGCAGACTACAAAGAGTGACACGTTCAGCCGAACGCACAATTGGAGGGGGGCTCCCCACCCTCCAGAACATTTACAACAAGCGTTGCAAGGGCAAGGCTAAGAGAATCATTAAAGACTCCAGTCACCCGAACAACTGCCTCTTTGAACTGCTGCGGTCAGGCAAGCGATACCGGAGTCTCAAGGCGAGCACAGAAAGACTCAGAAGAAGCTTCTATCCCCAGGCCATCAGGCTGCTAAACGAACAATGAATGAACACTACACAACAACCACCAAACGCACATAGCACACACATCCACACGCACACACTCACTTTAAACAAACACACTGTAGCACCCACTCCACACACTTTATAGCACACACCCACTTTAAACAAACACACTGTAGCACCCACTCCCCACACTTTATATTTATTGATGAAGGATTGCACTACAACTCGTACACCTTACTGTAAATTGTACCTAAATTGTACCTCATCCCATTTCTGCTTTGAACTATATAGTACTGTACATTAGTACACTGCATAGTATTGTATATTATATGGTAACTCAGAACATTGTACATATGTCTATACCGAACACTGTGACCTCATTTTCTTCTTCTAAATTACATGCTATACTATGTTATTTGATACTATCTTGTCTAGCACAGTCTCTGGAGCGTAACAGTAAGAAGCATTTTGTATGAAAGTATTCTGTACTTCTGTATGACAACTATTAAAGAAACTTGAAACTTGTATCACACTCTGTACACATAAAGAGGCTAATCTTGTCCGGTACTACGGCTGCCAAAAAGCTAATAGCATGGTGTGTTTTCAGTCTGTATCGGTTGGTTAGTTAGTTAGTGGTGTGTTTTCAGTCTGTATCGGTCGGTTAGTTAGTTAGTGGTGTGTTTTCAGTCTGTACAGGTTAGTTAGTTAGTTAGTGTGTTTTCAGTCTGTATAAGTTAGTGGTGTGTTTTCAGTCTGTATAGGTTAGTTAGTGGTGTGTTTTCAGTCTGTATAGGTTAGTGGTGTGTTTTCAGTCTGTATAGGTTAGTTAGTGGTGTGTTTTCAGTCTGTATAGGTTAGTTAGTGGTGTGTTTTCAGTCTGTATAGGTTAGTTAGTGTGTTTTCAGTCTGTATAGGTTAGTGGTGTGTTTTCAGTCTGTATAGGTTAGTTAGTGGTGTGTTTTCAGTCAGTATAGGTTAGTTAGTGGTGTGTTTTCAGTCTGTAGAGGTTAGTTAGTGGTGTGTTTTCGGTCTGTACAGGTTAGTTAGTGGTGTGTTTTCACCGGTACAGGTTAGTGGTGTGTTTGCCACGGTGCCTGGTTTGAAAACATGGCAGCTTGCAGTATTATGGTCTATGGCTGTAACTCGACACCAAACGGCGCTCCTGCCATCACCCGGCGGTGCGTTGAGTGACCGCATGCTGGCAACACTCACAGTATAGCAGGGGAGGGGGAGGAGGGGGAGGAGGGGGAGGAGGGGGAGGAGGGGGAGGAGGGGGAGGAGGTTTGGTCTGTCTGCACGGCCGCTGTGGTGTAACGGGAGTTGTGTGCCGAATGTAGAGGATAGAAACTGAAACTGAAGTATCAATCTCATCACAGTGACAGTGGCTCAGCGGTTCGATTCCCTGCTCCTACCGGGCAGCGTGTCGAAGAGTCCTTGAGCAAGACACTTAACCCCTAACTGCTCCCGATGTGCAGGTCGGCACCTCGCATGGTCGCCTCCGCCGTCGGTGTGTGAATGTGTGAGTGAATGGGTGAATGTAAGGAACATTTGTAACTAGAAAAGGTAACCACTGCGCTCAGACAGGTGCGTAGTCCAAAAATAGTAAGTCACAAAAAAGGGAGTAAGGACCGCACTCAAGGAATATCGTTATTTAATTTTAATACACACAATTTATATATGCACAAAACGTTTTCGACCGTCCGGTCTTCATCAGGCCGGACGGTCGAAAACGTTTTGTGCATAATATATACATTGTGTGTATTAAAATAAAATAACGATATTCCTTGAGTGCGGTCCCTACTCCCTTTTTTGTGAATGTGAGGAACAAAAATTGTCACGCGCTTTGTATAAAAGCTGCTATATAAATGCACCGTTTACCAAGTATTGATCAATACCGATACCGATGTTGGTATCGATACATCGATAATAATAATAATAATAATAATAATAATAATAATAATAATAATAATAATAATAATAATAATAATAATAATAATAATAATAATAATAATAATAATAATAATAATAATAATAATAATAATAATAATAATAATAATAATAATAATAATAATAATAATAATAATAATAATACATTTACATTTACATTTACATTTAGTCATTTAGCTGACGCTTTTATCCAAAGCGACTTACAAGTTCTGTACGACAAGCCATCAGGAAGGGCACAACTCTATCAGCTGAGCAACAATGTTCATCAAAGTGTTGAGTGCTACAGTGTAGGTTAGTTTATTAGGACAAGTGCATGACAGTACGGTTAGTTAGGGTTAGATTTTTTTTTTTTTTTTTTTTTTTTTTAATTCAGATAATGGTTGAAGAAGTGCGTCTTTAGTCGACGGCGAAAGATTGGACGTGATTCGGCTGTCCTAACTGGGGTGGGTAGTTCATTCCACCATTGTGGGGCAAGGACTGAGAATAGGCGACTTCTCTTTGATGACCCTCCCGGAGCTTGGATAGGAGTAGGTCTGAGGCGGCCAGAAGATGCAGAGCGTAGGGGTCTTGAGGGTGTGTAGTTAGAGACCATTGACCGGAGGTAGGCGGGAGCGGTTCCCTTTGCCGCACGGTATGCTAGGTCGAGGGCCTTGAAGCGGATTCGTGCAGCAATGGGGAGCCAGTGCAGGTCCCTAAGAAGTGGGGTGACATGGGCCGACTTCGGTAGGTTTGAGATCAGGCGGGCCGCTGCGTTCTGAATGAGTTGAAGAGGCTTAGTGGCAGTGGCCGGGAGGCCAGCGAGCAGTGCATTGCAGTAGTCGAGGCGGGAGATGACTGTTGATTGGACGAGGAGTTGGGTGGCTTCTTTTGTCAGGAAGGGGCGTATCCTTCTGACGTTGCTCAGGAGGAATCGGCAGGTTCTGGTCGTCGCTGCGATGTGAGCAGAGAAGTTCAACTGGTCGTCGAGGACAACACCAAGGTTCTTGGCGGTCGGGGACGCAGTCACAGCTGCATTCTCGACTGTGATTGAAAGGTCGGTTAGGGGGGAGGATTTGGCCGGCAGGTGGAGCAATTCTGTTTTGCTTAGGTTCAGTTTGAGGTGGTTGGACGTCATCCAGGCTGAGATGTCGGACAGACAGGCCGAGATCCGCACAGAGACGTGGATATCTGAGGGAGGGAAGGAGAGGAAGAGTTGAGTATCGTCGGCATAACAATGGTAGGAGAAGCCATGAGACGTGATAATGTTACCCAGTGATTTAGTGTAGAGGGAGAAGAGAAGGGGTCCTAAAACCGAGCCCTGGGGGACACCCGTCCGCAGGGGGCGGGTGGCCGACAGGGTCCCTCTCCATGACACTTGGTAGGAGCGGTCATTGAGGTATGATGACAGCCATGTCAGCGCAGAGCCAGCCACTCCCATTCCTGCGAGGGCCGCAAGGAGGATCTGGTGGTTGACTGTGTCGAAGGCTGCAGATAGATCTAGGAGAATCAGGACAGAGGAGAGGCCTTTCGCTTTTGCTAAGTGAAGTGCCTCTGTGACCGCAATGAGGGCTGTCTCTGTGGAGTGACCAGTCCTGAAGCCTGACTGATTAGGGTCTAGGAGGTCATTCTGTAAGAGATAAGTAGTAAGTTGGTTGGATACAGCACGTTCAAGTGTTTTAGAAAGGAAGGAGAGAAGAGAGACAGGACGGTAGTTGCCTATGACGGTAGGGTTCAGGGTTGGTTTTTTTATGAGCGGCGTGACTCTGGCTTGTTTTAGGGAGGTGGGGACCACCCCCGAGTTGAGTGAGGAGTTGATGGTTGCAGTTAGGAATGGGAGGATGTCTGGTGCTATGGTCTGGAGGAGTGGGGAGGGTAGCTGGTCCAGCTGGCAAGTAGTCGGACGGTTTGACGTTACCAGTGTCAGGGTCTCTGCTTCTGTAATGGGAGAGAAAGATGACAGAGTGAAGGATGAGGTTCTCGATTCAGCATTTGGAATGGGTGGGGGTTGGGAGAAGGAGCTGCGGATGTTCTCCACTTTTTCCTCAAAGAAGATCGCAAAGTCTTCGGCAGAGAAAGATGAGGGAGGGGGGGGTGGGGGGGGAGTGAGGAGGGAGGACATGGTAGCATGCAGTTTGCGAAGATTCTTGGCAGAGGCCTCGATCCTATGGTGGAAGAAAGAAGCTTTGGCATTAGTGATGGTTTTGGAGAATGTTAACAAGAGGTTGTGATATGTGTCGATGTCAGCAATAATAATAATAATAATAATAATAACAATAATAATAATAATAATAATAATAATAATAATAATAATAATAATAATAATAATAATAATAATAATAATAATAATAATAATAATAATAATAATAATAATAATAATAATAATAATAATAATAATAATAATAATAATAATAATAATAATAATAATAATAATAATAATAATAATAATAATAATAATAATAATAATAATAATAATAATAATAATAATAATAATAAATAATAATAATAATAATAATGGCTTGGATTTATATAGCGCCTCTCACATACCCAAGGCGATTTACAATAAAAGGGGGAGGGGGAGGAGAGGATGTTTTAGATGGATACGCCCAACACTACCACCTAATCTCCCGTAGCCAATCAGATGAGAGGAAACGAGCAGCGCTGTCTCTGGCCTCCTTTACACACCATGCCGCTCTAATGTCTCTCTCGCCCTTCTCTCTCCCCCGTCTCTCTCCCCCGTGGGAACCGTGTCTCAGCGATACTCATCCAAAGCTCTGGCCAGAAATCTGCATGAATCCTCCATGTCATCATTCACTCAGACTAATGAGACTTGGGTTTGACATTTTCCAAAACAGATGTTGCCTGGTATATATATTGGTCGACACCCAGATGGGTGATTTATGTGAGTCATTGTGCAAAAGTGTAAACAATTCTCGTTTCAAATTTGGACGCGTCATGTCATCGCAGCAGCACAGCCTGCTGTCCCGACTTTTAACGAGAGTGAGGACTGTTTGAGCTTTAGTTTAGTTTGACTAGCGAGCACTGTATTACAATAGCTTCCATACGGGCGGCTGGGTAAATGGTGCATTTATAAAGCGCTTTACAATTTTGTTCCTCGCATTCACCCATTCACTCACACATTCACACACCGACGACGGAGGCAATCGGGAGCAATTAGGGGTTAAGTGTCTTGCTCAAGGACAATTCGACACACTGCCCGGGAGGAGCGGGAATCGAACCGGGAACCTTCCGATTACCAGACAGCCGCTGTACCCCCCCCCTTGTGTTTGCGGGTGGGAAGCCTGTGGGGTATAAGAGTCCTGGTCATTGCAAACAGCGACTCCTACTGGTCGGTTTGGGGCGCCAGTTCAGCAGGAAGGGGATCTGGGGGGAAATAGCATGAACCTCTGCACGTTACGAAACTCTTCACTGTCAGGTGAAAAGAGGCATGTGATAGTCTACACCCTCCCCAGACCGACAGTAGGGCAGCATGTGATACAACACCAGTATCATCAAATTCGCCGATGATACTACAGTCATCGGACTGATCACTGGGGGAGCTGAGGAGGCGTACAGAAGGGAGGTGGCGGAACTGGTGGCCTCATGGTGTCAGGACAATAATCTCTCCTTGAACGCAGACAAGACCAAGGAGATGATTATTGACCCACGGAGGAGGAGTGTACAGTACACACCTCTGTACATAGGTGAGACAGAGGTGGATAGGGTTAAAACCTTTAAATTCCTCGGTATCCACATCAGCGAGGACCTCACCTGGGCTCACAACACCCAACAGATAATAAAAAAATCCCACCAACCACTGTAGCCTACTTCCTAAGAAGGCTGAGAAAAATTGGCATGCCACCCAAAATTCTCAGCAACTTCTATAGAAGTACGGTTGAGAGTGTCCTTACCAGCTCAATCACGGTCTGGTATGAAACTGCACTGCTAAGGAGAGGAAGGCACTCCAGTGAGTGATTAAAACTGCTCCGTACATCTCTGGAGCAGCCTTCCCCTCACTACAGGACATTTACTCTACCAGGGCCACCAGGAGGCCTATTGCTTATTAACAGCGGAGCAGTGCTGCCGTTGCTTCCGCGTTTTCCCTGATTGGCTGCGCCACGCCCCGCGTCAGGCGCGGCAACCGCAGAGCGGAGCGGCAGAGCTTGCGGCATTATGTAGCCATAATCCGCCATGATTTTCATTCGAAGCTCAGCTCACCTGGCAGCGCAGCGGTCCTCTGGTCCGTTGTTGACAAGTTTGAATCCCATCAATTTTTTTTTTTTTAACGTGTATTCTTTCGCCGGTTAAGGTTAGGCATGGTTAAGGTTAAGGTTAAGGTTAGGCATTGTTTCGGAGTTGGTTAAGGTTAGAACGGTTAAGTTTAGGCGCTGTTAAGGAGCTGGTTAAGGTTAGCGTTTGTCTTAGAGAATGGCAATAGACAGCCTATTTCCGCACTGCCGCTCTCTCGCGCTGCCTCGGTCACATGGTCAAATTGTCACATTCTTGCACTCCTCCGCTGTTAGAAAGCAACACGCCACCAGGAGAGCACACAACATAATTAAGGAGGACAGTGCACACCCCCAACACAGACTCTTCAACCTCCTGCCATCAGGCAGGCGATATAGGAGTCTGAAAGCCAGAACTACGAGACGGACAAACAGTTTCTACCCACAGGCCATCAGGCTCTTGAATGCCTAGCCCCCCTCCACACACCTTCTCGGCAGACACTGACCTGATTACGGCTGTGAACACACTGTCACACACTGGCACCCTTCCCCCCGAACTATGAATCACTAAAGACACTTTTAACTGCTGCTGTGACCCACTGTCACCTCCATTCATATGTAAATACTGATCGGAACATGTAACTCACTGTGCCTTGTGTATATATATATTTATCTATTTTTACCTTATTTTCTAGCACTCGCTTGTATTTAAATATGTTTAAGTTAAGTATTGTGTGATTTTGTGTGAAGGGTGGACTAGCAAAGTAAGATTTTCATTGTATGGCAAACTGTCTGCTTAACTGTGCATATGACAATAAACCATCTTGAATCTTGAATCTTGAACAGTCTACACCCTCCCCAGACCGGCAGAGGAGACATGTGGTAGTCTACACCCTCCCCAGACCGACATTAGGGCAGCATGTGATAGTCTACACCCTCCCCAGACCGACAGTAGGGCAGCATGTTGTAGTCTACACCCTCCCCAGACCGACAGTAGGGCAGCGTGTGGTAGTCTACACCCCCCCCCCCAGACTGACAGTAGGGCAGCATTTTGTAGTCTACACCCTCCCCAGACCGACAGTAGGGCAGCATGTGGTAGTCTACACCCTCCCCAGACCGACAATAGGGCAGCATGTGATAGTCTACACCCTCCCCAGACCGACAGTAGGGCAGCATGTGATAGTCTCTACACCCTCCCCAGACCGACAGTAGGGCAGCATGTGGTAGTCTACACCCTCCCCAGACCGACAGTAGGGCAGCATGTGGTAGTCTACACCCTCCCCAGACCGACAGTAGGGCAGCATGTGATAGTCTACTCTACACCCTCCCCAGACCGACATTAGGGCAGTGCGCACAATGACCAGGAGGGAATTGGCATAACGACTAAATTGGGGGATGGGAGGAAATGATAGAAAGACAAAAAAATAAAATAAATAAATAAAAAAATAGCTTCGGTCAAAGGCTATGTTCACACTGCAAGCCTTAGTGATCAATTCTGATTTATTGCTCAGAACTAATTTCATTGTGAACTGATCACACACCCGCATGCGCAAATTAACAATAAAGAAGATGGATGTGAATGGATGACACTGAAGTAACAGTTTATGGCTTAATTTACAAGTTGATGTGCAGTGGAGGCTAATTCGTGAGCAGGTGATAATGGGGGCGAGGAGGAGTTGAATGAGAGTAATTTCTTCTTTCAATATTCTTTCAAACTCACCGGTTATGAATGATACATCCCCTCAAGTTTTGCTTGTACAGAGGCATCACCAGGTAGGGTGGCGATAGTGGCTCAGGAGGTAGAGCGGTCGTCTGGTAATCTGAAGCTTCCCAGTTAAATTCCGGCCCCTCCTGGCAGTGTGTCGAAGTGTCCTTGAGCAAGACACTTAACCCCCTAACTGCTCCAGATGAGCAGGTCGGCACCTTGCATGGTCGCCTCCACCGTCAGTGTGAGATTGTGTGAGTGAATGGATGAATGAGAGGCATAAGTTGTACTACAGTTGCTGAAATGCTAGGTTCTTCACTAGATGTATCAACTTATAATATGAGTTTCACATTAGCGTTTCACGTTAGCAGTTAGCATTTCACGTTAGCAGTTAGCATTTCACTTTAGCAGTTAGCATTTCACGTTAGCAGTTAGCAATTCACGTTAGCAGTTAGTATTTCACGTTAGCACTTAGCATTTCATGTTAGCAGTTAGCATTTCACTTTAGCACTTAGCATTTCATGTTAGCAGTTAGCATTTCACTTTAGCATTTCACTTTAGCAGTTAGCATTTCACGTTAGCAGTTAGCATTTCACGTTAGCAGTTAGCAATTCACGTTAGAAGTTAGCATTTCACGTTAGCATTTAGCATTTCATGTTAGCAGTTATCATTTCATGTTAGCAGGTAGCATTTCACGTTAGCATTTAGCATTTCACTTTAGCAGTTAGCATTTCACGTTAGCAGTTAGCATTTCACGTTAGCAGTTAGCAATTCACGTTAGCAGTTAGTATTTCACGTTAGCACTTAGCATTTCATGTTAGCAGTTAGCATTTCACTTTAGCATTTAGCATTTCACTTTAGCAGTTAGCATTTCACGTTAGCAGTTAGCATTTCACATTAGCAGTTAGCAATTCACGTTAGAAGTTAGCATTTCACGTTAGCATTTAGCATTTCATGTTAGCAGTTATCATTTCATGTTAGCAGTTAGCATTTCATGTTAGCATTTAGCATTTCACTTTAGCAGTTAGCGTTTCACGTTAGCAGTTAGCATTTCACGATATAGTTAGCATTTCATGTTAGCAGTTAGCATTTCACGTTAGCAGTTAGCATTTCCCAGATGACAGTGTGGCCGGCTGGACAATAGCGACGACTACGATAGGTTTGAAGGATTATTCACGTCACGCAGGGGTGGCTCCGATTTTGAGGAAGTAGCCTACACAGAACCCCGACCCACACCCCTCCAGTGCCATAATGTGAAACGGTTCTGCACAAATAACAATCCGTGGCCTATAGCCAAAGTCACGCCTCCGAGAGTAGTTAACCGTAGAAGAAACACGCTTCCTCTGAGTGGAGGGGACAGGAAGCCGGCCCTGTGGGACCGAAAACAGCCGGGCCAAACAAACAGCGTACACGTGTTTAACATTCTGTCGGTGTCAGCCGTGGACAGACCTCTGTTGCTTTTGGAAGTCATTAAGCTTCACAATCTTCACGCGTTGTTACCCTCTCCGCGGGGCCTCGCAGGGGGCTCCTTTCGCCACGCTTCTCTCCGTATTGACTACGGACACAGCGGCGCCAAAGCACAGCGGTTGTAATGAACAACTGGAGAGAGAGCGAGAAAGACAACCCGAGTCCACAGAGACCTTTCGCTCAATATCAACACAGACCGCGTGTTATGGATTCTTCTCCGTTGATTTGATTCAGTTGTTTTGTTTCAGATTTGAACAGGTGTGCTCGGTACAAAGCGGTGTAGTGTGTAGTATATATAGTACACACAGTATATATTGTCCACCGGAGACCTGGGGTGTAGAGCGAGGGCTTTTCCGAGGGCTTTACACAGTACCTACACCGCCTGGTGAAGAATTTCCCGTCGCTAAAGTCAGTGTGAAACAGGGAGAGAAAACCCCTGGCCTTCTGTATCTCCATTCACTCCAGCTAATCTCCACTATGCCCGAGGTAACTGCATAATGCCATTATACGCCATGACAGGGCCTATCCACGAGAGCTCGGGGACTCGGCAGAGAGAGAGAGAGAGGGACGCGACAGATGGGAAAGGCACAATGAAAAACGAGTGTGTGTGTGTGGGGGGGGGGGGGGGGGGGGGGGGGGATAATTTAGTTCTGCATGTAAATAGCTCCTTTAATTACCCTCCCGACAAAAGCTCAGAATATGAAGATGCCGAGTCTGACCTTTATCGACTGATGATCAGAATAACGTAGGCGGACCGCGCTCTCGAAATTCTACTCCCTTTTCACGTTTGATATGCTCATCATCGCTGCAGTGTTTGATCGCGGGGGGGCTCGGGGTGGGGTGGGGTGGGGGGGGGCGGGTAGGGGAGGGGAGGGGGGATCCAAAGGGTTTTTCACTTATTGCCATTCTTGTTTTTCACGGCAAACGAGGGACAGGCTGGAAGTGAATCGTGTCATAATGATTGATTAGCCATCTGTTCGCGTCGGCGATGCGGCACGCGACGCGGCTAACAGCGGCACGAAGGAAACGGTCTGCGGAAGACGTTGGTTTTGGTGATGAAGCTAATACGGTAGCGGTCACGCTAATGCTAGAATAAATAATATGATATAAATGGATGGTAAATGGACAGCATTTATATAGCGCTTTTATCCAAAGCGCTTTACAATTTTGTTCCTCACACTCACCCATTCACACACCGATGGTGGAGGCCACCATGCAAGGTGCCGACCTGCTCATCGGAAGCAATTGGGGGTTAAGTGTCTTGCTCAAGGACACATCGACACGCTGCCCGGGAGGAGCGGGAATTGAACCTTCCGACTACCAGGCGGCCGATCTACCTCCTGAGCCACTGTTGCCCCCATATAATATATGATATAGTTTCATCACTCCTCTCTGTTCTTCCTTCAACCTCCGACACATTTCGAAATACTGTGGGCTAGATCCACAAAGAATGGATTGCACGGTGCAAGTTGCACCCTTTATACTTACAATTCATTATGAATTGAAAATGGGGGACCCTGATGTAAACAAGACGAAAGTCTTTCTCTGGTCTGCATCCCCTTAACAATTGTGTGTATTGAGCCGTACTGTATTGTACCCATTCTGCAATCTGTTAACATTTTCATTAAATCAATCAATCAATCAAACATTTTATTTTGAGTAAATTGTAATGAACCAAATGAGAATATCAATACATTTTTTTTTTTATCTTTGACTGTGAATAACACCATGCTCAAATTGACCAGACCTGAAAATCTGAGCAAATTAATAGATGGAAGATGATTAAACAGAAGGTTTTGTAGATACAGTACTGAATTCTGCCATCCAGACACATGCAATTTGAAATATGATTATAGAATATAGAATATCAGGCATAAAATGGTTATGCGATTAAAATGCGATTAATTAGACAAATTAATTACAAATCCTGTAATTAATTAGATAATTTTTTATAGATATATGTCTCCTGAGCCGTTCAGCCATTGTGTAGTGTGATGTGTGCCTGGTGCCAGTGTATGGCAGCCATTGAGCCTGCGTAGCCCAAGGTTGGGTGCTACCAGTGGTGGCGAAGGAGGCAATTTCCACCCTACATTGTGGGGAGCGCTTTGAGTGTAAGCGATATAGAAAAGTGCTAAATAAATGTAATGATCATTCATAGTATCTACACATAATGTACAAATTATTATATGCAGGTATGTACAGACAGATGTGTTATATATATATATATACAGTAAGAATAAATATATATATATACGGTATATACAGCATTATTGTACATGCTATCATGCAGTATGGGTCATACTGTATGTATGGGTCATATGCAGGTGTATAAGTAGGTATATAGAAGGATTATATTGCTGCTGGCGGGACAAAACCATGTAACTCCAAAAGCCCAACTTTTCAGGAGATGAAAAAAACGAACACAGATTTGAGGTCGAATAGAGTTACGAGGTTTAGACAGATGGTTGGTTTAATGCTTTCCCATTGTGTAGACTTTGTAAAACCACACACACATGGAGGATGATCTACTGAGTTGAAAAAAAATAAAAAAAATAATTAAAATTGAGTTACGAGGTTTTGTCCCGCCAGCAGCGATATGCAGGTATATCCAGACAGATATGTATATATATATATATATATATATATATATATATATATTATATATATATATATATATATATATATATATATATATATATATATATATATATATATACAGTATATGCGGTAAATAATATAAATATATAAATGCAGATTTCGAATTGTATGCAATGTTACGCGGACCGCTATTGCACTATCAATCTCTCCAGCCATCACCTGCTCGTAGGGAACCTCTCTCCTGGTGGGTGAGAGAGAGAGGGAGAGAGGGAGAGGACGGTGACATGAAAGACTGCTCCTACCGGCAGTCGCTCACTCCTCCTGCGTGAGCTACATTCGCCCCCTAAAACAAGGGCTTGAAGAGAGAGAGAGAGAGGCTTCAAAGACAATCAGCCCAGCGGGTCACAGGGGGTGATGACACAGGAGGCGAGGGAGGACGCTTGGCTTGGCGGAGCGCGAATGGAACACAGCCCGCCATCTCTAAACACAATGTCAAACGGTGAAGCTGCACAGAGAGAAGAGAAGCCTTATGGAAATTAATTAACACACGGCGAGAGAGCACCGATTCTGGGAAGGACACCCCCCCCCCCCCCCCCCCCCCCCCTGCGCCTGGAGTGGATGTTGCACTATATGCGGACGGACACAAAGGTCGGCCCTGCCGTCGAGATGAGATAAGGTGTTCCTTTATCGATCCCTTCCTTTATCGATCCCCTTGGGGGGAATTCGGGCGGCGTAGCGGTACGGGGGGATGGGCAGGGTTACTGTAGAAAGACGTAAATATAGGCAATAAAATGTGATCTGAATATAAACACGCGAGAAAGATAGACAGTGTAAACAATATAATTAACTCTGTAAACAGTAGGCTATAATTAACTGCAATTAAGGTGCAGATGAGGGTCTGTACTCCCTATGTTACAATAAATAATGGGCAATAAATAATAATAATAAATCTGAATATATACTATGCGTAAGAGTAAACAGTAAAAGTATACCGAAGGTGCTGTATACACAAGGTGCAGTATACACAAGGTGCAGTATACACAAGGTGCAGTATACACAAGGTGCAGTATACACAAGGTACAGTATACACAAGGTGCAGTCTACACAAGGTGCAGTATACACAAGGTGCAGTATACACAAGGTACAGTATACACATGATGCAGTATACACAAGGTGCAGTATACACAAGGTGCAGTCTACACAAGGTACAGTATACACAAGGTGCAGTCTACACAAGGTGCAGTATACACAAGGTGCAGTATACACAAGGTACAGTATACACAAGGTGCAGTCTACACAAGGTGCAGTATACACAAGGTGCAGTCTACACAAGGTGCAGTCTACACAAGGTGCAGTATACACAAGGTACAGTATACACAAGGTACAGTATACACAAGGTACAGTATACACAAGGTGCAGTATACACAAGATGCAGTATACACAAGATGCAGTATACACAAGGTGCAGTATACACAAGGTGCAGTATACACAAGGTACAGTATACACAAGGTACAGTATACACAAGGTGCAGTATACACAAGGTACAGTATACACAAGGTGCAGTTAAGTATTGTAACAAAGTACAATTACTCAAGTACTTTACACCCCTGCCTGGGAAGAATAAGTTCCGGGCACGCTTTAGGCGTCTCTCTCAAGGTGGTTTATACGGTTCCACTCATTCAATCGCTCTGACATTTTGACGGGAGCAGAGTTGAGTGTAATTAAATGAGATGTGCAGGTTTTACATTAGAGAGAAGATGGGCAGCAGACTGTGTGTCTAATGCAGAATGATAGGTTATGTATATAACCTAGTTATATGAGTACTGGCTGAGCGTCTCGCTCTTTCACCATATCGAGATATACCTCATCTCCAGTCCACTACATGAACGAAAACAAAGCACCCGTGCACTTGACCAGGTCCCGCCCCAGTGACCTCCTATAAGGCACCAGGCGTGGTCATACTCGCTCTTCCTCGGGAAAAGTTTTCCATCAGGAAAAAAAAAACCTCAAGGGACCTCAGGGCACGCTAAGAGCGAGACACTCAGCCATCGTTATATGGTTGTACTGGCGAATCGCGTCTCGCTCTTTCGCCATATCGAGATATTGGGACAGAGCAGACGCGAGGACCGACAAATGTACCCCCTGAGGACCCGCAAGCCCTACCACCAGGGGGGAGGGGAGTCCCGTCCACCCGCCCTTCCTAGCGAAGAGGGGGCGGCAGTCAACTCCACCCAAGTGCGAAAAAGAGGGAACTAGAAACCCCTAAAACGCACAGCACAGGCGGGACCACGTGTGACACATCACCTCGTGGCACACACCCACACATCCCTGCTAACCCACCGAAGGGCGGGACGCAGGGGAGGGCCCAGACCTCAGAACCGCCTGGGAGACAGAACCCCCAGTCATGTCCATGAGGTAAAACCTAACGAAGGGACCCAGGGAGGACCAGGAGGCCGCAGCACAGATGTCCTCCACAGAGGCCCCCCCTAACAAGGCGGCAGAGGCCGCCACTCCACAAGTGGAGTGTGCCCTGACACCCCCAGGGGGGGCCAGCCCAGCCAACGTGTAGCAAAGGGCAATGCCCTCGCACAACCAATGTGACAGGCGCTGTTTCGACAGTGCCTTACCAGCGCGAGAGCCACCGTAACAAACAAAGACCTGATCGGTAGCCCTGAGTCCGGCTGAGGTAAACCCCCAAAGCCCGGACTGGACACGACAGGTGAAGGCTCGCCTATAACTCACCAGCGTGAGGAGGCGGATGAAACGCCTGAACCACAATATCCCTGGAGCGAAAAGAGCTCCGGATATTTTTTGGCATGAAGACTGGATTAGGCCTCAGAGTCGCACCGCTATTGACACGAATAGACAAGCACCGAGAGAGCACAGAGCTCACCCACTCGCTTAGCGGAGGTGATGGCCAGCAGGAATGCAGTCTTGAAGACAGCTGTTCCAAAGACGCCTGCTCAAGAGGCTCAAACGGGGCCTCGGACAACCGGCAGAGGACCAGTTGGAGGTCCCAACTCGGAGACAGAGAACGTTCCACCGGCTTAAGGCGCCGAGCGCCAAGCAGGAAACGCTTCACAAGAGGGTGGCTGAACAACGTAACGCCCTCAAAACCCCTCATGACAAGAGGATATAGCCGCGGCATATACCCTCACCGTCGAAGCCAACAGTCTATCCAAAATAGACTGAAGGAAGGAAAAGGACAGCGTCCAGGGGGCAGGACACCGGTTCCCAGCCCCCAACCTTACACCACTCTTGGAAAATATGCCACCTACCCGTGTAACCCGCGATAGTGGAGGGAGCATGCGCGTTCCGGATGGTGTCGACCACAGAAGGGTCCATCCTCTCCAGACTCACCCTCTCACCAGCCAAACCATCAGAGGCTGGCCCAGCACAGGGAACTGACACAGAGACCCGTGCGCCTGAGAGAGGGCCCGCGACGACCAAGGAACAGGCCACGGCGGGGCTAACCAAGGTCCTGCGCTCCCGACGTATCCGCACCAACAACTGACATATCAGATGTATGGGGGGAAAAATGTACAGAATCCCAGGCGGCCACGGCATCGGTCCCAGACCTGCCCGACTATGTCCGGACGTAATCCCCACTCGTCAGGGTGAGGACCGCCCCGCGACATCACACCTGTACCCACATTCACCCTGCCGGGGAGAGCCCTCAGGCTGTGCAGATGGAGAACGCCCATAGCCAGCCGCCCGCCGCCCGGTGCAGACGGGGGGAGCGTACTCCTCCCTGTCTGTCGATATACGATGCTGACGTCGTATTGTCCGTCCTGATCAAAACACCGTTTGAGGACCAGAAGGACCGCCTTCAATACCAACACATTGAACGTAGCGCAGACCGGGCAGCATGGTCTTGCCAGCTGCCCCCTACTGCGTTAGCCCGACGCAGTGAGGGAGGCGTCGGTGAAAACCGTGATGTGTGACAGCCAGTGTTGGGACTAACGCGTTACAAAGTAACGCGTTACAGAAACGAAGTTACTTTTTGCCGCAACTAGTACTCTAACGCATTACTTTTGAAATTCAGTAACGCTACTTACGTTACTGAATGGTTTGTTAGTTCGTTACTGCGTTCTTTTTATTTTGATTCATAGCGAGCGTCCTTATTTCGCCTGCGTTTGTTTTGTTTACTGTAGACTGAAAGGCGATATATAAAACGAAGTATTATTATTATTATTATTTCTTTCCGTAGCTTCATTCTGGTTTCGCACTTCTGATTGGCCACTGACGTTCTGAAAGAAATAGGCGCTCTCTACAGTAAACAACAAGAGGACGCTCGCTATGAATCTACATAATAAGAACGCAGTAATAATAACGAACTAACAAACCATTTAGCAACTACTTGGAGAGATAATTAATATACAACATGGAAACGAGATAAAGAACATGTTTGAAGGGCTGCTGGAGTCAACTGGACTAACGTTACATCTCGACCACCGCAGACTGGTGACGGTGAGTGCAATGTGTTCACTGAAACTCAAGATCAACGGATTTTGACTGTACGAAATCTGCCAGGGAATCTCATAATACTAATCAAACAATATAAATATAGTCCTTTCATGCACAATTGATATCCTAACTATTCTAACGTTGCAATGCTTTGATAACAACGCTGCAAGATGGTTATGAATGAATTAATGAATGGATGAATGAATGAATGAATGAAAACTTTATTTAACAGATTGCAGAATGGGTACAATACAGTACGGCTCAATACATACAATTGTTAAGGGGATGCAGACCTGAGAAAGACGTTTGTCTTGTTTCCATCAGGGTCCCCCATTTTCAATTCATATAGACATTTATGACATACACAACATACATGACATTTATGGCATAGGGACATATAGGTATTTAGTACTGATACATTTGTGACATAAGCGGTATTCAAATATACAGTACTGTTACCCCTAGATCCTGACAGAGTATATACATATGATGGGGAGGGGACTGTACATTAGGAGGGGGTGGGTGGGTGGGAGAGAAATATACATACAGCGGGGAGGGAATATATAATGAAACGCTCTAGACCACATTGCTTAGCAGAGTTCGGTGATGTGAATGGAAACTGTCAAGTTGATCAACCGATTTTGAGTATATGGGGCATGGGACTTGAGCAATTTATTTTTTTTATTTATTTTTTAATAACTAAATAGTTACTTTTCACAGTAACTCATTACTTTTGGGTGTAAGTAACTAGTACAGTAACGAAGTTACTTTGAAATGAAGTAACTAGTAAAGTAACTGAGTTACTATTTTTCAGTAACTAGCACAACACTGGTGACAGCCTACTGCCCATGGGGACCCCCCTGGTGAGGGCCCCAGGCCCCCCCCAGAGGGCGAGGTCCCCCAGTACTGACACGGGAACCTTAGCCGCTTCCACTTGCCTCTCACCGGGTCTATTTCCATACTGGAAAACCACCTCCGTATCCTCCTCATGAGGTGAAGAGGAGGCCAAGAGGGACCACGGAATGAGCAGATGCCATCATACCGAGCAGGCGCATCACGGACAGCGCCGTAACCGTCGTAGGATGGAACCTCCCGAGCGTGTCGATAACATGCTCTGAGAGGGATGCCCATAGTACTCCACCCGTTGACTGGGAAGAGGAGTACTCTACTTCCAGTCTACAGCAAACCCCAGGCTGGTGAGGAATTCCACCACCTGCCTGGTATGAGACCTGACGATCCACCTTGACCACCAAGGACCAGAACGTCGTCAGGGCAGAATACACTTCGTAACCCCTGACGACACAGAGGCCCCAGTGCGGCCTCCACACACTTGGTGAAGATGCGCTGAGCCAGAGAAAAGCCGAACGGCAGCCTCTGGTACTCATACGCTAAACCCTGCAAAGGAAGCGTAGGTAAGCCCCTGGATGTTTGATCGGGGATGCGAATATGCATCCTACAGGTCTATGTAGGAGAACCAGGCCCCCACCTGACAGTGTTCAACAGGTAGGAGACGGTCCAAAATGCTGAACTTTCCCATGGGACAGGTCCAGCATGGGTCTGATACCCCCCCCTCCCGATTTCTCGGGCACCAGAGATGATGATGGCTTGCTTCGCCCACAGAGATTGGATCTCATTGACCAGAGCTGTCACTGCTGGTGACCCTGACAATAGGGTCTGTACCAAACCTGAAAACGGGTGGGGTTGTGTAAACACAAGTCCCCGCCTCAGCGTTCTCTCCATCCACCTCGACATATGGTACTGCTGTAGCCATATGTGATGATACTCCCAAACGCACCCGCCGCCATTTGGCGCTGGTCCGCTAGGAACTGTAGATAGGCGGCCCCGTCCCACCCGCTGTGCATAGCCAACCCTGGACCCGCTAACCGTGCGAGCAGAGCGTTCCGTGGAGTCGGACCCTGACACTACCCACGAGGCAATTGCAACCAAGTGGGGACCCCGACAGAAAGGGCCGGTTTGATACGGGGGAAGCTGACATCATACTAGGTGACAAAAGCTCCCCCACTGAACACCCCTCCAGAACATGCTGAGGAGTTGTTCTGCAGCTGGACATGCAAGGTGTGAGGCCCCCATGGGTTCCTACACACCGTAGCCCTGCAGTGATATTACTACCACCCAAATCACACGTGCCTGCCAGACCACTGCGGGCTCTCCGGAGTGGGAGGCATCAACGTGATACCCGGTCTGGCGAAGGCGAGGTCGGGGAAGCCCGCACTGTTTGCCTCAAAAGGTCTCGAGTCCCCCTCCTGACAACCCTTGTAGTTGACAGACGTAACACCAGGCTCAACCAAACACAGCTTATGGTGTGGGAGCCGCTTGACAGCACAACATTCTCACGGACAGACCCAGTCTCAGCCATCAACTGGGTGTCAGCCCCTGTCCCCATGAGAAGCGAACGTGGGGCCGCTTGCGCTTCATTGAAGACATGCGGCCCGCAGCCAAAGGAAACAAATCAGAGCCCCTTTTCCGCTGGTGTTGGGGGAGGGAGTGACCCAGAGAGCGGGCTGCACACAGCCGGACGGCGACGTTTTTTTAGGGCGTGCTCATTCAATGTAGCCGATCCCTCGGCCGCCAAGGCTGTCGGCCTTGTGGACACCTGTTGACATTGAGCCCAGGGTACCTCAGGCGGGGGAAACATGGCCGCTGGTCGAGGGCCTCGCCACAGCCGCTGGCGAGGCCGTGCTCTCACCTCTGCCTGCGCGGCGTGAGGCGGTGTAGGGCCTAGGTCAAATACCGCCCGCGCTCCAGCGGAAGACCAAAGATCCTCTGCGGAGAGGGGAGCCCTGAGGAGGGAACAATTCTTTTTAACTTCTCACCCCCTCAAAGGGAGACTAATCCAACCAAGCATCCTAGCCCTCCCTGCGGTTATAGCTTGCGGCTAGGTCAAAGCTAATAATGTCAAAAACCTTGCGCGATGTTTCGACGTCGGCTGGCCCTCATTTTTTGACAGAAAAAAACAGCAATTCGAACAAAGTTACTAATCGCTGCTAATCCTCATGGCGTCGGCCGGGCGGGGCACTGTTTCAACATGCCAGAGGCAAAGGACTGATGCCACCTGCTTCATAAACACGGAGCACCAGTGGAGGTTGCTGGTTGCACCCATGAAGGGGTTAATGAATAAATGAACTAAAACACCACCAATACACTGTAGAATGGGCTAGCCCATACACACAACGTTAAGGGGATGCGGACCAGAGAACACCAGTCCCGCATACCATTCATAATATTCACAAAAAGCACACCAGCCCTAGGCCTCAGCCCATTCACCCATATAAAAGGTAAACAAGCCCCTGTCAATACTCCCAACAGTAGACACCGATTGACCGTCAGCATGAATGGTTAAGAGGAGGGAAGACCTTTTAGAAAGACAGCCCTCAGCGGGGAATCAAAAACAGAAACAGTAACCCAGCATATAGCATAGCGTTAGCCGCGCGCTCCAGGATAACCGGGAAAACAACAACGTTTACCCAGATATCCTGCCCCTTGCGCCAATACACAACTCGGTTGTCTCCCGGGACAACTCGAGCAGCATCACTAACGCCAGCATTGTTATGCCTAGTGGCGCATATCCTACCTGGACGCGAGTTAGTCCGATAGCTAAACATCGCGTGACGTCCCTCGATCTGCTGTCAAAAGACGAGGAAACCCCAGGACAGGCCCGACGCGCCGTTGGAACATGCCGAGAAGATTCCAGGGGCTGGAAAAAATCTCCGGCGAAACCCAACATTGTTCAATTTCTCTCTGCATTTCATCAACAGCTAGTTACATGGGATGCAAAGCACGTCCATGATGGAAAACGAAAAAGAGGAAGAGCGAGTATGACCACGCCTGGTGCCTTATAGGAGGTCACTGGGGTGGGGCCTGGTCAAGTGCACGGGTGCTTTGTTTTCGTTCATGTAGTACAGTAGGTACTGGAGATGAGGTATATCTCGATATGGCGAAAGAGCGAGACGCGATTCGCAAGTACGACCATATAACTACATCTGTTTCCTGGATTAATTGCGTTTGAAGAGCACGTCTCGAGCGTACCACACCGTGGAGCCGAGAGGACGACGTTATGAAACCAAAACAGTCAAAAACAACACACAATAATACACACAATAGACATAATCAACTGTTGGAATCATATTTTGATTATGTCGTATATTTCTAAATGAAAACATGAACATAGCAACTGAAATGTACAAGGAAAATGATTAGAAAGACAAAATGCTGACAGACCCCGCACTCAGCCAACTGGAGGACAATCTGCTGTCAGGGTTTCACAGAAGATGGTTCGCTGATAGGGCAAAAAGACTGTTTATGACGTTAATGCACATTCCACTGGTTGGTTAGCAGCTGTGGTTTAAGAGAAGGCCACCTCAAACAGACAAGGAAGGAGATCATTATCTTTGAAACAGGAACCAAACTCAAAGTAACAGTTGAGATCAAAAGGTCATATTTACCCTAAGTAAGGAATTTCAGGTTACGACACGGCAGCTGCTCAGAAAACCTAAGGCCCAGAGGTCAGAAAGGAAACACCAGACGGTTGGAATCTCCCCTTACACATCAGATTTGATTGACTTAAGACATACCACACAGGCTCCAGGATATTGGAATTTAAGTAGAATGCCACCAGTTACACATTAACTCTAATAGTTAGACTAGACGGTTTTTAGACCTTAAGGAAAATAGATAAAACTAATGGCTTTGTCTTTGAGAGATTAGTTAGATGGCCTTAGAAAACATTGCAACATATATGTAAAGCAAGGACCATTATGTTAAAAGTGAGCTGTCATACCAAATCACCTTAGATAAATAGGTTTGGCAGGCATGAAAAATTGACAATAAGTGAACCAAATACAAAGACATTGTTTGTAAATTAATGTTAATACTGAACAAAATACTTAGTGATCAAATAGAGCTACAAACTAGATTACAGATTACTTTAGAATAGGAAATACAAACAGTAGGATGTAACATTAAATAGTTCAATCAAATAAAATAATGAACCCAATAGGCTACATTGTATAAACTTAGTCACAATAAAGAATAAAAACTCTTAATACTAGAAGATAAAAGCTGTACAATATTGGTCATATAATTTAATCAGGAAAAAGTATTACTCAGTGAAAAACTAATCCTCTCATCAAGTAATGATTAAACGGCCCGGCAAGATTCTATGGTGAAACGGTTGTGTCAGCAGAATAAGTGTAACTGTTGTCACAAGACCCAAGAGGACGTGTCACAACAGACCAATTCCGGCTACAGAGGAATGTGGCCAAATAAGGAAGCCAGATTGTGGACGTGAATAGGCAGGGAAGGGCTCTCTCTCTCTCTCTCTCTCTCTCTCTCTCTCTCTCTCTCTCTCTCTCTCCCCCTGATAAAAAGGGCTGATGGCGACGGACAGAAAACAGACACACACCCGGTGACGGGAGGAGGAGACCAGAAGGGAACCTGGGGACTGAGAGACATGACCTGGAGCGCTGAAAACCTCCACCGACAGAGGGAGAGCCAAGCCGTGACACAGAGGGACTGAGACCCGATGACAGACGAATCGCTTCGCAGCAGAAGAAGCCTACCACCAAAGGAGAGACGAAAAACGAGCGCTCTCTGCTGAGCACCGATACTCACGGAGACCAGGTTGCCTTGACAACCACACCACAAACCACTAAGAGAGGACTCGTTGTTGCCATGGACAACCTGAGACAGCGAACAGCAATGGAGAAGAAAACTCTGATCGGCCCTAGCTGATCCAAGAATGGACCAAACAAGCCACATGAAAGAGACAATTAGATTGAACCAAAGAGACGATGTACTTGTTTTGATTCCTAAGCTGTGGTTTTATTAATAAACACCGCAGTTGTTATTTTGACCACTTTGTCAGCTCCTCTCTTTACTTGAACCGAACATCTGAAAATACCTAACCAATGCAGAGGAAAGGGTAATAGAAAACTATACGATCACTTAGATATAGGTAAATGAAGAACAGAAAGTTTACTTCATTACATTACTCTTTTGTTTGTTTTTAAACGCCATAGTTTTCATGTTTCGTCACTTTATGTCATTATGTCTGGTTTATGTCATTATTTATATAATGGCTTTGAGAAAAACAGAATACACTCATTAACCAAATAGAATACATGATATTTATTAATCATTTCACTAATTACATAGGCGTAGTTTTAGGGGGGGGGGGGGTTGCAGGGGACATGTCCCCCTCAATATTGAGAAGATGGAACTAATATGAAAGACAGCCCCCTCTCCAAAAGAGGTAAAAAATAAATAAGGTGGTCAAAATATGTATATATCCTTCTTACCTGTAACTATTAACCAACTATTTCAGACACCCCAACAGGTAATTTGCATGTTTGTTACGTTCTGGACACCGACCTCGGTCGGTGACCACCCACATTCCTGGCATTTGTCACTGGGCTTGTCACCTGTCATTTCCCTGTCAATTAGTGCTGTCACTTAGGGGTGGTTCCTGATTGGCTGTCACGGGGGTGTGTGTGGAATGTTGGTATTTTGTCTCTATTTAACATACCTCTCTTCTGCTTGTCCATTGTCAGGTCTTCACTAATTGCGTTCGGGGATAACGCGGACGGTTCTACTTTGGACCTCCAATAAGCTCCCATTTACCTTATCTTACACTTGTGCTTTTAGCACTTGTTCTCTCTTAGAATTTACTCTTTGTTCTTACTATTAAAGTCGAACCTGTTCAAGAGTAAACACTCTCTGTCTCTGTGATTGCCTTCAACCATTGGAATTCACCTACCTGCATTCTGACAGAAGACCTGACCATCAGAATTCCATGGAGGCCATCATGGAGATGCTCCGGACGCAGGGAGCAGCCCAGACACGGATGGAGGAACATCAGCAGCTGGTCAGCGCCGAGTTAATCCAACTCAATGGGGTCGTCGGATCATCCCAAGCGGTGGCGCAGTCGGCGTTGGCCACAGCCCGACAAGCCCAAGAAGGAGTGGCTGGTGTGCAGTCGGCGGCGGGGGAAGCAGCGCTCCACGCAGAGGAAAGTCGGGGGGTGTTCGGGGTCCAGGAGCGGTCCCGCGAACCACATCTGCAGGCGCCTGCTCGCTATGACGGATCACCGGATGGTTGTCGGGAATTCATCACCCAGTGTCTACTCGTTTTCCGGCTGCAACCACGATCATTTCCATCGGAGACAGCGCAGGTAGCGTATATTATCACACTGCTCACCGGCCAAGCTCTCTCCTGGGCTACGGCGGAATTAGAGGCAGGGGCGATAATCTGCGACAGTCTGGACGCCTTTACCCGGGAATTGAGAAGAGTATTCGATACTTCCCGGGTACTCTCGATCTTCGAGGCTGGTGGTCGTCTTCTCGACTGCCGGCAGGGCCTCCGCACAGTCGCAGCTTATGCTATCAATTTTCGGATCTTGGCTCGGGAGACAGCTTGGGCGGAGAACGTCTGCGTGGTTCTGTTCGTCAGGGGACTCTCAGCGCGGATGCGAGATGCTCTCTCCGCGCGTGAGATCCCCGAGCAGCTGGAAGTGCTGATCAACACCACCATCAAGATGGATAATCGGCACCGGGAGAGGGAGAAGGAGCATGTCAACAACACCCAGCCCCAGGTATGTTTTCCTTCTTCTCCTGGTGTTGATAATTCCATGCATTACACGAGTGGGCCACTGGGTGATGAATCCATGCAGCTTGGAGCGCTGTCGCTCTCGGACGACGGGAGGCAGCGCTTCATCAAAGAGCGACGCTGCTTCCGGTGCGGCCGCACCGGTCACCGCTTAGGCAGTTGTCGGGTCCAGGCTGTATCGGCTCGGCGCCAATCGGGGATGGAAGGTGCGCCGTCGGGCCTCGAGAGGGCGCCAGCAGGTGGGCTCATTCCTGCCAAAACCACGGATTCTCGAAAAAATTTTGAGGTGGCGATCAACTGTGGGGGTGACATTAGGGGAACTAAGGCTCTCATTGACTCAGGGGCGGCGGGCAATTTTATTCACGTGGGATTGGTGAAGGAGTGGGGAACCCCGGTGGAGGATTTAGGGGTTCCCTTACCAGTCTATGCCCTGGACGGTCGGCCCCTGGGCAGTGGGAGCGTCACCCAGCGCACAGTTCCCTTACACATCCGGGTGGAGGGTGGGGAGTGGGAATGGGTTACTTTTTTTGTCATCTTTTCCCCCTATTCTGTCATGGTGTTGGGTCATCCCTGGTTGTCGTCATGTGTTCGTGTCATTAATTGGAGCACGGGCGAACTCTCAACGGCGGCCGACGTCAAGTCGATCGTCAGCGGGAGTTTGCCCAAACCCTTGTCTCCCCCCCCCTCTTCTCTTTTGTCTCCTCCCTCTTTCTCCAGGATGGTGGGGAGCGTGGCAGATTCTGATCTACCCTCTAATCCCGATTTAATAGGGGTGCCTGAGATCTATTGGGACCTGGCGGACGTTTTTAGCAAGACGCGTGCTAAAGCACTTCCGCCTCATAGATCATACGACTGTCCCATTAATCTTCTACCCGGTACCTCCCCGCCTCGCGGGCGAATGTTCTCTCTCTCACGCCCCGAAACCTTGGCCATGAACACCTACATAGAGGAGGCATTGCTTGCGGGGCACATACGCCCTTCCACTTCCCCTGCTGGCGCTGGCTTCTTTTTTGTTGATAAAAAGGATGGGGATCAGCGCCCATGCATTGATTATAGGGGATTGAATGACGTTTCCATCAAGAACCGATATCCTTTACCCCTCATGGACATGGCCTTTGAGTGCTTACAGGGGGCACAGGTCTTTTCTAAACTTGACTTACGTAATGCATACAACCTGGTCAGGATTAGAGAGGGAGACGAGTGGAAGACTGCATTTAACACACCCAATGGGCACTATGAGTATTTGGTCATGCCCTTTGGTTTGGCTAATGCTCCGGCAGTCTTCCAAGCCCTGGTTAACGACGTGCTGCGAGACTTGATTGGGGTGTCGGTGTTTGTCTACTTAGATGATATCCTGATTTTTTCTCGCGATATGGTGCAACACCAAATGCACGTTCGGGAGGTGCTAGACCGTCTCCTCAAGCATCAACTATTCGTTAAGGCTGAGAAGTGTGTGTTTCACACGGACACCGTGTCCTTCCTGGGCTTTGTGTTGACGAAGGGCGATCTGCGCATGGATCCAGCCAAGGTGAGTGCAGTTTTGGACTGGCCACGGCCTTCGTCGCTCAAGGGGTTACAACGGTTTTTGGGCTTTGCAAATTTTTACAGGCGCTTTATTCGCAATTTTAGCGCCTTAGCCAATCCCTTAACAGCTCTCACTAAGGCCTCTCTCCCTGGCTTTGAATGGTCGCCTAGGGCTGAGTCGGCCTTCTGCGATCTTAAACGTCGTTTTACATCCGCTCCTGTATTGATCCGCCATGACGCGGAGGTTCCGTTCATTGTGGAGGTGGATGCCTCTGACGTCGCGGTGGGGGGGGTGCTCTCTCAGAGATGCTTAAAGGATGGGAAAGTGCACCCGTGTGCTTTTTTTTCTCGCCGTCTGTCACCAGCCGAGCGTAATTACGACGTGGGTAATCGGGAGTTATTGGCGATCAAATTGGCACTGGAGGAGTGGAGACATTGGTTGGAGGGGGCGGCACATCCTTTCATTATTTGGACTGATCATAAGAACTTGGCTTACATCCAAGGGGCTAAACGCCTTAACGCTCGCCAGGCCAGGTGGACGTTGTTCTTCACACGATTTCGATATACCATCTCCTATAGACCCGGCTCCAAGAATATCAAACCTTTGATCTTCCTGGGCGGGAGGAGCAGCCCCATCCCATTATTCCACCGGCCTTGATTTTGGCACCCGTGTCTTGGGGCATAGAGAAGGTGGTAAGGTCGGCGCTAACGCGGGAGCCCGATCCTGGTGGGGGTCCTCCGGGACGGTTGTATGTTCCCAAGGTGGCGCGCTCACGCTTGCTACAGTGGGCACATGCGTCCTCCCTCACCAGCCACCCTGGGGCAACCAGGACCCTGGAATTTATCCGTAGGAGGTTCTGGTGGCCGACAGTGGAGGGGGATACGCGTTCCTTTGTGGCGGCCTGTCCGGTGTGCGCACGTAGTAAGACCTCTTGACGGGCACCGGCGGGTCTCCTCCGACCACTTCCTATTCCTAAACGACCCTGGTCACACATATCTCTGGACTTTATTTCTGGTCTTCCCCTTTCGGACGGATTCACCACCATTTTGGTGGTGGTGGATCGGTTCTCTAAGGCGGCTCACTTTGTCCCTCTCCCCAAGCTTCCTTCGGCCCGGGAGACTGCTGATTTAATTATACAGCATGTCTTTCGGGTCCACGGGCTGCCAGTAGATATCGTGTCGGACCGGGGTCCTCAGTTCGCCTCCAGGTTCTGGAAGGCGTTTGCCGCCGGCCTCGGCGCCTCTGTCAGTCTGTCATCTGGGTTCCATCCACAGTCGAACGGGCAGACGGAGAGGGTCAACCAGGATTTGGAGGGGGTCTTGAGGTGTTACGTTGCCGGTAGTCCGGCAACGTGGAGTAGGAGGTTGGCTTGGGCTGAGTACGCGCATAATACCCTTCTCTCCTCTTCTACCGGTATGTCTCCCTTTCAGTGCCAGTATGGTTTTCAACCTCCTCTGTTTCCCGAGCAGGAGCAGGAGGCGGAGGTGCCCTCGGCCCAGGCACATGTGGCTCGCTGTCGCAGGACGTGGAAACAGGTTCGGAAGGCGCTACAGAAGGTTTCGGTTAGTACCCAACGGCAGGCTAACCGTAAGCATCGTCCGGCTCCAGTTTACCGTCCAGGGCAGCGGGTTTGGCTTTCCACCCGGGATCTCCCTCTCCGGGTGGAATCCAAGAAGCTGGCTCCTCGCTTTATAGGACCATTTAAAGTGATTCATCGGGTTAATCCAGTGGCTTACAAGCTACGACTTCCGAGCTCTATGAGGGTTCATCCGACGTTTCATGTGTCCCTGTTGAAGCCATTCCTCTCATCGCCCTTGGCCCCGCCACTGCCTGTGGTTCCTCCGCCCCGGTTTATTGGCGGTCAACCCATTTACACGGTGCGGAGGATACTGGGTTGTAGGCGGAGGGGTAGGGGGTTTCAGTTCTTGGTGGATTGGGAGGGGTACGGGATAGAAGAGCGTTCTTGGGTGCCTCAAAGGGATATTTTAGATCCCAGCCTGATCGTTGATTTCCGGCGGCTGAATCCCGAGGCTCCTAGGTGAACGTCTGGTGCCGTTCGTCGGGGGAGGGTACTGTTACGTTCTGGACACCGACCTCGGTCGGTGACCACCCACATTCCTGGCATTTGTCACTGGGCTTGTCACCTGTCATTTCCCTGTCAATTAGTGCTGTCACTTAGGGGTGGTTCCTGATTGGCTGTCACTGGGGTGTGTGTGGAATGTTGGTATTTTGTCTCTATTTAACATACCTCTCTTCTGCTTGTCCATTGTCAGGTCTTCACTAATTGCGTTCGGGGATAACGCGGACGGTTCTACTTTGGACCTCCAATAAGCTCCCATTTACCTTATCTTACACTTGTGCTTTTAGCACTTGTTCTCTCTTAGAATTTACTCTTTGTTCTTACTATTAAAGTCGAACCTGTTCAAGAGTAAACACTCTCTGTCTCTGTGATTGCCTTCAACCATTGGAATTCACCTACCTGCATTCTGACACATGTTGTCTTTTCCTGTACACAAATAAAGACATTTCCACCATGAATTGATGCAGAAAAGGCACAGATTTGAGCATAAAGGTACACCAGAAGTGTTTGACACTTTTGAATTACCTGTTGAAACCAAACGACCTGGCTTAATTATGTGGCAAGCTGTCAGAGAAGTGATGACACTTGACAGGCGTGACGTGTCTCATGGACTGAAGGTCCTGGAACCTCCTCTCCTTGATTGGCAGAAGCACCTGGAAACGTTCAGGGGCTCATTGGGCACCTGGACTCTCTGTGAGGGAGACAGTGGTTCCCACGCAGAGTTCTCCGAGAAGGAGAGCTTGTAATGGACCTCCATGTCACTTCTAAACTAAAGAGCCCGCAAATCATGTAGTACAGTCGGATCTCGGAGCCTTTTTTCGCCCGGTCTAATGCTCGACAAGTAAGAGCCATTCGATTTCAGGATTGCATCATGCTTGGCCACCTTCAGATGGTGGAACGAACTTCCCACCACAGTTAGGACAGCCGACCAATCTTTCACCGTCGACTAAAAACAATCTTCTTCATTCAATATCTGAAAAATAAATAAATAAATAACCTTCTTCTTCTACTATCATGCAATTTCCCACTAAATAATCTTCCTTGTCTATATTACTACCTACTATGCTAATATGTCTTTACTACTATGCACTCAACGCTGTTTGATGAACATTGTTACTCGGCTGAAAGAGTTGTACCCTTCCTGCTGACTTGTCATACAGAACTTGTAAGTCGCTTTGGATGAAAGCGTTCAGCTAAATTACTAAATGTAAATGTCAATGTAAATATAATGTCAATGTAAATGGTAGGGGGATAGTTTGATTCTTGACGTAGGCCATTTCACTAACTGGGTAGGAACAGCATTATCTTTTCAATCAAGGATGTAGGGTTTTTACCAGCGGTGGCCGGCATCATGAAGAGATGACAAAAAAACATAATTTTCCTCAAAAGGTGACCTCATTATCCGCATTATTTGAAGAAGGTGACCCTTTGGTCTTTATTCATACAGAACCAAGCATTTCACTGTAATGTACATGTACCTTATATATGTGACAAATAAAACAAAACTTGGAACTTGAACGTTTTGCTGGCTAAAATTAAAACAAAGATGGCGGCGAATGCCGTTATATCCGACGAGAATAACAAGGGATGCCACGTCAGAGTAGCTGTGCTCTTGTGATTGGTTGAAGACAGTGGCGTCATTTCAGTAAAAGCCAAGGTATGGCAATTCGGGAGGGGGGGGGGGGGGGGGGGGGGGTGAAGGGGGGGGGATTTTTTTTGTCAAATCAGTTGCGCAATAGTCACTTTTGGTGAGTTGTTTCTATACAATTCACTTATATGACATTTAGGTATGACACAGGACTACACAAGCATTTTTAGTATAGAAATGTGTCAACAGACTAAAGCAGGGAACCACAATATTTTGCATACAATTTATGCAGAATGTAATATCATAACTGTCTATTATTTTTCTTGCAATTGAGACAATTTTCCTTAGGTACGGTTTTGAGGTGTGTGTTCAACAGAATGTAGTATCAAAAACACGTTCACGAAAAGTATGGGTTACTGAATGCTGAACTGCACTGTTATAATCACTAAGCCATTGTAAGACCTTATCTGTGTCCCTGTATCACTTGTCTCTGCTGCCCTTTGATTAAAAAACGTCTGTATGTCCATTTTCCTTTTTTTTGGCATATTTGAGTTAGTAGTAAAAGTCACCTAGTAAAAGTGAGATAATTGACAATATAAAAACATGCTAGGGCTGTACCGAATAGTTCGAAGCTTCGTTCATAATGTTGACATTCGAATTCTAAATCAACATAAAAAATTTAATTAATAAAAAAAAAAAAAAAAAAAAAAAAATTATTTAATTTTTAATTTGCCAAAGTATGGCGAGTGCCATACCTTGCCATACCAAAATGACGCCCCTGGTTGAAGATCGTTTACGGGTATACTGTAAAACGTGGGAAAACAAGTACAGATTACGATACGAAACACATTTTACCGTATCGGTCGTAACAGTATAAGAAGGAAATAATCGACACCACTTCCATCGAAGATTATGAACACACACAATGCGGTTTGGCTCTGCCTCTTTGAGGTGTTGATCTTCAATGGGGGATGGGGGGGGGATCACTCCTCAGGTCTCTACATCCCGGTGTTTATACTTTGACGGAGTAGGGAACGAGGGGGTTGACGGGGGAGACGACGACGTGCCTTCGGGCCAGGCGGAGGATCAATACTAATAATGTTGCATCTTTCAGGTGGTACAATTTCTCCTGACAACATCAACGAAAGAAAGGGGGCCTGGGCTGGCACCTCCAATTTTGGGACATTCAATAGCCAGCTGTTTCTGCCCGCTGGGGACGAATCTCCGCGCGGGAGATCAATGCCTAACGACTGGAGGACCGCTAATGTTATTTACATCAAAGTGAGACTGAGGGGAGACCAATTACGCTGGCGGTTTTACGGCGGGTACAGGGCCTAAGTGACCGCGCCGTCTCTCGGGGGGGCGACGAAGTGTAATGTGGTGTAGTACTCTGATCATTTTTTTTGCGAAGAGTATTGTTCGCGATCGATAAAAACACGCACGCGGTATCTCAGCCACTGGGGTGGTCTCTGGTTGCGGCACGTTATTGTTAAAGGAAAATTAGCTTACCGTCTTCTCCAGAGAGAGAGAGACAAGAAGATAGATACCAGTTTCCTCTCTGTGCGTTCAGTAGAAAGCTATCTGGCTGCATGTTAGCCTAGCTTAGCACAATGAATGGAAGCGGACATTAGCCTTCGGGAGAGGTGTTAGTTGGACGATGCCTAGGCTACCCGTCACTGTCCGCTTCCATTCATTGTGCTAAGCTAGGCTAACGTGCAGCCAAATAGCTTTCTCCTGAACGCACAGAGAGGAAACTGGTATCTATCTTCCTGTCTCTCTCTGGAGAAGACGGTAAGCAGATTTCCCAAAATGTTGGCGTGTTCCTTTAAACTTTTTACTGTATGAAGCACAATCTCAAAGGGCTCGTACAGAAATGAAGGGGGAAAAGGACACTTTAAGAAAATAAATAATTTTTTTATCTACTTTTTCTCCCCATTTTTCTATTTTTCTCCCGTCCCCAATTTCGTATCGTCCAATTCTACCCTCCCCTGTCTCGAAGTTGTTAGGCCATGCCTCCCACAGGTCGGCTGCAATGTGGACCAAGCCTTACATTACGTGTCCCCTCCGGTACACGAGGAGGCAGCCGTCCCATCTTTTCACCTGCACAGCGCGATCTCAGCGTCGGGGGTCTGCGTGGGAGGGACACGCCTCCCTCGTCGTTTCCTGATTCTACTGCGCAGGCGCACCAACCGACCTGTAGGAGTCGCTGTCCACAACGTCCGATCCCCACCCACCAGCTTCCCACCCCCTAACACTGCCAATTGTATTAGTATGAACGACCAGCCAAGCTGGTAGCGACGCCGAGAGCTGGGCTCGAACCCAGCATCTCCTGCGTTAGTGGCGAGCGCCTTGCCCACTGCGCCACTTAGCCGCCCCAAGAAAATAACTTGTTGTGATTATTGCATAGTATAGCTAGTAACAGCAAGTATATCATAGAGACATAGAAGTAAAACTGTATATTGTATAGGAGTGTACATAGGACCCAGTGCCTTGAAGTGACTTATTCTATTTTAGTCTATTTTATCATGTCTATTCTACTTATTTTTATTACTATTTACTATTATTTCAATTGTATTCTTGCACGATCGTAGCGGGCATGGCCAACCGCATTTCACTGTATGCCCTGGTATGTATGTGATAAATAAACTCTTGAATACAAATTAATAAATTTAAAAAAGCATTTCACTGTAATGTACACGTACCTTATAATGTGACAAATAAAGCAAAACTTGAAACTTGAACTTGAAACTTGAAACTATTCAAAAGCTCCACCAATGTCTCGCCGTTTACAATTACAGTACCTCGCAGAAAGTGTAAAAAAATATATATTTATTTATTTAAATAAAAACATTAAATTCCGTGGCGAGGAGGAAACGCTCCTCAGAGCCGAGGGAGAGAGAGATATATGGAACCGGCCGCTTCGGAGCCCCCTCCCTATCTCACCGCGGCACTCGGGTCGTATTTTTCACGTTTCAATTTGCCGGCGGCTTTTACAGCCGTCTCAAGGATAGGAACTAGTCTGCCAGATGACCTGCTGCATGGGGGAGGAATCAGATCTCCTCCGCGAGACGCTCAAACTATAGATCTGGCCTCAAGAGCGATGGTGCAACGTCATGATGCGCGCTGGGCGTCTGTGTGTGTGTGTGTGTGTGTGTGTGTGTGTGTGTGCACGCGCGTGCGTGCGTGCGTGTGTGCGTGCGTGCGTGCGTGCGTGCGTGTGTGTGTGTGTGTGTCTGTGTGTGATGGCGCTTGCACTCAGCAAAAAGGGACTCACACACACAATGGAAAGATTGACAATAGCAACATCTGTGTGAGATAACAGCGGCCAAGGGGCCGCTGGGAGCGAGGACCCGAGGCCTGCTGTTTGCCTGATTAAAAAAGATATCAACAGAGCAATTCCACTGTTTCTACCCGCAGATGTCTAATGGATAGAGAAAATGCTATTGACTCCCCTTTTTTTGCTCCTAACAAGCCTCCGTGTTGATACAGACATTTGTTTTGTGTCAGAACACATAATACTGCGTTACAAAAATAAATAACATAGGACAACCATGTTACAGCAGAGACAGACATACAGACAAGACATCAGAGAGACAACCATGTTACAGCAGAGACAGACATACAGACAAGACATCAGAGAGACAACCATGTTACAGCAGAGACAGACATACAGACAAGACATCAGAGAGACAACCATGTTGCAGCAGAGACAGACATACAGACAAGACATCAGAGAGACAACCATGTTACAGCAGAGACAGACATACAGACAAGACATCAGAGAGACAACCATGTTACAGCAGAGACAGACATACAGACAAGACATCAGAGAGACAACCATGTTACAGCAGAGACAGACATACAGACAAGACATCAGAGAGACAACCATGTTGCAGCAGAGACAGACATACAGACAAGACATCAGAGAGACAGCCATGTTACAGCAGAGACAGACATACAGACAAGGCATCAGAGAGACAACCATGTTACAGCAGAGACAGACATACATACAAGACATCAGAGAGACAACCATGTTACAGCAGAGACAGACATACAGACAAGACATCAGAGAGACAACCATGTTACAGCAGAGACAGACATACATACAAGACATCAGAGAGACAACCATGTTACAGCAGAGACAGACATACAGACAAGACATCAGAGAGACAACCATGTTACAGCAGAGACAGACATACAGACAAGACATCAGAGAGACAACCATGTTACAGCAGAGACAGACATACAGACAAGACATCAGAGAGACAACCATGTTACACCAGAGACAGACATACAGACAAGACATCAGAGAGACAACCATGTTACAGCAGAGACAGACATACAGACAAGACATCAGAGAAACAATGTGATTAACCCCTTCCTTTCTTCCCTCCCAACCAACGTTATTCATTTGATGTGCCACAGTCCCATAAGTCCAACGTTATTTCATGTTGCACAGCTCTTTTATATTACACCATGTAGGTTGGACCACGTTTCTATCCTGCTTGTTAAGTAGGCTTATCGAGTAGAAAGGGTAGAAAGATATAGAAAGGGTAACTGAATATAAATATCTTGGAATCTGGCTCGATGATACATTTTTGTATATATATCATATCATATAAACAACATTGCCAGTAAATTGAGGCAAACAATTGGTTTCCTGTACAGGAATAGATCTAATTTCCCAATGATGTGTAGAAAGAGGGTTATTGAAGCAGTCTTTCTATCTGTCTTGGACTATGGAGATGTGATTTATAGAAATGTTGCCCCTTCAACTCTTAAACCACTAGATTTTGCTTATCATTCTGCTCTTAGATTTATCACTGGTGACAGATATGATACACACCACTGCATCTTATATGAGAAAGTCAGTTGGTCTTCTCTGGCAGATAGGCGAAATCAACACTGGTATTTATTTATCCTTAGGGCCATTAACGGGGAAATTACCTCCTTATCTCACATCACTATTAGTTTGGAACACTAGACCCTATATGACACGCT
>NC_140178.1:12919198-12941698 GCF_963971535.1 Notolepis coatsorum
ACATATCTGTAGTAGATACTATATCTATTATCTGTACATACATTGAGCCTGCGTAGCCCAAGGTTGGGTGCTACCAGTGGTGGTGAAGGAGACAATTTCCACCCTACATTGTGAGGAGCGCTTTGAGTGTCTAGAAAAGTGCTATATAAATGTAATGATCATTCATTCAATGATCATTCATACATATCCCTTATACCTACACTGCTGGCCAGTATGGCTTACTACCATAGTGTCTTTATACCTGTATCACTGTACATATTAATACTACAACTATGTATGTAACTGAGGGTACAATTCCCTGACTGTATTGATAAGTATGGTATCATTAAACCACTACCGCTTTATGTACTTTAATTACTGGCCATACAGTACATGATATATAAATATGATGAACACTTCCCACAATGAATCGGTTCCACACAAAGTGGTAATTAAGTATTTATTGCAGCAAAAGGTACATAATATACTTCTCTATTATACTTTGGATGCGCTTATAAGGCAAAGGAATGTGCGTAGGCAAATCAATAATGAATGTCCATTCTCTGGTTACGCAGGAGGTAATTATACAACCTGAATCTTAGGGAATTATATCTATGGTACACTAGTAATATATAGCGGGAGATACTGGAAGGGTCCCCCCCGGTTGTAAGCCAGCAGGGGTAGAGGATCTGTCGGTAGTAGAGAGTCTGGTCAACGATGACTAAGGAGACTCCAAGTACAGGAGACGGTGCAATAGTCTCTTGATCCACAGACGAATACAGCTGTTCTCCGTAGACTGTAGCTCCACAGTGAAGAAAGCTAGCCGGCCTCAGGCTCTCTGAGGCGCAGACTCGACGTGGCTCCTCACAGGGTAAATCCCACACGTGTAGGCGTCGGCGATTCTCCGCTCCATAAATCACAGGACCAAAACAAATATAATCCAGCCGCAAAGGGCTATGTAGTCGTCGGGTAGATTAATCCAGTGTACATGTCCACACGGTTCTCGTCTAGGTCTCCTCGGGTGAAAGCGCCATGAAAGCAGCCCAGCCTGGATAAGCACTCTAGCTGGTACGAGGAAGCGTTGGTGATGCTGGTCACTGTAGAACTTTAGCCGCACGATACACTATACACAAATAGACTATTACTGACTTAATAGAAATATGTCGCACTCGACGGTATAGCGCCAAACTCTGACAATTCAGTTATTAATTCGCACGCGGTCTCAATGCTCTATTTGGGGCCAAACAGGCCATACTTCACCGCACGGAGTATCGTGGGTGAGGCTTCAACTTATTGGGTAACTCTACTTCTGTATTCACCTGCGCCATATTTATATGCACGGCGAACAATCTAGTGCCAACCTCATTTCTGTCTCGTATTCCTGGGCAAGGCCGGGCATGTACAGACATGTCTTGACGGTGGCTTTGAACCTGGCTCCGGAGGCATGGCCCTGGCGCCTGTGGACCGCTGTCCAATAGGAGAATGAAATATTATGGTCTGGTCTAGGCTAAAGGGATATTCCGTGTATATGTACAAGGAATATACAAGGGATATCAAACGATATACAAATATTATGCAATATATATCAATCAATAAATATATATATTCGGTTTAATCTGATCCTTTGTAACAATGTACATACATCTGTTTATCACTATTACTCAATAGTTTAGTATATCACTAATGCACTTTAATGTTACATTTATCTGGTTGGATGCCAAACTTATTTCCGTTTTACTGCACTTGTGCTGCATGATGACAATACATTTGAATCCAATCCAATCGGTGACATTGTGAATCTGCTTCCAGAGATGCCAGGGCCTCCTACCAACATAGCCATCTCCAACATCGGCCCTCGCTCGGTCGCTCTGCAGTTCAGGCCCGGCTACGACGGCAAGACCTCCATCTCTCGCTGGCAGGTGGAAGCGCAGGTAAGACACAGGCCTCCGTCTCCGTCTCCGTCCTCCGTCTCCGTCCCTGATACCATGTCTCTCCCCTCTGGTTCCGGCTCCATTTTGTAATGGTGTTCAAATGGGCTATTCAGTTTATTTTAACTCTTGTTCTGATACGATATCTTAGAACTATTTCACAGCCAGAGTCATTAGTCATCATCAGGCATCTGGGTTTCGTTCGCAAGATGTTTAAATGAGCTCTTTAAAAAAAAATCTTCCTCAGAATCTGTTCTCGACAGCGAGAGGTCTGGTGAATCTGTTTTCCAAAGTGGGACGAGACCTCTCTCTCTCTCTCTCTCTCTCTCTCTCTCTCTCTCTCTCTCTCTCTCTCTCTCTCTCTCTCTCTCTCTCCCTCTCTATCTCTCTCTCTCTCTCGCAGTCCCTATTTCTCTCTTACCCTCTTTCTATCTCTATCCCTTTTCCTCTCTCTTTCCCTTCCCCTCTCTCTCCCCCTTTCTTTCCCTCTCTCTATCTCTATCCCCCTCTCTCTCTCTCTTTCTCTCTCTCTCCCTCTTATATTTATATAATATCATATATATTTCTGTATATGTTTGGCTGGATAGTTTTATATTTAAGATTTTAGAATGTATATCCCAGACCGTATTTTATTCTTTATTCTATTTCATTCTTATTTTTAATATTATTATATTCTTATTCCTATTTTAGTCCTATTGACTACCTAAATGTTTATTGTTGTTCAATGTGAGTGATCTGTAGTGCCGAATTTCCCCTCATTATTATTAAAGGATTTCTATTCTATTCTTGCGTTCCCTCTTTCTCTCTCACTCTCTTTCTATTTCACTCCTTCTTCCTTTCTCTCCCCCTCTCTCTCTCATATTTCCCCCACACTATTATTCACAGGGGCGGTGCACATTAAAGAGAGAGAGAGAACCCTAGATATCTTTTTCTTTTTTCAAGAAATCTTGCCAAGCCCCATTGTCTTACTACACTGGTAGATTATTTGATTGTTTCAAGCTCATATTGCTTACAACTCGTTTTTATTTATTTTTGTCAGACCATTGTGTGGAGTTCTCTCTCCTGATTGGATAAAGTGGGAACAGGATACCAGCAAATGTATTTTCTGTTTACTGCAGAGTGGAGGGACCCATGTTGCTGACCAAACACTCTATATCAGATGTTGGCTGTCGGAGTGTAGAGCTCTTGTTTTAACATGTAGACCACTTATTTTAACATAGAAATACCACCTTACATTTACATGTAGTCATTTAGCTGATGCTTTTATCCAAAGCGACTTACAAGTTTTGTACAAGACAGCAGGAAGGGTACAACTCTATCAGCTGAGTAACAATGTTCATCAAAGTGTTGAGTGCTACAGTGTATGTAACTGAGGGGTACAATTCCCTGACTGTATTACTAGATATGATACTTACTACCACTACCTTTGTACTTAATATTCGGCCACCCAGTACACGGCATAAATATATTATCATGAACACTCTCACGTAGATGAAACGGATCCAACACAAATGTACGAATTAGAAACAGGTCTTTATTTCCTACACAGCGATGGTGTGTAGAATAAGCACTTAATCACTTAATTACATTTATGAATTGAAATAGTATGCACTTTTATGGCAAGGAGTATTCGTCGGTATATCAATAGATAATGTCCAATCTCTGAAGGCGCAGGTGGTAAATATACGACCTGGAATAGTTAAGGAATAACAGCAATGATACTTTAATGATTATAGGCTGGATACACTAGAGGGGGTTAATCCGGTCGCTTGTAAGCCGACAGGAGTAGGAGGGGGGGGGGGGGGGGGTAGAATCCAGCTGCCTCGTCCGGCCAAGGGTATCCCAGGTGAACCCACTGTAGTGCCGTTCAATGCGCCGGCGATCCTTGGACCACAGATGAAAGCAGGTGGACTCTTTGTGGGCCGGCTCTCTCCGGTCCACGGGGGAGAGATGTGGAGAGACCTCGTCTTGCAGAGCGTCTCCTCACCTTGCGTCCTCTCCAGGGGGGGGGGTTCCAACACACGGTAGTGTCGGGGGTCTTTATCCATAGAATAATCAAAGTATCCAAAGCATAATCCGTGCCTGGGAAGGCGGGCTGTCGTCGGTAGAATAATCCGGTATACAGGTCCACTCGCTCGTCGGCTCTGGGGCTCCTCGGGTGCAGCTTCACATAGGGTCAACCACCCTGGGTAAGCAGCCAGTTCTCTGCCCGAAACGATGGGGTACTGACTACGGTAGTATTCTCACCGCACGAAGCACTATATATTAACAGACTATTATTAGCTTAATAGACTACGTCCAACTCGACGATATAGTGCCAAATATGACTATTCAAATATTAATATACACGATGTCTCAATACCGATGGTAGGCCGAACTTGGCCTTACTCCCACACGTGGCATCGCGGGGAGGCTTTACGTCTGTGACTCTATTGGAGGGTAAGAAACTGGACTGAAAAGAAAGTCCTACTTTAGTAGCGCAGTATATATACGCACTATGAACAAATAGTCCCATTAGTGGTGCGGTAGCCAAATTCCTACGCGGAACTAGGACTTGTTCGTACATGTCGAGCGGTACGTTTGAACTGGGTCTGAGGGGTATGGCAGCCTGGCACCAAGGTCTCGACCAATAGTAGAATGGAGACTATTATGGGATGTTCAGTAGGCTAGAATGGATATTCAATGCATATTGTACAAGGAATATACAAGGGATATCAGGGAATATTAGAGAATATACAAATACAATTAAATATATATATAAATAATATATATATTCGGTTTAATCTGGCCCTTCACAACAGCCACCCCCTGAATAGGTCCCAGACCTAATCAGTTAAACGGAGACAGATTAATCGCGTTGTCCATTTACACATAAGGGTTTGCTGTAGGGGTCAGTCAACTTCACAAAGTCATAGGGTTGTAGGGTCATGGTCATCATCGATTGTGTCTGGGAGTCGAGGCAGTTCTATGAGCCTTGCCACGGGACGGGTGTAAGTGCGACCCTGGACGAGCACTTCAGCTGCTCGGACCTTGCCGTCGGCACCGGTGATCACTTTGCTTACGCGGCCGGCCGGCCACATAGCTCTGGGCAGTGATTGATCAATAATCATGACGACTGTTCCTTCTGTCAAATTGTCTCTCTCCTTTACCCACTTCTGGCGGGTCTGTAGAGACGGTAGGTAGTGCAGTAGGAAACTGTTCCAAAACTTGTCGGCTAATACTTGGCTGTACCTCCACATTCGTCGGCCGTTCGCTTCTTCAGGCCGGTACATTGTCTGGGGTAATGTGGGATCTAGCCGCCCCATCAGGAGTGTGTTGGGGGTAACTGGGTCGATATCCGCCACATCACTGGAGACATATCCGAGGGGCTTCGAGTTAAGTACTCCCTCAATCTCCGTGAGGACTGTCATTAGGACTTCTTCCGCCACAGTCTGGGCCCCAAGTACTGCGTACAGGGCTGTCTTTATGGAGCGCACTTCTCGTTCCCAAGTGCCACCGAAGTGGGGTGCGTTTGGGGGGTTGAATTGGAAATCAACCTGTGCTGGAGCGAGGTGGGTCTTAAGTTCTGGGCCCATAGCTTGGAAGCTCTCTCTCAGCTCTCTTTCGCCGCCTTTAAAGTTTGTCCCATGATCGGACAATAGGGTAGACGGTCTTCCTTTCCGTGATATGAATCTACGGAAGGCCATAAGGAATGAGTCTGTGCTCATGGTCGGGAGAAGCTCGATGTGTATCGCTCTGGTGGTCATGCATTTGAATACAATACCCCACCGCTTCTCGGTTCCTCTTTCTTTCTTTATGTGCAGCGGGCCAAAGCAGTCCATACCCGTTGAGTGGAATGGCTTGTCACCGATTCGGAGGCGACATGGAGGAAGGTCAGCCATCCTTGGTATGCTGGGCTGCGCGCGCCACTTGCGGCAGTCTAGACATGTTCGTTGGAAGCGTCGTACCGCCTCTCTTCCTTGTAGTTAGCCGCTGACATATCAGCGGGGGACTTGCACTCCGGGTGGTACCGCAGGAATGTTCTTTGTTGTGCACTCTCTATGGACGTGCAATCGTTTATGTTAGGGTCGGTGGAGGCTACGGTGCTCAATCCACAGAACACAGACTTCTTAATTTCCACCTCCTCTGGACTTGCTTCCCTCGGGATAGGCATGGGCCACTGTCCTTCCGGGAGTCTTAGGAATGCGGGGCCGTCACTGTAGACATTGCGACGGGTGAGGTCATCCAGGGGCATCCCCCGGGTGATGACGTCAGCTGGGTTCTGTTTTGTATCAACGTAGCGCCACTCTGTTTCTCCGGTTAACTCTTCGGTTAAGTCTTGAATCTCGGTGACTCTGACTCCCACGAAGACTTTGTACTTGCATGAGTCCGATTTGATCCAGGCGAGTACCGTCGTGGAATCTGACCACAGGATTGTTCTAGACACCGGTATGGTGAGCTCACGTTGGATGAGCGTGGCTAGGTGCGCTCCGGCTAGGGCTGCGCAGAGCTCTAGACGTGGGATAGATTGTTGCTTGCGTGGGGCTATTCTCGAGCGGGCGAGGACAAATGCTGTGTAGATCTCTCCCCCTTGGTCTTGGGCCCGCAAGTAGGCTACTGATCCGTATGCGACCTCTGAGGCGTCACTGAAGACGTGTAAGTCCATTTTACATGTCTCTGGCCTCACCGTGGGTGGGAAGTAGCTTCGGCGCATATTAACGCCTGGGAGTGAGTGGAGCTCCATCTCCCACTCTCTCCAGGTGGATGCAAGGTGTGCGGGAATGGGGTCGTCCCAGCCCTGGTCCTTGTCCCACAATGCTCGTACAATCATTTTTGCCCTGGTGGTGTACGGTAGAATACATCCTAGCGGGTCATATTGTCGGGCGAGTGTTGTGTACACACTCCGTCTGGTGGTCGGCGCCGCCGCCGGCCTTCCCTGCTCCGTAGTCAGGGGCTTGTGTCTGTAGTGAAGCGAATCTGTTTTGAATCGCCACACCAATCCCAGGGTCATCTCCTGGGCTTCTCCCGGGATTGTAGCCATCCAGGTCTCGCTGCTGGCTGCCTTGTCCTCGGAGGAGAGGCTGCGCAGTACTTGCGGATCGCTGCTGGCCCACTGCCTGAGATCAAAGCCGCCTTTGATCAATGAGGCGCGGAGTTTAATCAGGAGAGCCTCGGCTTCTTCCTGGGTTGAAAGGCTTTGTAGACAGTTGTCTACGTAGAAGCTGTTCTTTACGCTGTGTCGGACCTCTTCGTCCGCTGCTGGGTCCTCTGCTACATGTTTCTGTAGTGCAAATGTCGCACAGCAGGGGCTGCACGTCGTTCCGAAGGGGAGGACTTCCCATTGGTAGATGGCTGGGTGCTCATCTCCTGGCTTCTCTCTCCATAGGAACCGTAACAGGGGCTTGTCCGCCTCTACTAATCTCACCTGCAGGAACATTCCTTTAATGTCCCCGCTGATGGCCACCTTTTCCTGGCGGAAGCGGAGTAGAACGCCGAGTAGGGAGGGGCCGAGTGTGGGACCGGGCAGTAACTCTTTATTCAGATTTTGGGATCCGATCTGGTAGCTGCAGTTAAATACTATGCAGTCTTTACCGTTGTGATGGACCTTGTGGTGGGGCACGTACCACGATTCAGTGGTCTGGTCAGCCTCTTTAATGTCCATCTTTGTGACGTGTCCCGCTGTGATGAGCTTCTCAATCTCAGCGCGGTATACACTCTCTTGGGCGGGGTTCTTGGCTAAGCGCCGCTCCGTGTTCAGCAGGTACCGTTCTATGGCGTCTGTCTTGGCGTGGAAAGTAGGCATTCCTTCTCGCCGCAGGAGTGGCGTGGCGTATCTCAACACGCCGTTGACCGGGACTCTCTTGGTCCCTGTCTCGAGGAGGTGAATGGCATAAATGTCATCTTTAGAGCGAATGTCTTTCTTTCCATTCTTAAAGGGCATTTGTTCCAAGCTCCATAGCCGCTCTACGTGTTGCAGGAGTGCGGTTTCTCCCTCTGTGACTCGGGAGTGGAGACATCTAGTGGCTGTACTTCGGTTGAGAGATTTGGCGAGCGGGCCTTGGAGAGTCCATCCCAAACGGGTCTCGACTGCTGCAGGACAGCCTCGGGGTCCGGTATGAACCCGGTCTATCGGGACAATGAGGTCTGCATGGTCGGAGCCTATCAACAGGGTCGGCATAGCATTGTCTATGAGCGGGATCGGTAACTTGCGCAGATGTGCATATTTCTCCATCAGCTTGGCAACAGGGTATGTGTACCGCGACAGTCCTATTTCTTGGCTGGTGAAAGCGTCTGCAATCTGGTACCGTCGCTCAGGCTGGCCGCTTGCTGCGATAGAGAATGAGACATTCTCGCCCTTTATCGTCTTCAAATCTCGTCTTATTGTCCGAATTGTCATTTGGGTTTCGCTTCCCCGCAGCCCTAGCTGGGCCGCAGCGGAGGCGAGCAGCAGGGTCTTCTCTGACCCGTCATCGAGGACGGCGTAAGTGTCCAGGACTTTATTCTGGTAGCTTAGTGTCACACGCACTACTTTTAGGAGTACTTGGCTCCACTGCTGCTGGCGGGATCGATGTACATGACGCTCGCTTTGCGGCTGGATGGTGCAGGTGAAGGGCGCCGTCTGTTACTGTCGTGAAGTATGTCCAGATGGGCTCCATCGCACTTGGTGCACCTTTTCTTTAAGCGGCATTCGGCTGCCATGTGTGAGCGCGCACAGCGAAAACAGCGCTTGTTGGACTTTATCCATTGACCTGCTTCCTCCGCGTTCAGCTTGGGGAAGGAGTCACATTGCGCTAGCCAGTGTTCTTTCTCACAGTAGGGGCACACTATCTTCCACTTCTCCGTTCTGGAGGGGGTACTGTGGCTCCTGCTGCTCGGTACTGACTCCGATTGGTGCATCACAGTCACCGATCTTCTTCCATCATTTAGTCGTCTGGTTCCTTCTCTGGAGCCAGGGGTGCTCCGTCCGAATGTATCTAGCCGTAGGCTGCTGACTTCTCTCGCCAGGAAGTCTGCTAGATCGAGGAGGTTCGGTTCGGGGCCATTCGGGTCTCTGTGGTCCCTCTGCCGCCTAAAGCGCTCCTGACGAGCGGGCGGCAGCTTCTCCAGGATCCTTTCCACATTTGAGTTGGCGTAAAGTTCATACTTCCCCTTCTCTCTTTGCGCTCCCAACATCCCTACCAGGGACTGCACTCTGATGGACAGGTCGTCCAGTGCTCGATTGTCTATTGCTGGGGGTAAGCGGTCGATGTGTCGGATCTCCTGGATCACGTAATCCCATATGCGCCCATACCTCTGGTCCAATGCTACCAGCGCTGCTGTGTATGGGGTGGTGGAAGTCGCGTAGGCGAGCGCTATATTATGTGCGCGGGGCACCTTTAAGTGCTGCAGTAGGATGGCGTATTTGTGGCGTTCATCCAATACATCCACCAACATGGTCTCCAGACACATGCGGAGTTCTGTATACTGGGCCCGGTTCTCTTGGGTGAAGTCGGGTACCATAGGCGTGCCAATGTATGACGCTGGCTGTGGATACATCGGCGAGCGTTGGGGGAGAGGCCTCCTAGGCGAGTCTCCTCCCGCTCCTTGGTATGGGCTGGTACCGGCAGTGTACCATGGCCCGCTTGTCCAGGTGCTGTTCCTCGGTGCGGGTCGTGCGTCGTGCTCACCCGTGTATAGAGTCGGGGGTCTGTAGCGCAGCTCCGCGGGAGTATAGCCTGGGCTGTACCGGACCTCCTGGTCCGGTAGAGTACTGTGCTGTCTTCGGGCGCGGTTCTCCTCCTCTTCCTCTTCGTCTTCAGTTAGGTCATCCAGTGCTTGTAGTCTCTGGTTTAGCCTCTCCACAGGATATGCTGCTCCTTCCCGGTTGCTAGGTCTCGCTTGGACCGGTGGGGGGAGGTGGTCTGTGGGGGGTATAGACCTCGTCTGTTGGTCAAGTTCAGGGTTGTTTACTCGGCTAGGGGATGCCGCCCTGGAGGTGTGTCTAGACGAGTTCCTGGAGCCTCTGGCGGAGGGAGAGGGTGTTGTCCGTCTGATCAGCTGTTCTATTAGTTGCGCTTGCTGTCTGTCGCGCTCTGCGTCCCGTAGAGCACCAGCAGCTGCTCGCTGGCTGTCTGCTCGGTCTCGGGCCACATTCTCTTCCATCTGAATGCGTCTTATTTCCAGGCGTATGTGCTCTTCTTCGCTCCGTTGCTGTAGCTGCAATCGATCGCGTTCACCCTGGAGTCTATCGCGTTCAGTAGAGGCTTTCAGGCTGACGAGGAATGCCTGCTGTAGGGTCCTCTCTGCCTCGCTGGGAGAAGGCGGTTGTATAGGGGAGCCTTCCCTCGGGGTACTCCTTGCGGAGCCTTGGAGCTCTATCTCCACGGTGCTCTCCCCGTCTTCTTCCGTGCCGAGTTCTCTCTCGGTAGCGTTGTATTCCTCCGGACTCATCGGGGACTACTTCTTCAGTACTGGCGGGGTGTGAAGTCATGTCTGGTTCCCACTGGTCCCCACCGTGAACTTGGTCAGTTACATTAGAGCCCGTAGGGGCCTCTATGGTCGGGGTAGTCTGGGCGTTGGGGTTAGACATACTTTTACTTTCTAGTTTTACCGCGTTTACTGTTAGTAGAAGACTAGGTTGTTGACTGACAGCGTAAGCCTCTAAGTACTGAGGGAGCCGTCGTTCGCGCTGCGGGCGTTGGTTAGGAGGATCGTTTCGTGGAGTGTTCATCATAGGCCATTTCAATATTAATAACACTATATTAATATTACACTAATTACCCTCCGGCTCGAAGGACCAATTGTAACTGAGGGGTACAATTCCCTGACTGTATTACTAGATATGATACTTACTACCACTACCTTTGTACTTAATATTCGGCCACCCAGTACACGGCATAAATATATTATCATGAACACTCTCACGTAGATGAAACGGATCCAACACAAATGTACGAATTAGAAACAGGTCTTTATTTCCTACACAGCGATGGTGTGTAGAATAAGCACTTAATCACTTAATTACATTTATGAATTGAAATAGTATGCACTTTTATGGCAAGGAGTATTCGTCGGTATATCAATAGATAATGTCCAATCTCTGAAGGCGCAGGTGGTAAATATACGACCTGGAATAGTTAAGGAATAACAGCAATGATACTTTAATGATTATAGGCTGGATACACTAGAGGGGGTTAATCCGGTCGCTTGTAAGCCGACAGGAGTAGGAGGGAGGGGGGGGGTAGAATCCAGCTGCCTCGTCCGGCCAAGGGTATCCCAGGTGAACCCACTGTAGTGCCGTTCAATGCGCCGGCGATCCTTGGACCACAGATGAAAGCAGGTGGACTCTTTGTGGGCCGGCTCTCTCCGGTCCACGGGGGAGAGATGTGGAGAGACCTCGTCTTGCAGAGCGTCTCCTCACCTTGCGTCCTCTCCAGGGGGGGGGGTTCCAACACACGGTAGTGTCGGGGGTCTTTATCCATAGAATAATCAAAGTATCCAAAGCATAATCCGTGCCTGGGAAGGCGGGCTGTCGTCAGTAGAATAATCCGGTATACAGGTCCACTCGCTCGTCGGCTCTGGGGCTCCTCGGGTGCAGCTTCACATAGGGTCAACCACCCTGGGTAAGCAGCCAGTTCTCTGCCCGAAACGATGGGGTACTGACTACGGTAGTATTCTCACCGCACGAAGCACTATATATTAACAGACTATTATTAGCTTAATAGACTACGTCCAACTCGACGATATAGTGCCAAATATGACTATTCAAATATTAATATACACGATGTCTCAATACCGATGGTAGGCCGAACTTGGCCTTACTCCCACACGTGGCATCGCGGGGAGGCTTTACGTCTGTGACTCTATTGGAGGGTAAGAAACTGGACTGAAAAGAAAGTCCTACTTTAGTAGCGCAGTATATATACGCACTATGAACAAATAGTCCCATTAGTGGTGCGGTAGCCAAATTCCTACGCGGAACTAGGACTTGTTCGTACATGTCGAGCGGTACGTTTGAACTGGGTCTGAGGGGTATGGCAGCCTGGCACCAAGGTCTCGACCAATAGTAGAATGGAGACTATTATGGGATGTTCAGTAGGCTAGAATGGATATTCAATGCATATTGTACAAGGAATATACAAGGGATATCAGGGAATATTAGAGAATATACAAATACAATTAAATATATATATAAATAATATATATATTCGGTTTAATCTGGCCCTTCACAACAGTGTAGGTTAGTATATTAGGACAAGTGCATGACAGTAAGGTTAGTTAGGGTTCGATTTTATTTATTTATTTGTTTGTTTAGATAATGGTTGAAGAAGTGCGTCTTTAGTCGACGGTGAACATATAATTAATCAACATTGCTGTAAATGGGCCAATGTTAGCCAAAAGGCAAATTTTTTGTTTTTATGATATGTATTAATAATATGTCCCATTTTCTGTATGCATTATAGATTGGTATAATAGGAGAGAATGAGGAGTGGCTATTGGTCCACCAGCTCACTAACGAGCCAGACGCCCGAGCACTGGAGGTGCTGGAACTAAACCCCTACACTTACTACAGGTACACACACACACACACACACACACACACACACACACACACACACACACACACAGACACACACACACACACACACACACACACACACACACACACACACACAGACACAAACACACACACACACACACACATACACACACACACACACACACACAGAGGCACAAACACACACACAGACACAAACACACACACACACACATACACACACAAACACACAAACACACACATACAGACACACACACACACGCATACACATACAGACATGCAGAGACACACACTCAAACACACACACAGACAAACACACACACACAAACACACACACATACAGACACACAGAGACACACACACACACACACACACACATACACATACAGACACACAGAGAGACACACACACAGACACACACAAACAAACAACAAACACACAAACACACACACACACACACACACACACACACACACACACACACACACACACACACACACACACACACACACAGACACACACACATCATCCACTGTTTCCACATATCCTGCACTGCCTGACCTGCTGGCTCCGCCCTCCTCTGGGCTCCTCCCCAGGTTCCGGATGAGTCAGGTGAACATAGTGGGCGCCAGTCCTGCCAGCCAGCCCTCCCGGAAGATCCAGACACTGCAGGCCCCCCCGGACATCGCCCCCGCCAACGTCACCCTGCGCACCGCCAGCGAGACCAGCCTGTGGCTCCGATGGGTGGTACGTCCCCCCGGCTCAATACTACACTACCTACCACACTGGGACTGGCACAACCCTACACATGTACACAGTACTTACACAGTACTTAACAGTGCTTACACAGTGCTTGCACTGTACTTACACAGTACTTACACAGTACTTAACAGTACTTAACAGTACTTAAGAGTACTTACACAGTACTTAACAGTACTTAAGAGTACTTACACAGTACTTAACGGTACTTACACAGTACTTACAGAATAATTAACAGTACTTACACAGTACTTACACCGTACTTAACAGTACTTAACAGTACTTAACAGTACTTACACAGTACTTACACAGTACTTACACAGTACTTACAGAGTACTTAACAGTACTTACACAGTACTTAACATTACTTAACAGTACTTACACATTACTTACACAGTACTTATACAGTACTTACACAGTACTTACACAGTACTTAACATTACTTAACAGTACTTACACAATACTTAACAGTGCTTACAAAGTACTTAACAATACTTACACAGTACTTACATAGTACTTACAGAGTACTTAACAGTACTTACACATTACTTACAGAGTACTTAACAGTACTTAACAGTACTTAACATAACTTACACAGTACTTAACAGTACTTAACATAACTTACACAGTACTTAACAGTACTTAACAGTACTTACACAATACTTACACAGTACTTACAGAGTACTTAACAATACTTACACAGTACTTACATAGTACTTACAGAGTACTTAACAGTACTTACACATTACTTACAGAGTACTTAACAGTACTTAACAGTACTTAACATAACTTACACAGTACTTAACAGTACTTAACAGTACTTACACAATACTTACACAGTACTTAACAGTACTTACACAATACTTACACAGTACTTAACAGTACTTACACAGTACTTAACAGTACTTAACAGTACTTACACAATACTTACACAGTACTTAACAGTACTTACACAGTACTTACACAGTACTTACACAGTACTTAACATTACTTAACAGTACTTACACAATACTTACACAGTACTTAACAGTACTTAACAGTAATTAACAGTACTTACACAGTACTTACACAGTACTTACAGAGTACTTAACAATACTTACACAGTACTTACATAGTACTTACAGAGTACTTACACAGTACTTAACAGTAATTAACAGTACTTACACATTACTTACACAGTACTTACACAGTACTTACACAGTACTTACACAGTACTTAACAGTAATTAACAGTACTTACACAGTACTTACACAGTACTTACACAGTACTTAACATTACTTAACAGTACTTACACAGTACTTACAATGTAAGTACTTACACAGTACTTACACAGTACTTACACAGTACTTAACAGTAATTAACAGTACTTACACAGTACTTACACAGTACTTACACAGTACTTAACATTACTTAACAGTACTTACACAATACTTAACAGTGCTTACAAAGTACTTAACAGTACTTACACAGTACTTACAGAGTACTTAACAATACTTACACAGTACTTACATAGTACTTACAGAGTACTTAACAGTACTTACACATTACTTACAGAGTACTTAACAGTACTTAACAGTACTTAACATAACTTACACAGTACTTAACAGTACTTAACAGTACTTAACAGTACTTGCACTGTACTTACACAGTACTTACACAGTACTTAACAGTGCTTACACAGTGCTTGCACAGTACTTACACAGTACTTACACAGTACTTACACAGTACTTAACATTGCTTACACAGTGCTTGCACAGTACTTAACAGTGCTTACACAGTGCTTGCACAGTACTTACACAGTACTTAACAGAACTTACACAGTACTTACACAGTACTTACACAGTGCTTAACAGTTGCTTATTTGCTATACTGCAAAACCCCTGCCACTCCCTCTATGAGGAGCTAGCCAGGATGAGGAGCATGTTCAGCTACATACTACCTATCTTACCTGTACCCCCACCATGCTGCTATGATACTTGAATGTCCCCAAGAGGATTAATAACAGGGGGCGACAGTGGCTCAGGAGGTAGGGCAGGTCGCCTGGTAATCTGAAGGTTTCTGGTAGGGATGTCCGATATTATCGGCCTACCGATATTATCGGCCGATATTGGCATTAAAATGTGATATCGGAAAATATCGGTTTAAAAAAATATATATATATATATATATTTTTTTTTTTTATAACCTTTATTTCCCCAGGCAAGCAAGTAAGAACAAATTCTGATTTTATTTATTGTCAAAAGTATGCATAATGTTGTGTTAATTCCACAACAAGACATATGTAATGTTAATTACCTGAAATTATTCCGTTTTTTGGGGGGGGAAACCCCGCATATATCGGTATCGGTTGATATCGGTATCGGAAATTAAGAGTTGGACAATATCGGTATATCGGTATCGGTAAAAAAGCCAATCTCGAGCATCCCTACTTCTGGTCCGATTCCGGCTCCTCTCGACAGTGTGTTGAAAGTGTCTTTGAGCAAGACACTTAACTTAACCCCCTAACTGCTTCCCGGTGAGCAGGTCAGTGCCTTGCATGGCGTCCTCCGCCGTCGGTGTGTGAAGTTGTAAAGCGCTTTGGATAAAAGCTGTTATATAAATGCAGTCCGTTTAATAAAGGAACACTCGACTTGACTTGACTTGACATATTGATCTTGAATTGATTGAGATGTTTTACGACCCTCCTCTCAGCCCCTCCCGGAGTGGGAGTACAACGGGAACACAGAGCTGGTGGGATACCGGGTCCAGTATTCCAAAGCCGGGTCTAAAGGTGGGTTCCTGGCCCACGTCATCATGGACCGCCTGGAGAGGGAGTTCACCATCGAGGACCTGGAGGAGTGGATGGAGTACGAGGTCAGAGTTCAGGCCGTGAACGGCATCGGGTCCGGACCCTGGAGCCAGCCGGTCCACGGCAGGACCCGAGAGTCTGGTGAGGACGGGAAGATAACCGCACAGTGAACACACGCGCAGACACGGGTACTGTACGAGTACTACTTTAACCTTTGACCTCTGTCCCCGTCCTCACAGTGCCGTCCTGCGGCCCCACCAACGTGTCGGCCTTCGCCACCACCTCCAGCAGCATCCTGGTCCGCTGGGGGGAGGTGCCCGAACACGACCGCAACGGACTCATCCTGGGCTACAAGGTCAGCCCGACATCGCTAATCATCCTCATTCCTCATTTGATAAGAACTTCCGCTAAGGGTGCTATTAAACTGTTTAACATCTCGCGGCGAGGTCTTATTATTACCACGAATCTCCCAGCCGCGTAATCTCCCGCCCCCCCTCCCCCATGTCCCTCATAACCTTCTGTGTATTAGATAGATAGATAGATAGATAGATAGATAGATAGATAGATAGATAGATAGATAGATAGATAGATAGATAGATAGATAGATGGACGGACGGACGGACGGACGGATGGACGGATGGATGGATGGATGGATGGATGGATGGATGGATAGATAGATACTATGAACCCTGTGTCCCTCATAACCTTCTCAGGTAGTGTATAAAGACCCTGTGTCCCTCATAACCTTCTCAGGTAGTGTATAAGGACCCTGTGTCCCTCATAACCTTCTCAGGTGGTGTATAAAGACCCTGTGTCCCTCATAACCTTCTCAGGTGGTGTATAAAGACCCTGTGTCCCTCATAACCTTCTCAGGTAGTCTATAAAGACCCTGTGTCCCTCATAACCTTCTCAGGTGGTGTACAAGGAGAAGGACTCTGACGCCGGTCCTCAGTTCTGGACCGTGGAGGGCAACACCAGCCACAGCGTCCAGCTCGCTGGAATGGGGAAGTACGTCTTGTACGAGATCCAGGTCCTGGCCTTCACACGCATCGGAGACGGCCGGAGCAGCTCCCCCTTCATCCTGGAGAGAACCCTGGACGACGGTGAGTAAGAGACTCTCACGGCGCAAACAGACCAGCCGCGCTCGCATGCACTCGCGGGTTTCGTGCGAGAACAGCGCGCGTGGCCGGGCACACCGAGTCCGACTTCAGAGCGGGCGAAAGTGCACGGAGGAAGGCACATTTACATTGGAACAGCTGTAAATGCTATAGTCTATATGCGAAGTCAGTCCCCGTTTGAATATGTTTTAAAGATTTCCAGTTCCAGTGTTCTATTGTCCATTTTGCATGTATAACCAGTTATTATATAATTAATTAGAATGTTAGAATTCATTTTAGAATGATGATCAGTGTGACTGTACTCCTGAAAAAGTATAGTAATATGGTTTATTTGTATTGGGAAAGATACAGACACATTAGCTGGTTGAACAACATCTATATGTGTGGTAATAATGCACATATTGAGTGTATTTCTGTGAAAATGTGCGTGGTGCACGCCCTCTGAATCCAGCCAAAGCGAAAACGATCGCTCCCAGCCTGCGATACTATATATTTACATTGTAATGTAATGTAATATACTATTTGTTAAACAGTATAACAATGATAATATATACTATATAATATATTTACATTGTAATGTTATGTAATGTAATATACTATTTGTTAAACAGTATAACAATAACTATTCTGAGGGGCGGCTGGGTGGCGCAGCGGACATTGCGCTCGTCGCCAACGCAAGAGACACCGGTATCGAATCCGGCTGTCAGCGTTGCCTCCGGCTTGGGCCGGCCGTCATACTGACTCAATTGGCAGAGTCAGCGGGAGGGAAGTCGATGGGTGGTAGTCTGGTCGTTGTGAACAGCGACTCCTACAGGTCGGTCAGGGCGCCTGCACAGCAAAGACAGGAAAATGGCGGGGGGCGGTGTGTGAGCCTCCCACACGTTACACCTCGCCAATGAGAGTCCGCGCTGGCAGGTGAAAAGAAGTGACTGGCTGCCTCCACATGTATCGGAGGGGACATGTGATGCAAGGCTTCTATCCTCCCTACGACCGGCCAGTGGGGAGCAACGATCAAGACAGGGGAGGGGAGAATTAGCACGGCTAAATTGGGATGGGAGAAAAATAGAAAAAAGGAGGAGAAAAAGTCGGATAACAAAAAAAAAACAATAACTATTCTGATCATGAGTTTCACTCTTGACACTGTTATCTTCCCACAGTATAGAGACAGTTCCTAAAATCCTATTAAATGGGGCTTTGTCACCTAATGTGTATATATTAGCCTAATCTAGATGGATGTGTCATGAATAACGCTCTCGCTTTAGTTAACAGTTCGATAACTTCACGCGCCAGATGGTCTTAATTAAAATATGTAAAATACTTGGCAGGTGATTGGATCTAAGTGGGTTCGATTCCCCAAGCGGGAATCAAACCCAGGACCTTCTTGCTTCTTGCATCCAGACCTTTATAGTTTTAACATGTAACCGTTAGAGTCTTCCATCCAGACCTTTATAGTTTTGCCTCCTCGTCGCTCCCTGTTGTGACTTTTTGATAATTACATTATTTGAATAGCCTAAAATATCATTTATATTGTAGCATAAAGTGTGTAAATGAATTGGCATAAATCTGGTCTAGAGTAGCCTAATAGATATTTATGTTAAATTGTTTATTATTATTATTGTTTAGAATGTCATTACATTATAGGCTATATTTCTGTAACGCACCATTTGCCCCCAGTGGTAAGTCAGCTGACATCACACAGCCCCACGTTCCAACGTTAATTGGAGACGCGTGCCACCTGCCACCTGTGACAGGGTGTGTTTGATCCTTTGTTAGAGAGAATTGTTTGTTTGAACCAGAAGCCATGCCTCGCTGCTGCTCTGCCTAGGGAAGCATTGTAAAGGGAGAACGGATTAAACATGGATTATTGAGAACTACATTGCTGTCATGACTGAATTGAAGAACAAAAACTGTGAACTTTGAATAATCATGTTTTTTTTAATAGAAAAGGGACTTTGAACAGTTTATTGTGTAAACACTCCCGGTCCGTCTCTGGTTCCATCCTGTCGTCGTCGTGACGTCAGAATCGTATCTCTCTCTCTCTCCGTAGTGCCGGGCCCACCGGTGGGGATCCTGTTCCCCGAGGTCAGAACCACGTCAGTCAGGCTTATCTGGCAGCCTCCAGCCCAGCCCAACGGCATCATCCTGGGTAAGATTGCGCCGCGCAGGCCGCCTCAGAGAGATACCCTTCATGGAGTCTCATCTCGCCGCGCCATCTCCCTCACGGAGTCCAAGTGAAAAGAAGAAAAAAATTATTCCGCTCCAGTTTTACATTACAAAAGCATTTGCGCCCCCCCCGTGCTTTAATTTCCTGTGCTGGTTTGTAGTCACATCCGACTCTTCTCCCCCCCCTCCCCCTCCCCCTCCCCCTCCCCTTAGCCTATCAGATCACACACCGGCGTAATTCGTCGAATAGCAACGCTGCGACCGTGGACGTGCTGAGCCCCAGCGCCCGGCAGTACACGGCGACGGGGCTCAAGCCCGAGTTGATCTACGTGTTCCGGCTCACCGCCCAGACGCGCAAGGGGTGGGGGGAGGCGGCGGAGGCCCTGGTGGTCACCACGGAAAAGAGGGGTAAGCAGAAAATAATGCATCCATAATGTATCCGCTGAATTATTGACAATATAATATTGTGTCTGAGACGGACTGTATGTTTGTGTGTGTGTGTGGGTGTATGTGTGTATCTGTGTATGTGTACTGTGTGCTGTGTGCTGTGTGCTGTGTGCGTGTGTGTGTATGTTTATGCATGTGTGTATGTGTACTGTGTGCTGTGTGCTGTGTGCTGTGTGTGTGTGTGTGTGTGTGTGTGTGTGTGTGTGTGTGTGTGTGTGTGTGTGTGTGTGTGTGTGTGTGTGTGTGTGTGTGTGTGTGTGTGTGTGTGTGTGTGTGTGTGTGTGTGTGTGTGTGTGTGTGTGTGTGCGTGTGTGTGTGTCCCTCAGCGCGCCCCCAGCCCACCAGCCGACCCGTCGTGCCCCAGGAGGAGGTCCAGGCTCGCGTGGTGCTGTTGTCATGGGAACCGGGCAGCGACGGCCTGTCCCCGGTCCGCTATTACACGGTGCAGTACCGCGACCTGCCAGACAGCAACTGGACCGTCCACTCTGCAGCGGTCAACCACGAGGCCAGCTCCTACATGGTGGACAAGTACGCAGAGAATAACCTATATCATATCATATCATCCGACATATATTTATTTATATTTACTGCATATACAGTATATATTAGTGATGCACGATATATATCGGCCGCCGATATAATATCGTCCGATATGGCAGTTTTTTTACACATCGTTATCGGTCCGATATCAAGATATATAAAAATAAAAAAATGTTGTCTTTTATTTATTTATTTTACATGTTTTGGCCTTAAATAGTTTCAAAATATCAGTCATTTCTGAAAATAAGCTCTTTATTTGATTATCATAAAAAAGTGTTTTCTATACAGAGATATCGACATCGGTAAATATCGGTATCGGCCAGAACAGCAATATTAATATCGGTTATCGGTATCGGCCACAATTTTCACATCGGTGCATCACTAGTATATATATACAGTGTCGCAAAATACCAAGGTGTTTGTATTCTGTGACTCTTTCAATGTCAGATCAGACATCCACAGTAGATATATATACCTATATACCTACTTATACACCTGCATATAACCCATATAACTCTGTATGATAGCATGCACAATAATGCTGTATATATTTATTCTTACCGTATAGATATCTTTCCATCTTATCTGCATATAATAATTTTTACATATCTGTAGATACCTACCTGTAAGGACCTTAAGGACCAGCCAGTCACTAGAACGGGTTCCATAGGTTCCAAAATTCCATTCCAATAATGATGTAGTATAAGGAGGTAGCTTACCAATAATGATGTAGTATAAGGAGGTAGCTTACCAATAATGATGTAGTATAAGGAGATAGCTTACCAATAATGATGTAGTATAAGGAGGTAGCTTACCAATAATGATGTAGTATAAGGAGGTAGCTTACCAATAATGATGTAGTATAAGGAGGTAGCTTACCAATAATGATGTAGTATAAGGAGATAGCTTACCAATAATGATGTAGTATAAGGAGGTAGCTTACCAATAATGATGTAGTATAAGGAGGTAGCTTACCAATAATGATGTAGTATAAGGAGATAGCTTACCAATAATGATGTAGTATAAGGAGGTAGCTTACCAATAATGATGTAGTATAAGGAGGTAGCTTACCAATAATGATGTAGTATAAGGAGGTAGCTTACCAATAATGATGTAGTATAAGGAGATAGCTTACCAATAATGATGTAGTATAAGGAGGTAACTTACCAATAAGGGCCTTTAAAAATGAACACCAGTGTTTGTTGCGCCTCTCCATCAGCGAGGACCAACCAACCTTCTCATAAAGGACACAGTGATGAGTGTCGTATCTATCATCATTAGTGATGAATCTGAGGGCAGAGTGATACAGAGTTCAGGGATTTAAGGGTTGAGGCCGCAGCAGGCCTATAGATTACATCACCACAGTCCAGGACTGATAAGAAAACTGTCTCGACAACTCTCTTCCTACTAATCAAAGGAAAGCTGGTTCTGTTTCTCTATAGGAAGCCAATTTTCCGTCACAACTTGGAGGCAAAGTTGTCCATACTATACTATACTATACATATCTGATTAGCACTGTACTCGGGAGTACAAATTAAATAAATGAGTAGTACTAATTTATATATTTTATACACAGTTTAATCACCTGTACATTGTATACTACTGTTGCACTTTACTGTTCAAATAAAATAAAATAAAATAAAATGTATTTATATAGCCCGAGATCACATGGAATAGTCCCCATGGGATGTAGGCCTACACGTCTTCTTGTACAAGTCAAGAAGAAACATCACAAAAGATCAAAAACAAAAACCACCATAAAATCCATATGCAACAGTCCCAGACTTTCCCCCGATGAGGATAAGGAACGACTCACGCAATATGGGGGGGGGGGGCACCACAGGCGCTGTGGAGGAGAGAAGCCTCAGATAGGCTGTTCAAAGGGGGATCCCCCCCAACTGGATGTCTGTGATAATAGTGTTGCAGTGGATGATAGATGGATGGAGAATAGAACAGGCGAATAATTGGTATGAATATATATATACATGTACTGAAACACATCTATCTATAAGGTCAAATAAATAGAGCTAGTCACATTTGCATCTGGTTGGATGCCAGACTTATTTGCATTGTACTGTACTTGTGCTGTGTGATGACATAAATCTGAATATAATCTAATCTGATCTAATCTAATCCAAGCAGCAGTCAGTTTACATTTTGCTGGCACAGCCCCCCCCCCCCCCCCCCCCCCCCCCACGCACACACAGACACACACACACAAACAACAGAAGCGAGAGTATGGGAAGCTTAACGTCTAATATC
>NC_140178.1:12944198-12945409 GCF_963971535.1 Notolepis coatsorum
TTATTTGATTTCATTGGGTTTTTAGCCCTAGTTGCACTTTTGTTGCAACCCCAGTTATCCCATTAGTTCCCCCAAATTTAGGTCTGTTATGTTAAGCTAAGAAATCTGCTAAGATGCATATATTATTTATTATTATTTTATTTCATTGGGTTTTTAGCAATAGTTGCACTTTTGTTGCACTTTTTTGTGTTTACTTCATGTTTTGAAAGATTGCGTATTACTGCAAATTTGATTTTTTTTTACATAAATCATAGTGGTTAAAAATTTGGGTCGCGACTTAATGACTAAGGAAAATGTTGGGTCCCGAGGCTAGACAGTTGAGAACCACTGCTCTAAATCTACCCATGGACACTGGTGTACTTAGGTTCAATGTAGGACATTCCACGACTCAGGAGCACAGAAGCCAAAGGCAGATCTAGCAAGTCCAGTATAAACTCTTCGTGGATAAGCACTTTATGTGAGTGTGAGTCATTGGTTTGTGTACCACATTGTGGTCCAGAGGGCCATTCCAATAATGAAGTAATATCATTTGGACAATCTCCAATCATGGCTTCATATAGAAACAGATGCCAGGGCAAATGTCGTCTTTCCGCCAAAGAGGACCACTCAACCTTATTGTACAGGACGTATTGTGTCGTATTATAACCACCGCCGGTGATCAATCTGATACAGAGTCTAAGGGCTTAAGAGTGGAAGCAGCCGCATGCCTATAGATCAGTGGTTCCCAAACTGTGGTCTGCGAGGGTATTGCAGGTGGTCCGTGGAAAAAAGCTAAATAAAATAGAAATAATAGAAAATGTATAATATAATTTAAATTTACATGGTAACATGGTATTATAGTTTGTTATTCTCTCAAATTAGGCGAATCATTATCGGTAAAATAGTGGCGCTTGTGCGTGACGACAGTTTTAACCGACGCTCTCTCTCTCTCTCTCTCCTCTCTCTCTCTCTCTCTCTCTCTCTCTCTCTCTCTCTCTCTCTCTCTCTCTCTCTCTCTCTCTCACTCTCTCTCTCTCACTCTCTGTGAGTGAGTGCACGTCCCATCTCCGGTCTTTACTTTATATATATATACGTTTGATGTTTATTTATTTTTACTGTTTGCATACGAGGTGGTCCGCGAAAGTTCTTGATAACAATCTAGTGGTCCGCATAAACAAAAACTTTGGGAACCACTGCGTATAGATCACATCTCCGTAGTCCAACCAGACAGG
>NC_140178.1:12948109-12970609 GCF_963971535.1 Notolepis coatsorum
CCGTGTTTGACTTTAATCTCGACGCACCGCCCCCCGGTCGTTTGCTCTGCTCCGCTCCATGTTTCCTTTCCCTTCTTTTTTCCTGATCGCTGACAAATGTCTCCTCCCCGTGTCCTCGGTCCCCCACTTCCTGTCTTCACGTCCATCATCTCCGTCTCTCTCTCTCTGTCTCTCTCACTTTCGCTCCCTCTCTCTATCTCTCTCGCTTTCGCTCTCTCTCTCTCGCTCTCTATCTCTCTCTCTCTCGCTCTCGCTCTCTCGCTCTCTCTCTATCTCTCTCGCTTTCTCTCTCTCTCGCTCTCTCTCTTCCTCTCTCTATCTCTCTATTCCTCTCTCTCTCTCTCTCTCTCAGAATGTGGTTATCATACACCAATAAGCGTTCTCTCTCTCTCTCTCTCTCTCTAACTCTCTCGCTCGCTCTCTCTCCTCAGCTATACGGCGTGTCTCTCCGAGGTTATACGCGGGCTGACTTGTTTTTTACTTATTTTTGTCATCCCCGTCCCCTCCTCCTCCCCCTCCTCTCCCTCCTCCTCCTCCTCCTCCCCCTCCTCCTCTTCCCCCCCCTCCTCCTCCTCCTCCTCCTCCCCCTCCTCTCCCTCCTCCTCCTCCCCCTCCTCCCCCCCTCCTCCTCTTCCTCCCCCTCCTCTTCCCCCTCTTCCTCCTCCCTCCCGCCATGTAGATCTGAGTAAACACAAGCGCTACGAGATCCGCCTGAGCGTGTACAACGCCGTGGGGGAGGGGCCCAGCAGCGCACCGCAGGAGGTGTTCGTCGGAGAGGCGGGTAAGTTCCCCGCTTCCCCTCCGTGGCAGGTATACAGGTGTTCAGGTGCACAGATGTTCAGCAGGTATACAGATGTGTAGCCAGTATACTGATGTTCAGCCGCCCTCTGATGTTCAGCCGTGCGACATTTTGAAAGTCTCGTTTTGACAGTCAGCGTTAAACGTGGAGTTGGTGTAAAGTTGACGGTCATTAAGTGTGGACCTGGGGCGTTAATCGCAAATTTGACAGTCAATATTAAGCATGGAGTTTACGTTAAGCGTAAAGTTGACAGTCAATATTAAGCATGGAGTTTACGTTAAGCGTAAAGTTGACAGTCAATATTAAGCATGGAGTTTACGTTAAGCGTAAAGTTGACAGTCAATATTAAGCATGGAGTTTACGTTAAGCGTAAAGTTGACAGTCAATATTAAGCATGGAGTTTACATTAAGCTTAAAGGATCATACCAGTCTGTTACGTACCCCAGTGGGGAGACGCAACACAAGGCCACAGACAGGGTATGTGAGGGTGCAGTGACACAAAACGCAAGAGACAAATTGCAAAATAATAATATTTATTTTACAAACACAAAACTCGGCAACACAGAGACAAAGAGGACTTACCAGTGAGCACCAAATGAAATATCAAAAAGAAATAAAAGCCCACCCCCCCTTACAGGCGCGGACGCCCCAAAGTTCAGGTGGTGGTGCTCACTTCTAAGGCTGGTGTCTTTAACAGTAGGTCACCTACGTGATGCAAAATGTAGAACCAGGGTATCTTCCTGTCCTCAATGTCCCTGTGTGCAAAACAAAAGATTAATACAAAGCAAAGCAATCACCATAGGCTGGGTGACGAGGAATAAATACACACGTTAGAAACAAAACAGAAATGTACATATACTAAACTAATGCCAAACAGGCCACAGCCCTACAGAACACAAACAGCACAAAACTATACTAAAGACCTAAACTAACTGACAGCACAAAGTGCCAGAGCCTTCACCAGCTCTATACTGAAGACATACCAAAATGAGCTCCCACACAGACACAGACCAAGTATAATTACCACCACACACAGACCAAGTATAGTTACCACCACACACAGACCAAACGAACCAGGGAGCTCACTAACACTGAAACAAAAGGGGTATATGAAGGGAGAGAGTGGATGTTGATTGCAGAATCAGTTTCACCTGCCGCTGCACTGGGGTGAGTTGCTGATTGACCAGCTGCTGCTGCAACTGGGACTGGGAGACACCTGAGAATGGGATATGTAGACACAAGAGGGAGACAAGACAACAACAAACAAAACATGCCTATATATACAACAGATAACATACATTACTCCCTCTATATACATACATAAGGACACCGTCCGTAACATGGCTTCCAAGTCATTCTTGCCTTGATGCAAAAATCGCTGTGCCGTTCCTTTTTCTTAATCTTCTTGTAATAATCATCGTTTTAGACAGATGTCAGCATGGTGTTTTAGACAGATGTTAGCATGGTGTTTTAGACAGATGTCAGCACGGTGTTTTAGACAGATGTTAGCATGGTGTTTTAGACAGATGTCAGCACAGTGTTTTAGACAGATGTCAGCACGGTGTTTTAGACAGATGTTAGCATGGTGTTTTAGACAGATGTTAGCATGGTGTTTTAGACAGATGTTAGCATGGTGTTTTAGACAGATGTCAGCACGGTGTTTTAGACAGATGTTAGCATGGTGTTTTAGACAGATGTTAGCATGGTGTTTTAGACAGATGTTAGCATGGTGTTTTAGACAGATGTTAGCATGGTGTTTTAGACAGATGTTAGCATGGTGTTTTAGACAGATGTTAGCATGGTGTTTTAGACAGATGTTAGCATGGTGTTTTAGACAGATGTTAGCATGGTGTTTTAGACAGATGTTAGCATGGTGTTTTAGACAGATGTTAGCATGGTGTTTTAGACAGATGTTAGCATGGTGTTTTAGACAGATGTTAGCATGGTGTTTTAGACAGATGTCAGCATGGTGTTTTAGACAGATGTTAGCATGGTGTTTTAGACAGATGTTAGCACGGTGTTTCGTGTTGCGTGGTGACTTTCATGGGGTGTTTAAGACACATTTTCAGATACACTGGAAGCCTATGGCAGTGGGCAATCTGCCATGAGAACAACTACCACATTTTTCAGTAACGGTAAAAGATTAAGAAAAGAGAACCACGCAGAGATTTCTGTATCACAAGAAGAATGACAAAGACCGCTGTGGTCCTCTAAGCGCCATAAATCACATGTAACCTATAATTACTTGACATTATATGAAAATTATGAGTGATTTGATATGATATGATATGATATGATACATTTATTTATATTGCGCCCCTCAACCAATAGTTACATCGGCCCGGGGCGCATCCCGGGAAAGAAAGAGAAACAAAAAAGACAGGAACAAAACTAAAACAGAAAAAGTACATGCGGGCCAACCAAGCAGATAGAGAACAGACAGACCTAATACACCACACATACAACAATACAAAAACTAGCTCATGGATTGTTTATGGCGAAAAGGTGGGTTTTGAGCATGGCCTTAAAGGTCCGTAGAGTGCTTGCAGATTTCAAGTTGCAAATTTCTTCTGCATCCACATTCTGCTTGTAAACTTCAAAACTCCCTGTGTCTTCCTCCCTCGCCGATGATCAAAATCAATACTGACTCGTGCCTTCTCCATTTCTCATTTCTTTAAAGTCCCCACCGCCCCGCCCCAAAGCGTGGCCATCCAATCCTCGACGGCCACACAGCTGGACCTGGTGTGGGACCCGCCCCCTCTGGACGCCCAGAACGGGGACATTCAGGGATACAAGGTGTCAATCATTTATTATCTCTCTCTCCACCACCAATCCATGTAGTGTTACCACAAGTCCCCCTGCGCTTACATCATGCACTTGACATATACCATTCCCGGGGTTAAAAATAACATCAGTGTGAATTCGATATCATCTTAACATTCTTTCCTATTCTGTTTGTAGATCTACTTCTGGGAGTTCCAGCTCCAGAACGAGACGGAGAGGCTGCGGACGCTCTTCCTGCCCGAGCTGGGCGTCAAGCTGAAGAACCTGACGGGGTACACCACCTACATGATCAGCCTGGCTGCCTTCAACGCCGCCGGGGACGGCCCGCGCTCCCTGCCCACCAGAGGGCGCACTCAGCAAGCAGGTGAGGTGTATCTCCTGTTTGGGTTTCTTTCTCTCTTTGACCTCAGCTCCCTCTCTGCCGATCTGTGTATCTCTCTGTGATTCACACACCCACACACACAGACACACACACACACACACACACACACACACACACACACACACACACACACACATACACACACACACACACACACCACACTTTGAAATCATGATATTTCTTATCATTCTACTCTTTTTTAGTATTATTATTTTCCTCATTGAAGTGTTCAAAGTGCAATGGAGAAGTCGCGCTCCCAGGTCACACAACGCACGCCTCTGTAATCACAAAAAGGTCTCCGCTGCACGAATGAGGAACTAGGAGACGAGAGCGCGCATCTTGAGTCAATGTGTTTCATCTCGAAGGATTCTTATAAATAAAGGTAGTCCCGCAGTCAGACCCCACAGGAAATGAATAGAATACAATAGAAGTACTTTATTGATCCCGAGGGACTTTCTGCACCACCACAGATCGCCGGTCACAATGAACATTCAGTTAGTCAAAACATCTAAAATAAGAATAGGAACAAAAATAGAAACACACAGTCTAAAATATGTACAGTATGTACAGTCCGAAAATATACAGTCTGAAAATATACAGTCATATAATAATGCGGCGCCAAAGGCACATTATTTGGAACCGTATCATGAGAATTGCAGCAGGGGGGCGGCGTCACGGGAACGGGGGCGGGGTCATGTGGACGGGGGCGGGGTCATGCGGACGGGGGCGGGGTCACAGGGCTCTTTTGGCACCACCTTCTACGACGAGCCACAGGGATGGGAGGCCTTTGACGACAGCGGAGGAGGAAAGGGCCGGGGAGGGGGGAGAGGGGAGGGGAGGGGGGGGCGGACGACACATGTGGATTAGGGTTTTTTTTGGCCCCCAGCTACACAAAGACGCCTTGTGTTCAGCCAAACCACTTCCTCTGCGCGGTTGTAGCGCAGGAACAGTTTACAGAGTAAATGTCTCTTGTCTTCTCCGCCTGCCCCCCCCCCCCCTCCCCCCCTCCCCCCCCCCTCCCCCCCTCCCTACAAGGCTTGTGACACTAGCGGAGAGAGAGGGGTATACAAAGTGCTGAGAACTTTAAAAAAAACACACAGGCAGGAATTTTGGCTCTGTGCACCGCAGGGCCACTGGGAAGGAGGCCAACACAAGCTTTTGGTGAATTTTCTGCAGAATTTGCAGCTAAGTCCTGACAGTAAGCCTGGGCCCGGGCAGGGTCAGCGGGGGGGAACTCTCTCTCTCTCTCGGGGTCACGGGTGGGTTTTAAACAGGCCCGTGTGCGCAGGGAGAGAGTTAGCTTTTTAAATTGTGTATTATGCTAAGTAGCTGAATCAGACACGAGTTCTCGATTCCTGATTTATTGCTCAGATCTGATCTTTTCTTTTGGTTTGGCTGTTTTTTTAAATGTGTCCAATATCAGATTCCAGTGTGAACTGGCCACACGCTGTTGAACTGACCCGCATGCGCAAATAAACAATAACGAAGATGGACGAAAATAAAAGAAAATGTATTGTGACAAATGTTAAGTTTGCATGAAAGTCGCACGACTGTTCAGACTGAGGTCGCGTTGCAAAGAATCTGACCTGTTGATTTAGGAGTCGGGACCATGTAGTAAAGTGACCCCAATCAGAATTGAAAAGATCACGAGTCCATGTGAGTTGTGCCGTTCACACTGTCGTGAAACAATCTGAGTCTGAGTCACATAACGAGCGAAAATATCAGATTTGGGCCACTCTCGCTTGTGGTGTGAACGCAGCCTCAGAGAATCCTCTCTCCCCTCGCTGTCGTATTGATCTTAACTGTATTGCCAGGGGCGTGCACACACAGACAATTTGGGGGGCAGGGGCTCACGACATGGGGGGTGCATGCGGGGTACTTTCTAAATTGATAAGGTGTATTTTTTTCGTGGATAGTAGTATACATATTCCGTCTTCATATTTGAAAAAAATAAATACAAAACATTTTACTTTTTGGGGGGCAAAAGGGCAGGGGCTCAAGCCCCCCTTCAGCACTATCTCTGCACGCCACTGGCGCCGCCCTACGCTTGATTAGTTCATCTCGAGTAGGATCTAACCGCCACAGCTGTGATAATTACTATGTTTACTACACTAGAGTAATCTAGCCTAATTATTATTACCCCGCTCTATGGGAACCACTTGATGAACATGTCTACGTCCCCCGCCGCGTCTCCGCTGAGAACAGACCGCCCTTTCAATATTCCTGTTTTCGTGCGATCTAACATACTGCAATTATTGATCGTTTATGTCAATCGTCCTCCTGTCCGAGGCCAGCGCCGCCGCCGCCGATCTACTTCCTTATCCTGTAATAAAGTCCGGTCACATTGCTCCCTCGGTGATAGTATTGGCGTCGCGCCCGTTGTAACTTTCCCTCTCGGTTATCTATTGCCGAAGCCTCCCGGGGCCAGAAGGCTGCAACGTCGATATAGGTTGTAAATATCACCGCAACGACTCGATACGTTAAGGAAGATATGTTGGCCGCCCCCGTGTGAAAACCTCCAGCAGATGAGATTACTCCGATTATGGTGTAAACATGTCAACCCTCCTCCCAATAATTATTGTATTCCCACACACAGTTTAAATAAATACCATAATTATAATACAAGTAATACAATAAGGAAAAAAGACATAATTCGATGGAGGTCTTTGCATGACGCATGTCTTACTCACAGACCTCTCTCCCAGTTGCTTTTGAGAGAATCCTTTGTGAGTTATAGATGTGTATGTCTTCTGTCTTCTACTATGATGCACTCTTCCTACTTAAGAAAGAGTATTACTAAATAAGTAAATAAGTACTACTAAATGATATTCCTTGTCTATATTGCTACCTACTCTACTAATATGTCTCTACTGCTATGCACTCAACACGGCAGCACCCAAGTTTCAACACTGTTTGATGAACATTGTTACTCAGCTGATAGAGTTGCACCCTCCCTGCTGACTTGTCGTACAGAACATGTAAGTCTCTTTGGATAAAAGCGTCAGCTAAATGACAAAATGTAAATGTATGTAAAGATGGTCGATGATCCACACCAGCCACACCCGCGCGGTTCCCGTTACTGTATATCCGAGCTCTCTGTGGGGAAAAAAAACATTCTAATCTCATCCCCCACAGCGCCCAGTGCCCCCTGCTTCATCCACTTCAGCGAGCTGACCACCACGTCGGTCAACATGTCCTGGGGCGAGCCCAAGCAGGCCAACGGCATCCTGGAGGGCTACCGCCTGGTCTACGAGCCCTGCACGCCGGTGGACGGTGAGAGCCCCCCCCGGTGTAGAACTCTGCCCCGTACCTTGACATTCCTCAGCTAGCTTCCACTCAATGATTTACAACCAGCTAACACAGCGACCGTGCTCTTTTGAACCTATACTGCCAAACGCCAACGCACTAATGTGTAACAGATGGACATAGGGCCCCCGTAGCCGCGTGTGGGGGGGCATGTGACGGCTGGTAATGAAGTACGCCGGGGTCCGTCGGTCGGGGCCTTCCAGGGCTTCCTCCTGTCTCTCGGAGTGAAGCATGGCTAATAGTTGTCTAAGTGTGGTTGCCAAAAATCGGATTCTTAAGTAATTGGGAGCAGAAGGTGGAATGCTAAGCAGCCGCCACGGTGGTTCCGTGAGCCCACGTGGCCACTAATGGAGTCCGGGGCGGAGCCGGGAGCGGTGCGAGAGACAACGGGGACAGTCTTTGGACTGGAGACACCCCCCCCCCCCCCCCCCCCCCCCTCCCTGACTAGTAGCACCTCTGTCTGTGGGTGCTGCTGGATTTATAGTCTATTTATGTCTATAGACGAGGCAGGGGTGTGTAGTGTACACTCTGATGACACATCAAGTCGATGGGGACGTTGGAAGATCTGAACCATGACTAAGCTATGTGGATTGTGGGTGCGTGTGTGTGTGTGTGTGTGTGTCTATTTCTATGCTAATTACTTTGTGGTTATAGTGAGTAGTAGCAGTAGCAGTAGTAGTAATAGTAGTAGTAGTAGTAGTAGTAGTAGTAGTAGTAGTAGCAGTAGTAGTAGTAGTAGTAGTAGTAGTAGTAGTAGTAGTAGTAGTAATAGTAGTAGTAGTAGTAGTAGTAGTAGTAATAGTAGCAGTAGTAGTAGTAGTAGTAGTAGTAGTAGTAGTAGTAGTAGTAGTAGTAGTAGTAGTAGTAGTAGTAGTAGTAGTAGTAGTAGTAGTAGTAGTAGTAGTAGTAGTAAGTAGTAATTATTCACATTTGTAACCCTAAAAAATAGCTATACAAACCATTTATTTGAAAACAAAAAGCGAATGACTTCTTAGATTTTTTAACAGTAAACTTAACTCTCAAATCATATTTGCTCTCCTGGAGTAACTGCACAGTCCAGGAGTAACTCTGCTTTAGCTCTGTACATTATTTTCATAATTTTATAATAGACCAATGTGGCTATATATGGGTGCTTGACTGCATGTGTGTGTGTGTGTGTGTGTGACAGCAGCTTGTAGGAAGCAGCATCTAGCGCCTTAGTGTTCCCTGTACAGACTCCTCTCCTCGCACTCCAGGTGTCAGTAAGATAGTGACGGTAGATGTGAAAGGCAGCGCCCCCCTCTGGATGAAGATCAAAGACCTGGCAGACGGCGTCACCTACAACTTCCGAATCCGCGCCAAAACCCTCACCTATGGGCCCGAGGTGGAGGCCAACATCACCACCGGCCCTGGAGAAGGTGGGACATTTTCATTTTCATTTAATTTCAAACCTTTCTTTAAACTCACAATAAGAACAATAAGTAATAATAACTAAATTTTATATAGCGCCTTTCGTGAAACCCAAGGCCACTTTACACAGGAGACAGGAGACTAACATGGTAGACCGACACACAACATTAAGTATCGGAGGCTAGAGGTCAAAGGCCATGGTAAAGAGGTGAGTTTTGAGGAGTTCCTTGAAGCAGTCCAGAGTTCTCAGAGTTCTGCAGGGAGGGAGTTCCAGAGGGTGGGAGCTGCCACGCTGAAAGCTCTGTTCCCAAAGGTCTCTGCAGTCTGGTTCGGGGAATGGAAAGCTGACCGTGACTGAGTGGAGGGGTGGAGGAGGTCAGTGAGGTACTGACTGAGGTGCCAGAGAATGGAGGGACTTGTAAGTGATGAGGAGGGTTTTGTAGGTGATGCGGGATTTGATGGGAATAACAATCAATTAAAAAACGTGTACAACTTGATTGAGGGGAGAATCTCAAGCTTTAAAAATGATGTTAGTATAAGGAGGTAGCTTACCAATACGGGCCTTAAAGATGAACAAATACCCGTGTTTGTTGCGCCTCTCCATCAGCGAGGACCAACCAACCTTCTCATAAAGGGCACAGCGATGAGTGTGGTATCTATCATTAGTGATGAATCTGAGGGCAGAGTTAAGTCCAGGGATTTAAGGGTCGAGGTCGCAGCAGCAGGCCTATAGATGACATCACCATCGTCCAGGACTGATAAGAAAACTGCTGGGACAGCTCTCTTCCTGCTAATCATGTTCACATTGCTGCTGCTCCCTCTCTCTCTCATGGCCCGGTCAACACCAGCTCTATTGACCAGCTCTGTGTGCGTTACATAATGTGGTCTTTGTCAAGCCTCTTTGAGCTTTCTGTTGATCCTTTCAAAAACACAACGTGCACTTGCGATAGTTAGGCAGGACGAGTGTTGACTTAACCCTGAGAATCCACTGTGGTTCGTTATAGAGCTTTGTATATACAGTATGTAATGTGGTGAATTATAGAGCTTTGTATACACAGTATGTAATGTGGTGAATTATAGAGCTTTGTATATACAGTATGTAATGTGGTTCAATATAGAGCTTTGTATATACAGTATGTAATGTGGTGAATTATAGAGCTTTGTATATACAGTATGTAATGTGGTGAATTATAGAGCTTTGTATATACAGTATGTAATGTGGTGAATTATAGAGCTTTGTATACACAGTATGTAATGTGGTTCGTTATAGAGCTGTGTATATATGTAATGTGGTTCGTTATATAACTTTGTATATGTGTAATGTGGCTCAATATAGATCTTAGTATATATGTAATGTGGTTCAATATAGATCTTTGTATATGTGTAAATAGAGCTTTGTACTGTATACAGTATGTAATGTGGTTCAATATAGAGCTTTGTAAGTTTGTATATGTGTAATGCATACAAAGCTCATCACTAGAGCTAGGTTAACACCAGCCAATTCAACTAGCTTCACCTTTGAAGCATCTATACTATTCTATATTCTATATTCTATATCCAATCCTTATAGCACAACAGAAAGAAACAGACACAACAGAAACAGCTTTCAGATTCCCCCCTCTTCCGTGTCGAACAGAACCGACTCATCCTGTTGTTCCGCTGACTGGCATCACGTAGATTGCAGCTGTCCAGCCTTCACTTAGATAATATATTACTAGCTTGTGTTGTGTTGTGTTCCTCTTGTCTCTTGAGAGAAATGCACAAGCGGACACGCTTTCTGACAGAATAAAAAAAGGAAGAAAAGCGATAGGAGCCTTCGCATGGATCAGACGCGTCAAAAGACGAAGCATAGGAAGTTTGTCGGCACCGACACGCATGAGAAAGACACTATTACTGCAGTGCATTTCATTTCATTTCAAACCTTTATTTCAACTCGTGGGTGACTAGCTCACAAAAAAACAAAGACACGGTTTATCAGCAATTGCATACGTAAGGTTGCTTTTAAGTTGCTTTTAAGGGTTTGCGGATTTTCTTTTAACATTAGTTAACTGTATGAGTTGTCAGGTTAGGTGTTTTTATAATTTTTTTTTTAGAATGTGTCCTGTCAGTGTACATGTCCATTTGTGTTTCTGTGCCTTTTTATGTTCCATGTATGGACCACAATGGAAACAAGCCTTGGCTTTATTGTGTTTTATCCATTTTTGACCTGCGTTATTGACACTGTTATTGTCTTGTCTTTTAAAATGTTTTTTTTGTCATACGATTTGTGTCAAAATAAAGTATTCAATCAATCAATCAATACATATAGGCACAATAAATAAGAATAAACAATAGAAGATCAGCTAAGGCGTTTACAAGTGGACACACACACAGCGGTCGGAGGTCATACTTTTAAATGCAGAAGAACCTTCAGCTTCAGAGTCAGCTGGAGGACATTCCGGGTGTTGGAAGCATGTAATGTGTGTGAATCTAAGTCGTATGGTCTGGTCTGGTGATGATGTCCCGTCGTTATTGTTCTACACATGTTCTCTCTTCGTCTTCGCCAGGAGCTCCAGGCCCCCCCGGAGAACCTTTCATCTCTCGCTACGGCGCCGCCCTCACGCTGCACTGGACCAGTGGCGACCCGGGCCGCGCCCCCATCACACGCTACGTCATCGAGGCCAGACCCTCTGGTGAGTTCCGACAAGGCACAAGGTTCCAGGGTCCAGTCTCACAGTGGATGGAAATGCTATTGTAAATGTTAATACCAGTATATATATTGATTGATTGATTGATTGATTGATTGATTGATTGATTGATTGATTGATTGATTGATTGATTGATTGAATAGTTTATTGATTTAACCTCTTAACGGGTGGACCAAAAAGTCAAAGTGGCCATTTTTGTTTTCGTTTTTGAGGACTGCATACTTTTTTTGCAAAGCTTAGCTTATTGCTAGCACATGCATGAGCCTGGTCTCCTTTGAAAGGTACAGATGCAGCTCTTAGGATTTCACGCTCTGCTGCGGGGGGGGGGGCGCTGCCTGGTTAACGACACTGCCAGGTTAACGACACTGCCAGGTTAACGGTATATTGAACCAGTAGGGGCGCTCGAGTTACACCGGTGATTATATCCATCCGAGGCACAGATCAGCTCGATTATGCAGTAGCTGGTGATTATTACTGCTGTCGGGCCATTTACTTCATTCAAGAGTTATATAAACTTTTTATATTGTATACAGACACGCTCTGAACTAAACTAAACTCTATAGATTATGTACAATAGTTCAAATGAATGCAAGATATGTTTAACTGTACTGTAGCGTTGGAGAGAGAACTGAGAATCCCCGTTCAACGTGAGGTTAACTATCGTAATACATTTTAAATGGAAAATAAAAAAAATACTATGTACGGCTGTCGGGCCATTTGGAGTTGAGTTGAGTTTATTTTATCTTGAACAATCAACCATATAAAAACACAATAAAAATGATAAACTAAAGAAACAAATTTAAAATGAAATCTTACATTGTTCATTCATTTATAAACAAATTAGTTTGAGAAGGAGCAGAAGGAAGCAAATGCTTATCTAGCCCTGCCCCTTTCTCGCAATATCATACATAAACAAAATCTCTTACGAACCTAAAATAACATTTTTACTTCATTCAAGAGTTATATAAACATTTTATATTGTACACACGCTCTGAACTAACTAACTAACTAACTAACTCAATGATAAAAAATACAGTACAACATCGTTTTACAACATTTTACTATGATTCAATTCCATCTTTTTTTTCAGAGCGCCGGTGGTGTAGTGGTGAAACCCATGGTTCCCGGTCTCGTGACCCGGGTTCGATTCCCGATGAAGTTTTACAAATTGTTTTACAGTGAATAAACAACATGCAGTCCCCTTATATATTGTACGAAATAAGTGGGGAGCTGCAGGCAGTGGTGCAGTGGTGATTTTATATCTGGTTGCACTATGTTTTAATGACATCACGTGCATAAATGTCCCCTCATGAATAAAGACAATGCCTAATTGCCTCTAGGAATGGAATGTAACACATTGCATTCACTGGTTTTGTGTTGAATGTTCCAACTGTAGTATTTTAACACACCTGGTGACCTGAGCTATTGTTATGCAAAGTAGCCAGGTGGGTACTTGGCGCAGAGTCGAGTGGAATGCATTCTTGTGTGCACGCGCGTGCATGTGCATGCACGTGCTCCTGCTCAAAGACCTGGAATGGCGTGCAACCCCGTCCCATGACCACTGCATCACTGGCTGCAGGACTATCCTACCTACCGTAGCTTGTTCTGGGCAGTTTGAAGTCTATTTGTCATGTTGCTGGGGGCACTGTCATACCAGGACAAGCAAGCATAGTCGAAGTGACACTGAACTAACACCCCTGCAAGAGCTTTCCTGTCCAGGTATTTAGAATTTCTTGTAAGGAGCAGGCCAAGGTGTTGGTACTTTGGAATGCAAATACAGCGGATTCTAGTCCTGCAGCTCCCCATCTATTTCGTACGGCCAGCTGACCTTCCTTTATTCAGCTGCAGTTATGTGGAACAGCCTGCCCAGCAGCATTAAACAGGCCCCCGGGTTAACTGGCTTCAAAAGGTCTGTACGATCATGGCTATCGGTATAGGAAAGAGAGGGTAGCATATTTATTATTCTTTTATCTTCTATACTGTATATGCATTAGGGCTGTCCCCGACTAAGGATTTGGATGGTCGACTAGGATTGGCCAAAATGTGCCGTTAGTCGTTGATCGACTTAAAAAAAAATTAAAAAAGTATAATATTTTTAAATATATATATATATATATATATATATATATATATATATATATATATATATATATATATATATATATATATATATATTAAAAATATTATACTTTTTTTCGTTTTTTTTCTTTTTGAAAAATCTCAAAAAAATGTCATAGTATTCACATTGTCAGTTGATTGATACAGTTTCATTTGGTTGCTGTACTGTAACTAGGGTATTAATTAACAAAGTAAAAAATTTAAAATTAAAATAGATTTTAAGAATAGAAATTAAGAATCGAAATGCAAATATGTTCCAGAACCGGAAGTTAGGAACCAGTTCCTATTAGAACCGGTTCTCGGTGCCCAACCCTACTCTGGGCCAGTACCTCAACAAGAGAAGGAGTGAGGATGGGTCCAACCGTCCAGACAGGCTCTAACACCCCCTCATCCATCATCTTCTCCCATTACACACCACAATAACAACAATCATATAATCAATATTAACATCATTAATAGTATGATATAGAAATAATAATGTAACAGAGAGATTTTAACTCGTGATCTCATGCTCACCAGGCAGCCGCGTCCACCAGTTGAGCTAAAGGGTCCCAGACGGGTTCCTTCCGTCAATAATGCGCCGGTGTCCGACTCCCATGTCCTGAGATTTCGATAATCTTATATTTCACTAATAACAGTTGGTAAACAAACGCAATGCTGAAAATATACACTTTGACTGCTGTTTTTACACGGTTAGGGTCTTTACTCTTGGCTACATTTGAAGAAGAAAAACGCAACATTAATTCATACAGTCTGTGTAGAGATGGATTTATGGCGTGATGTCATTTGCGGACCACAAACATATCCATTGCGAGTGTCCAGGTTACAATACCTGTCCTAAATTAATCAAATCAGCTTTATATATCACAGTGCACAGGATATGCACAGCGAATCCCAGATGACGTATCTTGGTTGTGAATTCCAACTTGACTTTGCGCCCCCTGGTGGAACAGCAACCATGTTACCAAATGAATTCCAGCCACATGGAGCCACAGCGCCGACACGGCACGATCACCGCGGTAGCAGAGCTCACAGTCCTGAGAGCTGCATCTAACATTCTGAAGTTACTAAAGCAACAAAGGATAATCACTTTTAGTGCTAATGAAATAGAGTAACAGAGGTTTGAACTTGAGTTGAACTTGAACTCGTGTACTCACATTTCTCTTTAGTGGTTGTCAGATTCCTGTTTTTAAGTTCCAGCATAGAGGTATGAGCTGGAAAACACGGCGGTTACATAGCCTGAAGTCTTGTGTAGTACAGGTCCAAATCCTATAAAAATCCATTCAAAAATGAGTGCTTGAGAAAGGTTTTAGTAAAAAGAAAACGTGAAAATTCAAAATGGCTATCCACCTCCGTGCGTTCTGAACCTTCAGTCACAACAAATTTTCGCTCGTCAACTTTCACCTACTTCCCCCGCTCGCACCCCTCACTTGGGTATCGTTGGAAGCGGACGCTCGTTGGCTACAACACTGAGAGGTCAGTTCGAAAGCGTATACAGTCAGACGTGGTCATTTGACGTGCGGCCTGTAAAAAGACGCTCGCCTGACATATCGTCATGTAACTCGAGAGCCGAGGCACGCAATTGGTCGAGTGAGGTGGCGTTCGAAAGGCGGCAAATTCAACTTTTGAACGGTATATTACATGATTGGCGAAAAATGCAGCCCCAAGCTGGCAAACGAGAGCAAACAAAAAGTGCAAGTGCGAAACGGGACGTATATACGACCCGTTGCATGTTAAGAGGTATGAATAACACAACAATTAACAGGTATACATATCAGCCCACCATTTACCAATAGGATTAAAAAACACAATAAAGCCATAGGCTTGTTTCCATTGCGGTCCTTCAAACCTAGATATATTGATATATGGTTATATTGATTTGTATTAATATGTACAGTGATACAGGTATAAAGACACTATGGTAGTAAGTCATTCAGCTTCAGACACTCAAAGCGCTCCCCACGATGTAGGGTGGAAATTGCCTCCTTCACCACCACTTCATATACGGTATATACAGCATTATTTCACATGCTATCATACAGAATTATATGGGTTATATGCAGGTGTATAAGTAGGTATATAGAAGGATTATATGGAATATATAATTAGTGTTTTCTTTTGTGTTTAGATGAAGGACTGTGGGATATCCTCATCAAAGACATTCCAAAGGAAGTGACATCATACACGCTCAACCTGGACATGCTCAAAGAGGGGCTCACCTATGACTTCCGGGTCATCGGGGTCAACGACTACGGCTACGGGTCCCCCAGTGCCCCCTCCCCTTCCATATCAGGTTAATCATGCTTTCAAATGAACAATGAATAATGCACAATTAAGTACTAATTCATTATAGATACTAGACACTCGAGACCTATTAGGAACGTCTGACCACCAAGTGTGTCTGACTCTTAACCACCGAAACCTGCACGGACTATAACGTATGGCGTATATCGTGCCAGTTAGGTTAGGGTACCTTGTGTATACTGCACCTATACTGTTTCCTTTAAGTATGTCATAGCATATATTCCGATAAAATGTTTGTGTTGCCTATATTTATTGTGAAACAAAGCGGGGCTCGCAACTCACTTCTGATGCTTCAAGGTATTTTAATTGTGACTGCTATTTTTTTGTCACAATTAAAACACCTTGTAGCATCAGAAGTGAGTTGCGAGCCCCGCTTTGTTTCATGTACTACTGTTTTTACAGTTTGGCTCAGCGGCACCAAGGAACGGAGGATGTGCGTTATTTATTTATTGTTCTGCCCATATTTATTGTAACGTATAATATAGCCGAGGGCATCCAGACCCTCATCTGCACCTGTTTATTTCTCTCATATTTTTATATTCAGATAACATTGTGTCGCCTATATTTATGTCTTTCTGCTATTACCCTGCCCATACCTGTACCTCCCCTCCCCCCTCCCCCGTGCTGCTAAGACGGGGGAGGGGATCAATGAAGGGGGATCTTGTCTTAACTTATCTCCTCTTGTATCCGTGATGTGTTCAGCCCAGAAGGTGTCTCCGTTCTACGAGGAGTGGTGGTTCCTCGTGGTGATCGCTCTGGTGGGCCTCATCTTCATCCTCCTCCTCATCTTTATCCTGGTCATCCGAGGCCAGAGCAAAAAGTACACCAAGAAGTCGGACTCAGGTAGGTAGGCTCACAGAGCGACTCAGGTAGGCTCACAGAGCGGCTCAGGTAGGCTCACAGAGCGACTCCCTTCAGGTAGGCTCACGGAGCGACTCCCTTCAGGTAGGCTCACAGAGCGACTCCCTTCAGGTAGGCTCACAGAGCGACTCCCTTCAGGTAGGCTCACAGAGCAGCTCCCCTCAGGTAGGCTCACAGAGCAGCTCCCCTCAGGTAGGCTCACAGAGCAGCTCAGGTAGGCTCACGGAGCGGCTCCCCTCAGGTAGGCTCACAGAGCGACTCCCTTCAGGTAGGCTCACAGAGCGACTCAGGTCAGGTAGGCTCACAGAGCGACTCCCCTCAGGTAGGCTCACAGAGCGACTCAGGTCAGGTAGGCTCACAGAGCGACTCCCATCAGGTAGGCTCACAGAGCGACTCAGGTCAGGTAGGCTCACAGAGCGACTCCCTTCAGGTAGGCTCACAGAGCGACTCCCTTCAGGTAGGCTCACAGAGCGGCTCAGGTAGGCTCACAGAGCGGCTCAGGTAGGCTCACAGAGCGGCTCCCTTCAGGTAGGCTCACAGAGCGGCTCAGGTAGGCTCACAGAGCGGCTCAGGTAGGCTCACAGAGCGGCTCAGGTAGGCTCACAGAGCGGCTCAGGTAGGCTCACAGAGCAGCTCAGGTAGGCTCACAGAGCAGCTCAGGTAGGCTCACAGAGCGACTCCCCTCAGGTAGGCTCACAGAGCGGCTCAGGTAGGCTCACAGAGCGGCTCAGGTAGGCTCACAGAGCGACTCCCCTCAGGTAGGCTCACAGAGCGGCTCAGGTAGGCTCACAGAGCGGCTCAGGTAGGCTCACAGAGCGACTCCCCTCAGGTAGGCTCACAGAGCGGCTCAGGTAGGCTCACAGAGCAGCTCAGGTAGGCTCACAGAGCAGCTCAGGTAGGCTCACAGAGCGACTCCCCTCAGGTAGGCTCACAGAGCGGCTCAGGTAGGCTCACAGAGCGGCTCAGGTAGGCTCACAGAGCGACTCCCCTCAGGTAGGCTCACAGAGCGGCTCAGGTAGGCTCACAGAGCGGCTCAGGTAGGCTCACAGAGCGGCTCCCTTCAGGTAGGCTCACAGAGCGACTCCCTCAGGTAGGCTCACAGAGCGGCTCAGGTAGGCTCACAGAGCGACTCCCTCAGGTAGGCTCACAGAGCGACTCCCTTCAGGTAGGCTCACAGAGCGGCTCAGGTAGGCTCACAGAGCGACTCCCTTCAGGTAGGCTCACAGAGCGACTCCCTTCAGGTAGGCTCACAGAGCGACTCCCTTCAGGTAGGCTCACAGAGCGACTCCCTTCAGGTAGGCTCACAGAGCGACTCCCTTCAGGTAGGCTCACAGAGCAACTCCCTTCAGGTAGGCTCACGGAGCGACTCCCTTCAGGTAGGCTCACAGAGCGACTCCCTTCAGGTAGGCTCACAGAGCGACTCCCTTCAGGTAGGCTCACAGAGCGACTCCCTCAGGTAGGCTCACAGAGCGACTCAGGTAGGCTCACAGAGCGGCTCAGGTAGGCTCACAGAGCGACTCCCTCAGGTAGGCTCACAGAGCGACTCAGGTAGGCTCACAGAGCGGCTCAGGTAGGCTCACAGAGCGACTCAGGTAGGCTCACAGAGCGGCTCAGGTAGGCTCACAGAGGGTTGATGAATCCGTTGGCTCGTTCATCCGCGGCTGCGTTTATTGCAAATTCTCCGCGCGACCTCCGTCTGGACTTCTTTTCCTTAACGACTGCACGCAGCTGAGAGCTATTTGGTAAAGTGGGGGAGTGTTAACGCTTCACTCAATTATCCAAATTGCCCGGATTCCCTAGTTTTTACTCACAGGTGAAAAAAGCGGCTCCCGGTCCGCGGCTCAGAGGGACGGCTCACCAGAACAAACATTGTGTTTATGCTTAACTAGCACCGCGATCGATAGCGCTTGGAAGGGCCTGGCGGCTTTGTAATTGTCGAAGCCATTACTCAGACCGGGAAGCGGCGCGAGACGGGGGCGTCTCGTGTCCCTCCCGCCCTCCCCCCCGCCCTCCCTCCCTCCCTCCCTCCCCCCCGCCCTCCCTCCCTCCCTCCCTCCCTCCCTCCCGCCCTCCGTGCCTCCCTCCTGGCCGCCCGCCCGTGTCAGCAAACAGAAACGCTGAATCATTCCAAGTGACATCACCACTGGGCACGGGGCGCTGGCACCGCGCGGGGTGGTGTTGACCGCCACTGTGCTGTTTCTATGTTGACCGGCACTGTGCTGTTTCTGTGCTGACCGCGCACTGTGCTGTTTCTGTGTTGACCGCCACTGTGCTGTTTCTGTGTTGACCGCCACTGTGCTGTTTCTGTGCTGACCGCGCACTGTGCTGTTTCTGTGTTGACCGCGCACTGTGCTGTTTCTGTGCTGACCGCGCACTGTGCTGTTTCTGTGCTGACCGCGCACTGTGCTGTTTCTGTGTTGACCGCGCACTGTGCTGTTTCTGTGCTGACCGCGCACTGTGCTGTTTCTGTGCTGACCGCGCACTGTGCTGTTTCTGTGTTGACCGCGCACTGTGCTGTTTCTGTGCTGACCGCGCACTGTGCTGTTTCTGTGCTGACCGCGCACTGTGCTGTTTCTGTGTTGACCGGCGCACTGTGCTGTTTCTGTGTTGACTGCCACTGTTTCAATTCAGACTCCCGCTGCTGGTGATTCAGTTGTTGTTATGCAGGTGAGGTCTCTGTCTTCGAGCCGGTGTGATTGCATGAGGCGTAGGTGTATCAGTGTTTGAAAGGAGAGTGAGTGGCTCACTCCCCTCAGTGTGTGTTCTTTGTTGAGAGGCTGAGAGGGAGATGGAGTAGGAGAGACACAGGAGAGAAGGTTCTTTATTGAGACAGTAGAGAGGCTGAGAGGGAGACAGAGTAGAGGAGAGACAGGAGAGAAGGTTCTTTATTGAGACAGTAGAGAGGCTGAGAGGGAGACAGAGTAGAGGAGAGACACAGGAGAGAAGGTTCTTTATCTATTCTTTATCTATCTTTAATCTTTCAAAATGTTCAGTTGCTATCGCTATTAGCTCTATCTTTAATTTTTCAAAATGTACAGTTGCTATTGCATGCACTCATCTGTGTTCCACTACACACATGAGTGCATGCTTACCAACTGTCCGTCTGCAACACTACTATCACCAACATCTAAGAAGGGAGATCCCCCCTTGAATGGCCCTTCTAAGGTTTCTCTCCTCCACACTGCCTGTGGAGCTTTTTTTCCCTATTGTTAGGTTTTAGTGAGTTTTTCCTTACCTTCGCGTGGGGTATGTCTGGGAGTGCTTGCATTCTTTCATTTATTTGCATCCATCTAAAAATGTTTGCACCTTATGGTGTTCTTGTTCTGTTCTTGACTTATTGTTATGTTTTCTTCTTGACTTGTTTAAAGAAGATCTGTACGGCCCATGGGGACATTAACGTGTGTTGTTGGGCCCTATAAATAAATTTGATTTGAATTTGATGATTTATTGAGACAGTAGAGAGGCTGAGAGGGAGACAGAGTAGAGGAGACACAGGAGAGAAGGTTCTTTATTGAGACAGTATGGAGGCTGAGAGGGAGACAGAGTAGGAGAGACACAGGAGAGAAGGTTCTTTATTGAGACAGTAGAGAGGCTGAGAGGGAGGCAGAGTAGAGGAGACACAGGAGAGAAGGTTCTTTATTGAGACAGTAGAGAGACTGAGAGGGAGACACAGGAGAGAAGGTTCTTTATCAAGACCGTAGAGAGGCTGAGAGGGAGACAGAGTAGAGGAGATACAGGAGAGAAGGTTCTTTATTGAGACAGTAGAGAGGCTGAGAGGGAGACAGAGTAGAGGAGACACAGGAGAGAAGGTTCTTAATTGAGAGAGTAGAGAGACTGAGAGGGAGACACAGGAGAGAAGGTTCTTTATCAAGACCGTAGAGAGGCTGAGAGGGAGACAGAGTAGAGGAGATACAGGAGAGAAGGTTCTTTATTGAGACAGTAGAGAGGCTGAGAGGGAGACAGAGTAGGGGAGACACAGGAGAGAAGGTTCTTTATTGAGACAGTAGAGAGGCTGAGAGGGAGACAGACTAGGAGAGACACAGGAGAGAAGGTTCTTTATTGAGACAGTAGGAAGGCTGAGAGGGAGACAGAGTAGAGGAGACACAGGAGAGAAGGTTCTTTATTGAGACCGTAGAGAGGCTGAGAGGGAGACAGGGTGGAGACACAGGAAAGAATGTTACTTATTGAGACAGTAGAGAGGGTGGGAGGGAGACAGAGTAGGAGAGACACAGGAGAGAAGGTTCTTTATTGAGACAGTAGAGAGGCTGAGAGGGAGACAGAGTAGAGGAGACACAGGAGAGAAGGTTCTTTATTGAGACAGTAGGAAGGCTGAGAGGGAGACAGAGTAGGAGAGACACAGGAGAGAAGGTTCTTTATTGAGACAGTAGAGAGGCTGGGAGGGAGACAGAGGAGAGGAGACACAGGAGAGAAGGTTCTTTATTGAGACAGTAGAGAGGCTGGGAGGGAGACAGAGGATAGGAGACACAGGAGAGAAGGTTCTTTATTGAGATGGTAGGGAGGCTGGGAGAGGGAGACAGAGTAGGGGAGACACAGGAGAGAAGGTTCTTTATTGAGACCGTAGAGAGGCTGAGAGGGAGACAGACTAGGAGAGACACAGGAGAGAAGGTTCTTTATTGAGATGGTAGGGAGGCTGGGAGAGGGAGACAGAGTAGAGGAGACACAGGAGAGAAGGTTCTTTATTGAGACCGTAGAGAGGCTGAGAGGGAGACAGACTAGGAGAGACACAGGAGAGAGGGTTCTTTATTGAGACCGTAGAGAGGCTGAGAGGGAGACAGACTAGGAGAGACACAGGAGAGAAGGTTCTTTATTGAGACAGTAGAGAGGCTGAGAGGGAGACAGAGTAGGAGAGACACAGGAGAGAAGGTTCTTTATTGAGACAGTATGGAGGCTGAGAGGGAGACACAGGAGCGAAGGTTCTTTATTGAGACAGTAGAGAGGCTGAGAGGGAGACAGAGTAGAGGAGACACAGGAGAGAAGGTTCTTTATTGAGACAGTAGAGAGGCTGAGAGGGAGACAGAGTGGAGGAGACACAGGAGAGAAGGTTCTTTATTGAGATCGTAGAGAGGCTGAGAGGGAGACAGAGTGGAGGAGACACAGGAGAGAAGGTTCTTTATTGAGACAGTAGAGAGGCTGAGAGGGAGACATAGTAGAGGAGACACAGGAGAGAAGGTTCTTTATTGAGACAGTATGGAGGCTGAGAGGGAGACAGAGTAGAGGAGACACAGGAGAGATGGTTCTTTATTGAGACAGTAGAGAGGCTGAGAGGGAGACAGAGTAGAGGAGACACAGGAGAGAAGGTTCTTTATTGAGACAGTAGGAAGGCTGAGAGGGAGACAGAGTAGAGGAGACACAGGAGAGAAGGTTCTTTATTGAGACAGTAGGGAGGCTGAGAGGGAGACAGAGTAGGAGAGACACAGGAGAGAAGGTTCTTTATTGAGACAGTAGGAAGGCTGAGAGGGAGACAGAGTAGAGGAGACACAGGAGAGAATGTTCTTTATTGAGACCGTAGAGAGGCTGAGAGGAAGACAGAGTAGGAGAGACACAGGAGAGAAGGTTCTTTATTGAGAGAGTAGGAAGGCTGATAGGGAGACAGAGTAGAGGAGAGACACAGGAGAGAAGGTTCTTTATTGAGACAGTAGGAAGGCTGAGAGGGAGGGAGACTAGGAGAGACACAGGAGAGAAGGTTCTTTATTGAGACAGTAGAGAGGCTGAGAGGGAGACAGAGTAGAGGAGACACAGGAGAGAAGGTTCTTTATTGAGACAATAGGAAGGCTGAGAGGGAGACAGAGTAGGAGAGACACAGGAGAGAAGGTTCTTTATTGAGACAGTATGGAGTCTGAGAGGGAGAC
>NC_140178.1:12975609-12986100 GCF_963971535.1 Notolepis coatsorum
TGTAGATTTATAATATTTTAACTTAAAACTATGCTACCTTTGCGTATAATCATTAATATTATATTCCAAAAATGTATATTGGAAAGACGGGGATTCGAACCCCGGTCGCCGGGTTGCCAGGATTGAGCACTACCGCTGAGCCACTGTGCCAGATGGGATAAATTCATTGTTTATACATTAATGAACGAGAGACCCGTGTTTAGAATATTCTTTGTTTTGAAGGAAGTTTTATCTCTTTATCCTCATTCATTAATGTGACGTCAACGGCTCATTCAATTTCTCAAATCCGTCAAACAGCGCATCTCATCAGACATCTTAATCCCAGTTACAATTAAAATAACCACATAATGTGTACATCGCACGAGCGAGCGCCACGGTATATATAACGTGCATTATTTAGGACAAAGTGAATTTAGTATCAGCATTTTGGGTCTATTTTACATTTCAAAAGCCCCCTCTGGAAGAATGGAGCACAAAAACGTAATTCAGAATGGTATAATGCAGATCGTAGACTGTGAGAATAATTTCAGGAAACGGGCTGTCACTTCTTTGCGGGGGCGTGGCGATGGTTCAGGCTAACTTGAACTTAAACTCTGCTTTCGACCAGGCTCAAACTTTTGGATCTGTTGTCATGGTGATTTGGAAAATCCAGGTACGGGGAACCGGAAAGTCCGGCTAACTCAGTTATCCAGTTAAAGTTATCCGGCTAACTCAGTTATCCAGGTACGGGGAACGGGGCCCAGAGCTGCTCACCGTATCTCTATAACACCAGAGCTGCTCACCATATCTCTATAACACCAGAGCTGCTCACCATAGCTCTATAACACCAGAGCTGCTCACCATATCTCTATAACACCAGAGCTGCTCACCATATCTCTATAACACCAGAGCTGCTCACCATATCTCTATAACACCAGAGCTGCTCACCATATCTCTATAACACTAGAGCTGCTCACCATATCTCTATAACACCAGAGCTGCTCACCATATCTCTATAACACCAGAGCTGCTCACCATATCTCTATAACACCAGAGCTGCTCACCATATCTCTATAACACTAGAGCTGCTCACCATATCTCTATAACACCAGAGCTGCTCACCATATCTCTATAATAACACCAGAGCTGCTCACCATATCTCTATAATAACACCAGAGCTGCTCACCATATCTCTATAATAACACCAGAGCTGCTCACCATATCTCTATAATAACACCAGAGCTGCTCACCATATCTCTATAACACCAGAGCTGCTCACCGTATCTCTATAACACCAGAGCTGCTCACCATATCTCTATAACACCAGAGCTGCTCACCATATCTCTATAACACCAGAGCTGCTCACCATATCTCTATAACACCAGAGCTGCTCACCATATCTCTATAACACCATGGCTGCTCACCATATCTCTATAACACCATGGCTGCTCACCATATCTCTATAACACCAGAGCTGCTCACCGTATCTCTATAACACCAGAGCTGCTCACCATATCTCTATAACACCAGAGCTGCTCACCACATCTCTATAATAACACCAGAGCTGCTCACCATATCTCTATAATAACACCAGAGCTGCTCACCATATATCTCAAGATGTTCCCCGTGTTAACGCTTCCTTCGGTCAAACCTCCTTCCAATGTGCTGCTCCCAGCAGTTGGAACGAAATGCAAAAGACTTTGAAAATGGACAAATTGACACACCTGCAACTGTCGCCCAGCCTTTTAACTAGGGTTGGGCACTGAGAACCGGTTCTAATAGGAACCGGTTCCTAACTTCCTAAAACTTATTTTTTTTTACTTTGTTAATTAATACCCTAATTACAGTACAGCAACCAAATTAAACTGTATCAAGTCAACTGACAATGTGAATAGTATGAAAACAATTTAAGATTAAAAAAAAAAAAAAAAAAAATCTCCTGTGAAATAAGCTGTGACCTGTTTTGACCTGCACCTCGAAGAATCGGAATCGAGAATCGTTTAGAACAGGAATCGAAATGGAGAATCGGAATCGGAACCGGAATCGTTCAAATCCAAACGATGCCCAACCCAGACTTTTAACTGTAATTGGTCTGTTCTGCTTCATGTATTACACACCTTGTAATTGTATCTGATTGTTTGTTTGATGTGTGTTTTAAGTATCTCCCTTACCTCTGCGATGTCTGTCTCTACTCTCTTTACTATTTTATTCTATTCTTTTGTCCCTTCGAGAGGTCCTTTTGTCCTCGCCGTCGTTGTAACTATAAGAATTTGTTCTCAATCGACCCGCCTGGTTAAATAAAGGTTCCAATAAAGATCAAATGTCCGCTCTAAAGCTCAAGTCTTGAAAACTAACCGCCTCACAGTGTGCCCCTCTTACCCGTATCTAGGCAACCACTCCAACTGCACGGCGCTGCCGCTCACCCACGGGGAGATGGTGCGTCTGGACGAGGGCCGCTTCCCCGCCCTGGAGCTCAACAACCGACGCCTGTCCGTCAAGAACTCCTTCTGCCGCAAGAACGGCATCTACACGCGGTCAGTGACCTGCCACACGCCACCAATCACCGTCATGCTGTATGTGAGACACGCCACCAATCACTGTCATGCTGTATGTGAGACACGCCACCAATCACCGTCATGCTGTATGTGACACACGCCACCAATCACCGTCATGCTGTATGTGAGACACGCCACCAATCACTGTCATGCTGTATGTGAGACACGCCACTAATCACTGTCATGCTGTACATATCGATACTACAACACTGTACATATATCTGGTTATCACTACACTCAGTAGTACTCATTTATATTTTGTATACCCAGTTTAATCAATAACCAATTAATCTACCACTAGTATCGGGTATCGGCGCCAAAACACTTGATGAAAGCCACACATACCAAATGAGTATGAGCATAAAATAATTGTCTATTATTTACTGATTAATATGTTTCTAACATTCTGCTCCAACCAAACATCCTATATGTCTGAGCTTGAGGCCTCAAGGCCTTGAGTTCTCTGTGTGCCTGGTGTCCGACGTACACATGCCATAATTCTCAGCGTTAGCTTAAAGGTGCTGTAAGTGGTGTTTTGTTGTTAAGATATGTGTTAAATAGCTCTACATTCCTGCAGTAAACAGAAAATAAATTGTTTTGGTACAGTATCTCGTTCCCACTTTATCCAATCAGGAGAGAGAACCCTAGATATTTCTACTTATTTCAAGAAATCTTGCCAAGCCAGATTTTATGGTAGATTGTTTTACTTGTTTCAAGCACATATTGGCTTAAAACTAGTTTTTATCTAGTGGAGTTCTCTCTCCTAATTGGATAAAGTGGGAACGAGAGAATGTATTTTGTGTTTACTGCAGAGCGGAGGGACTGGGTTACTGACCAGACACTCTACATCAGTGACGGCTGTCAGAGTGTGTAGAGCTATTATTTATTAAAAATAAACACTTCACACACTGCACCTTTTAATTAAAAAGTGTGCAGAGAAAGGTACAGATAACAGACAGAGGTGCCAGCAGCGCATAGTGAGTCTTTGTTCAATGGAATGATGAGTTAGAAGAAACATTCCTAAAAAGTGATACCAAATGTTCTAGTTAAATCCAGTTCCAACCCCAAGGTCTCAGCACCTGATTACGTCATCCGGAGAAACCATATTTGGAAGCTAACTCTCATTGGTGGATTCCCTGCATGTGGTTGTATTACAAACAGTGGGGACATTTAAGTATCATTGGTTGGTTGCAGATCCACCTGCTGGTGAGTCATAGACAGTTTAAAACCATTAAGTGCAGGATATGATATGCTGCTCCTGCTTGTGGATTGACTGAATTACTGCTGGACATCCCGCTCACTGACGTATGTCTGTTCCTCCTTTTTGCTGCAGCAACGCTGTATAACATTTGGATTATTTTATGAGATCAGATTCGGATTCAGATTATTTGATGAATTCTAATAAAACTCTAAAATAAGATTATAATAACACCTTCTTAAATTTAGTACTTTCTCTTGGACAATCACTTCTTTCAGATACTTTTTCTGTAATTACAGGACATTAATAGTTATATTATATGTTACAATAGATGGGCAATAAACACTTAGAATCTGAATATATACTAAGAGTAAGTAATGTAAAGTAAACACAGGTGCAGTATACTGTACATAAGGCACCCTAACTGGCGTGGTATAATGTCATACGTCATACGTTGTAGTCCATGCAGGTTAGGTGGTTAACCCTTTCACTGTCACACTACCAAACGGTTAACCCTTTCTCTGCGACAATACACAGAAGGTCCCTTTCACTGCCACACAACAGCAGGTTAACCCTTTCACTGCCACACTACAGAAGGTTAACCTTCTGTAGTGTGGCAGTGAAAGAGTCAGACAGTGATCAGACAGTCCCCCGGCTGCTGGCAGCGCTCCCTGCCCCACTGAGCCTGACGGCCGCCGGTACCAAGGACTGGACCGAGGCGGTTAGTGGTGTAAATCCATGTAACTATCTGTATGAAAACGATTTCTAGATTTTCCGCAGACTAAAGTGTCGGCGCCAGAAACGGTTAATATCAGGGGGCGCCCGAGTGGCGCACCGCATACAGCACTACGGTGCAACACGGCCGACCCGGGTTCGACTCCCGGACCCGGCGATCCTCCCCGGTCTATCTCCCATTCCTCCTCTCTCTCTCTCTCTCTCTCTCTACCGAACTGCCCGGTAGCAAAAATGAATAAAAACCTACAAAAAAATAACTTGTCCGAAAGGACAAGTAACATTTAAGAAACGGTTAATATCACGTACTCGGTATCCCCGGGTACTCAAAACAAAACAAAAGTACTCTTAACTCGGCACTCAGTCGGCGTCAGTGCTGCGCTCGACGTTCAAGTGATGCGCATTCTTTTCGTATTCACTTGAGTTCCCCGAACACGCAAACCACCTCATTAAGTTTGGAGCCGCGCGCTCTCTTCCGCTGAGCGTATGACTCCGGCGTGCGGGGCGGCAGGAATGCATAATGAAGTGTTGTTTGTTTCCGCGGTCCGGCGGGTCCTGTGAGAGCGGGCCAAGTGCGCGGGGGTCCTGCTGCTCTCAGACCAGCCTCCGTCCGCTCCGCTCATTGATATTCTTATGTGTCCGCGGAGAAACAATTTATATAAGAGGACGACACACACACACACACACACACACACACACACACACACACACACACACACACACACACAACGTTAGCGTCCACAAACCTCCTTTTGTCCGTCCGTCACGGCTCCGAGACAAAGGCTGCTTATTGGACGGAGCGGGCCGTCTTCTACGCCTGGCCCACGGCCCAGAACTTGTCTATAGTGCAGCGCATCGAGTGCGGTCTCGTCGGGTAGAGAGTACAAGTGTGTGTGTGCGTGTGTGTGTGTGTGTGTGTGTGTGTGTGTGTGTGTGTGTGTGTGTGTGTGTGTGTGTGCGTGTGTGTGTGTGAGAGAGAGTAAAGGCCTCTGCATGCTACAGAAACTTCAAAGCAACTTCAACACAACGTCGACAAAGCAACGGTGTTGCAGACACATTACCTTTATGCTTCTGCAAAATCAACGCGCAGCCTATGATGCAACAAAATGTACCCCGGATGTGCGGCTCGAGCGCGCCCAGCCCGCCTGAATACTTTGGGCAGCCGAAGGTGCGCGCACTCTAGCAATTACAAACGGATTTCCCTTCTCAACCATACATCGTTAGTATAATAATAGCCCTGTTTATGTTTGTTTTCGCTTGTGTTCTTGTATATAGTGTAATATAGTTATATCGCCACATCAACCCAGTCCATCCCCATTGTTTCCCCAATCTCCTTCCACGGATTCATCGTCATAATGCTATCCTTGTAGTCTTTAGACCCGCTATTATATAAATGTTTGTACTTTCGGACCTCCTCTGCAATACGTTCCTGCATTTGATTCATTTTAAACAAACAATTAAACAAGTGTAATGAAACAATACACTAGCTATCGAGCTCCTGTCAGAAAGTTTTCTTTTGGTCTCGAGCTCCTGTCAGAAAGTTTTCTTTTGGTCTCGAGCCAGGAAAACACTAGAAGTGACAGACAGCCCCGCCCCCATTCACTACCAACCAATCACTGCTACGCAATACCAACGCAACGGGTCTTTAGATTAGATTTTGGAGACAGGTACGCAACGTCCTCGCAACACAGTCTACAAGACTGTCTGCAACAAGCGCGCTGAAATCGCGCCGATGTTGTGTTGAAGTTGCTTTGAATTTGCTGTAGCATGTAGAGGCCTTAAGGCCCTGTCCACACGAACGCTGGGTTTAATGTAACCGTGATTGTATGTGCGCAGTTGCACTGTTCGGCCACACACAACCGGGGATTTGCTACACTGCAACCGCGGTCTTTGAAACCGGTGGCCAGGGTGGAGTTGTGCGGTTTTGCAGTTGCGTGTGGGCATAGCAACCGAGGTTATTCCCAGTGTTTACAGCAGAGCTGTCGCAATTATTCCCCATGTTCACGGCAGACCGCGGGGTAGAGAGATTAGAGCAGAGCCAACTACACCAGTGTTTACAGCAGAGTTGTCCCAAGTAGCGTTATATGAAAATGATTGTAACAAACTTTTGTTCAAAACGTATCGTCTGTGTTGAAGAGTGTTGTGATCGACTGATGTCTGTTGACGCTCAGAGTAAACATGTAGCTGCAGCTAAACTAAACTCATGTGTTGTCAAGTTATTGTTATAAGGAACCCAGTCCAGACTGCATCCCCTTAACAATTGTTTGTATTGAGCCGTATTGTATTGTACCCATTCTGCAATGTGTTAAATAACGTTTGCATCCATTCATTATACTAGCGTTAACGTTACATTATTACGTTAGCATTTAAGCTATATACTATACATAGAGAATGCCATTGACATTAGCATGTAGCTAACAACACCGGAGATCTTTTTTGTGAGACTAAACTATCCGCTCTTGGTGGTAAATTGTGTTGCTGATGGTTTTGTTTCATCAACAAAATGAGAGGCAGAACACAGTGAATGTATCCGTTTGTTTATTGCAGTTTCTTTCTTTGCTGAAAATATATGTTCCGTTGGCAAAATGATCAATAGGGTCCAGCTGTGCTTCTAAACAGGAAGTTTACTTCTTCTTCTTCAGTAAATTAATGGCAGATCGCGACCCAACAGGAAGTTTAGTGAGCGTTCAGTCTTTTCTGATTGGTTGAAATGGCCTTCATGTCTGAACAACATCGCCGCCTACTGCTTTGGCATTGTATTACATTGTACTAAATGTATCGGTTGCTGGGTTCCAGCTCTGCCCCGTGAGTACGCAGTTATACACGGTTGTCCACCTGTGTTCACCGTGTGGACGGAGTTTTATTTTTTCAAACTTCGGTCATATTAAATCCAAACTCTCGTGTGGACAGGGCCTAAGAGAGAGAGAGAGTAAGAGAGAGAGATAGTGAGAGACATTTACATTTTACATTTAGTCATTTAGCTGACACTTTTATCCAAAGCGACTTACAAGTTCTGTACGACAAGTCATCAGGAAGGGTACAACTCTATCAGCTGAGTAACAATGTTCATCAAAGTGTTGAGTGTTACAGTATAGGTTAGTTTATTAGGACAAGTGCATGACAGTAAGGTTAGTTTAGGATTAGATATATATATTCTTTTAATGGTTGAAGAAGTGCGTCTTTAGTCGACGGCGAAAGATTGGACGTGTTTCGGCTGTCCTAACTGGGGTGGGCAGTTCATTCCACCATTGTGGGGCAAGGACTGAGAAAAGGCTTCTCCTTGATGACCCTCCCGGAGCTTGGATAGGAGTGGCTCTGAGGCGGCCAGAAGATGCAGAGCGTAGGGGTCTTGAGGGTGTGTAGTTAGAGACCATTGACCGGAGGTAGGTGGGAGCGGTTCCCTTCGCCGCACGGTATGCCAGGTTGAGGGCCTTGAAGCGGATACGTGCAGCAATGGGGAGCCAGTGCAGGTCCCTAAGAAGTGGGGTGGGCCGCTGAGAGAGACAGTAAGAGAGAGAGAGAGTAAAAGAGACAGAGAGACAGAGGGAGAGTAAGAGAGACAGAGAGACAGAGAGAGAGAGAGAGAGAGAGAGAGAGAGAGAGAGAGAGAGAGAGAGAGAGAGAGAGAGAGAGAGAGAGCAAGAATGAGAGAGAGGGTAAGAATGAGAGAGAGCAAGAATGAGAGAGAGATAGAGAGTAAGAATGAGAGAGAGACACAGAGAGTGAGCGAGAGTGAGAGAGAGTAAGAATGTAAGAGAGAGAAATAATGTGAGAGAGAGAGTAAGAGAGAGAGAAAGAGAGAGAGAAAGAATGAGAGAGAGAGCAAGAATGAGAGAGCGAGTGAGGGAGAGAGAGAGAGACAGAGAGTAAGAGAGAGAGAGAGAATGACACACAAAGACAGAAAGTGAGAGAGAGACAGAGAGTGAGAGAGAGAGAGAGAGAGAGAGAGAGAGAGAGAGAGAGAGAGAGAGAGAGAGAGAGAGAGAGAGAGAGAGAGAGAGGAAATGTCCTCCAATCCATCAGGACTCTGTCGGCCCCCAGACTCTGTAGTAATGGTTTAGGTAAACAAACAGATAGCAGGTCTTCCACAAGGCCTGGGGAGCAAGCACCACTGGGGTCGGGGGTCAGGTCTTCCACAAGGCCTGGGGAGCCAGCACCACTGGGGTCGGGGGTCAGGTCTTCCACAAGGCCTGGGGAGCCAGCACCACTGGGGTCGGGGGTCAGGTCTTCCACAAGGCCTGGGGAGCCAGCACCACTGGGGTCGGGGGTCAGGTCTTCCACAAGGCCTGGGGAGCCAGCACCACTGGGGTCGGGGGTCAGGTCTTCCACAAGGCCTGGGGAGCCAGCACCACTGGGGTCGGAGGTCAGGTCTTCCACAAGGCCTGGGGAGCCAGCACCACTGGGGTCGGGGGTCAGGTCTTCCACAAGGCCTGGGGAGCCAGCACCACTGGGGTCAGGGGTCAGGTCTTCCACAAGGCCTGGGGAGCCAGCACCACTGGGGTCGGGGGTCAGGTCTTCCACAAGGCCTGGGGAGCCAGCACCACTGGGGTCAGGGGTCAGGTCTTCCACAAGGCCCGGGGAGCCAGCACCACTGGGGTCGGGGGTCAGGTCTTCCACAAGGCCTGGGGAGCCAGCACCACTGGGGTCAGGGGTCAGGTCTGCCACAAGGCCTGGGGAGCCAGCACCACTGGGGTCAGGGGTCAGGTCTTCCACAAGGCCTGGGGAGCCAGCACCACTGGGGTCGGGGGTCAGGTCTTCCACAAGGCCTGGGGAGCCAGCACCACTGGGGTCGGGGGTCAGGTCTTCCACAAGGCCTGGGGAGCCAGCACCACTGGGGTCAGGGGTCAGGTCTTCCACAAGGCCCGGGGAGCCAGCACCACTGGGGTCAGGGGTCAGGTCTGCCACAAGGCCTGGGGAGCCAGCACCACTGGGGTCAGGGGTCAGGTCTGCCACAAGGCCTGGGGAGCCAGCACCACTGGGGTCAGGGGTCAGGTCTTCCACAAGGCCTGGGGAGCCAGCACCACTGGGGTCGGGGGTCAGGTCTTCCACAAGGCCTGGGGAGCCAGCACCACTGGGGTCGGGGGTCAGGTCTTCCACAAGGCCTGGGGAGCCAGCACCACTGGGGTCGGGGGTCAGGTCTTCCACAAGGCCTGGGGAGCCAGCACCACTGGGGTCGGGGGTCAGGTCTTCCACAAGGCCTGGGGAGCCAGCACCACTGGGGTCGGGGGTCAGGTCTTCCACAAGGCCTGGGGAGCCAGCACCACTGGGGTCGGGGGTCAGGTCTTCCACAAGGCCTGGGGAGCCAGCACCACTGGGGTCAGGGGTCAGGTCTTCCACAAGGCCTGGGGAGCCAGCACCACTGGGGTCGGGGGTCAGGTCTTCCACAAGGCCTGGGGAGCCAGCACCACTGGGGTCGGGGGTCAGGTCTTCCACAAGGCCTGGGGAGCCAGCACCACTGGGGTCGGGGGTCAGGTCTGCCACAAGGCCTGGGGAGCCAGCACCACTGGGGTCGGGGGTCACGGGTGGAGTGGCTGGTTGTCCTCATGGCTGCTGGTGTCAGGAGGGAATGGAGGTTCAGAGTCTGCTTCCTGCTGCTGTGGAAATATGAGGGGCTGGTATTATTGCGAGTATAGCCATTACGGTGGAATGTTCAGCAAGGGTGGGTGGGTGGGGGGGGGGGGGGGTTTGCACTGGTTTCTTCCAGACCATGGAGGCCGATGAGGGGATCAAAGGGGGGCTGGGTTGTTGTTACTCCCTTTGAAGACCTCCAATCTGGTGGAGGAGTACGTTTTTGCTAATGAACTGTGGCCCTGTGAGGGGGGGGGGGAGGGGGGGGGGGGCTTTCCCCGGGGGGGGGATGAAAGGGTGAGGGAGGGAGGGAAAGAGGGAGGGAGGGAGGGAGGGAGGGAGGGAGGGAGAGAGAGGCAGGGAGGATAAGGAAGAGGGAGAGGCAGAAGACTCTCCGCTAAATAATTCAATATTCACTAGTAGCTTCGCTGAAATCCCCCCCCCCCCTCCCGACTCCCC
>NC_140178.1:12991300-13046538 GCF_963971535.1 Notolepis coatsorum
CCTTAATCCTTTAAACGCTGTGCTTCTCTTGAACCCCAGGACACACTAAGTGTGAGTGTACTTATCAGATCTCTTCCCACCGGGGCTGTAGCTCCTACTGTATGTCCAGAACGTCCCAGATAGAGCTTTTATCTGACCTGTAGGGCTATAGTAGTAGGGCTGGGTATCGCCACTGATTTCCCGAATGGATTCAATTCTGATTCACAAGGTCCCGATTCGATTTGAATCAATTTCGATTTTTCAGTTAGGGATATTTCGGTTACAATACCATTATTATTATTATATATATATATTTTTTTTTTGTTTTTTGCCTTTCCGATTTTGTCGTTATGCCAATTCCCTCCTGGTTGTTGCGCTGCCCTACTGACGGTCCGGGGAGGGTGTAGACTACTCTGTGTTGGTCTGGGGGGGTGTAGACTACTCTATGTTGGTCTGGGGGGTGTAGACTACTCTATGTTGGTCTGGGGGGGTGTAGACTACTCTGTGTTGGTCTGGGGAGGGTGTAGACTACTCTATGTTGGTCTGGGGGTGTAGACTACTCTATGTTGGTCTGGGAGGGTGTAGACTACTCAGTATTGGTCTGGGGGGGTGTAGACTACTCTATGTTGGTCTGGGGGTGTAGACACTCTATGTTGGTCTGGGGTGTAGACTACACATGCGCCCTACTGTCGGCCTGGAGAGGGTGAAGACTAACCACATGCTGCCCTACTGTCGGTCTGGAGAGGGTGTAGACTACCACATCTGCCCTACTGTCGCCTGGAGAGGGTGTAGACTACCACATGCTGCCCTACGTCAGTCTGGAGAGGTGTAGACTATCAATGCTGCCCTACTGTCAGTCTGGAGAGGGGTAGACTACCACATGCTGCCCTACTGTCGGCCTGGAGAGGGTGTAGACTAACCACATGCTGCCCTACTGTCAGTCTGGAGAGGGTGTAGACTACCACAGCTGCCCTACTGTCAGTCTGGGAGGGTGTAGACTACAACATGCTGCCCTACTGTCGGTCGGGGAGGGTGTAGACTTCACATGCTGCCCTACTGTCGGTCCGGGGAGGGTGTAGACTATCACATGCTGCCCTACTGTCGCGGGGAGGGTGTAGACTATCACATGCACTGTCAGTCTGGGGAGGGTGTAGACTACTCTGTGTTGGTCTGGGGAGGGTGTAGACTACCACATGCTGCCCTACTGTCAGTCTGGGGAGGGTGTAGACTACTCTGTGTTGGTCTGGGAGGGTGTAGACTACTCTGTGTTGGTCTGGGGAGGGTGTAGACTACTCTTTGTTGGTCTGGGAGGGTGTAGACTACTCTTTGTTGGTCTGGGGAGGGTGTAGACTACCACATGCTTCCCTACTGTCGGTCCGGGGAGGGTGTAGAGTAGACTATCACATGCTCCCCTACTGTCAGTCTGGGGAGGGTGTAGACTACTCTCTGTCGGTCTGGGGAGGGTGTAGACTACAACATGCCTCCTCCGATACATGTGGAGTCATACCCAGATGCCCCAGAGTTACAATACCAATTTTTCTTGGATATTCAAAATGTTTATCAATCTGAGATTTTATGAATCGATGTCGGGATTATTCAAATGAATCAAAACAAATTATTTTTACCCAGCCCTTATATTTAGTAGAATTATTTTGATAGATTTCTATAGCGCTTACATTATTATCCCTGACTTGGTGTTATTTGGTTTGTCACAAAGTCTGTCTGGTAGCATTATTCTCAAAAATGAAAACCCAGTTCTAGCTGTGCAGTGTGTTGTAGTTGTGACAAGCTTCTAGTCATCCTGTCTGATGTCAGTGGTTACTATCTACTGTATCTATCATGTTACACCCAGCCTTCCTATGTAAGTATGAACAATCAACCAATCAATCAATCAATCAATAGCTTTGATCACTTCCAGACGCTGGCGGTATTTATGTAGTTAGTCGTAGCTCCGTGGCCATTTTACATCTGTGACATTTGCTGTAGTGCCATATGGGCAAACATCACATTGAACAGTGAACACCGTCTAATACGTTCAAACTAGGGATGCTCGATATTGGCTTTTTACCTATACCGATATTGTCCAACTCTTAATTTCCGATACCGATATCAACCGATATCAACCGATACCGATATATGCAGGGTTTCCCCCCCAAAAAACGGAATAATTTCAGGTAATTAACATTACATATCTCTTGTTGTGGAATTAACATAACATTATGCATACTTTTGACAATAAATAAAATCAGAATTTGTTCTTACTTGCTTGCCTGGGTAAATAAAGGTTATAGAAATGTAAAAAAAAAAAAAATAATAATAATAATAATAATAACAATAATAATAATTTTTTGAAAACCGATATTTTCCGATATCACATTTTAATGCCAATATCAGCCGATAATATCGGTAGGCCGATAATATCGATAGGCCGATAATATCGGACATCCCTAGTTCAAACCCAGTAAATAAATGAAAGGCCTAGTCCACAGAACCATATTTCCTACGTAATGTTGTCAATCAGTACTTTCTCACAAGCACAATAATCCATGCTGTTCTTCCCACAGCTCCACTTAATTAGCCAAAACCTCGTCCGGAATCAATGGGGACAAGCTGTCTGTATAAGCTGACCGAAACTAACTCTTTCGTGTGCACTGTGGAGTAGGGTTTCGGTTATCTTGCACAGACAGGACTCACAGGAGATTTGCCCCCGTTGGGAAATAGGGGCTATAGGGTTCCAAAATCGTGAACTATCCCTTTAAAGTCTGGAAAAGGTCTGGAATTCCACGTGTAGGAGCCTTGTATAACTACACTGCCCTGCAGAAGCTAACCGCAGTCACTATGCAAACAGTGAAAACTGAGAAAAAACTGAGAAAAATGGCTTTAATAAAGTTCTTTGACTTTTTTTTTGTAGTTACAGCAATTCTTTCAACCCCCTTTCTCTAAAAACAGAGCAAGATTGAACTCTGAAACGTTATCCCAAGTTAAAAACAGATGTTGAGAAGTTCAATTTCACTCAATTGTGAAAAGAATTGCAGCCACCGCGGTTAGCTTCCGCAGGGCAGCACAGTATGAGTTGTAGCTCATACTCTGTAGGAAGTTCAGAGTATCTGGGAAGATACTCCAGTCCTTCTACTCCGGAGCTGTAGAGAGCATCTTGACTGGAAACATCACTGCCTGGTATGGAAACAGCACGGCACAGGACAAGAAGGCCCTACAGAGAGTGGTGCGCTCAGCCGAGCGTACCACGGGTATTGCACTACCACCCCTGCAGGTTCTATACAACAAGAGGTGCAAATCCAGAGCCTGCAGGATAATGAAAGACCCTCACCACCCCAACAACAGCCTGTTCATGCTGCTGCGGTCAGGCAAACGCCTGCGAACCCCAGCTACTAGGACAGAGAGACTTCGGCTCAGCTTCTTCCCCCAGGCCATCAGAGCCTTGAACACTGAACTCTCCACGCACAAGCACACATGAGCACACACATGACACACACACTGTACACGCTCACACACTAGCAGCCACTTTAACATGAGCACACACACACTCATGCTGCACACGCTCACACTTATGGTCACTTTACAAAAGGAAAGGTCACTTTAAGAATAGTATAGTATAACTTGAGATTGTATAATATAGCATTGTATAGCAGTGTACATAAAGATCCAGTGGCTCATCCGTAGCTAACAGTGTATTGCACTACCACAGGACCTAGCATGTCCTACCATGCTCTGTAAATAACTCATGTACATATACCGATATGCCCTACTCTGTTTACTTGTTTTATTGCACAATGTCGTTCTATTGGATTCTATTATATATTACTATTGTATTATGCACATCGTTGCGGGCAAGACCACCCGCATTTCATTGTATACTTGTATGCCGTGACAAATAAAACTCTTGACTTGACTTGACTTGTAGCTTGTAAAAAAAAAAGCACCACACCCTCCTCCTAACACCGTTCCTTCTGCCGCCCCCCCCCCCCCCCCCCCCCCCCCCAGGGCAGCGACAGCGAGTACGAGATGGACCAGAGCCGCCAGAAGACCCACTCGTTCGTCAACCACTACATCAGCGACCCCACCTACTACAACTCCTGGCGGCGCCAGCAGAAGGGCGTGTCCCGTCCGCCGGCGTACGGCTACTCCCAGGCCGACCCCCTGGCGGCAGCGGAGCCGGCGGAGTCCTCCTCCCGGCAGCAGCACCCGCCCCCGCTGCCGCCCTTGCCCCCTCTGCTGCCCCAGGGCGCGGTGCCCTCCCCCCCCCAGCAGCCCCCCCCGCCGCCGGGCCACCAGAGCACCCTGTTCAGGCCGAAGGGGAGCCGGACTCCTACCCCCTCCCTGCTGTCCGAACCCCCCAGCCAGCACCCCGGCGCCCTCTACAGGCCCCCGAGCAGCCTGGGGTGTGCCGCCTCTCAGGCACCTATCGCGGGCTTCTCCTCTTTTGTTTGACACGCAGCTCTCTGCCTCTCCGATAACAGCAGGACCCCCCCCCCCTCCCCCCGAGAACGACTCTTTAGTTTTTGGTTGTCGTTGGTTTTCTCGCGTCTTTTATTGTTTTTGTTTTCTTTCTTTTTTTTTAATGGTTGTTGTTGTTTTTCCTTTTCTTACTGACGGAGGTTTTCAGCTTTGCGGACATCTTGAATAGCAGTTTTCTCCTCTGTGTAGGGCGTGCAAGTGTGTATGTGTGTGCGTGTGTGTGCGTGTGCGTGTGTGTGCGCATATGTGTGCGTATGCAGCTGGTTAATCCGCGTGAAATGTATTTTCGGAAAAAAAAAGACAATCATTTGAAGGTATCTTTGTGTTGCTTCTGTACATTTTACTTTATGACCGACCGCTGCGCAAACAGGGCGGAATCTGAGATTCTGAAAAAAAAAACGAGAGCCTTGTTTTAAAAACAAAGTGTTACAAATTGCTAATGACGAGAGCTTTACGGGCGAAAAGGATTTAACCGTTGAACCGTTGTGACCTGTGGGCCCGCGGGCGCGCACGGAGAACTGACTGTAACGGAGAGATGGCACTTATGAACAAAAAAGGATGAACCAAAAGTGAGAAACGAACTTAGGAAAACCCGGAGAAAGGCACTGGAGGTCACCGCACCCCCCCCCCCCCCCCTCTCTCTCTCGGCTGCAGTACGCCGGCCGCCTTCTTCTCGACCTTTGACCTTCCCGCTCTGCCTCGGTCACTGTCTCTGCGACTGCATTACTGTGTGTTTTAGGCTACTGTACGTGTTTGTCTCATCTTGTTTCTCAGAGCACCACTAGTGGAAATGTTACCCATGGCATTAAAACATTGTGGCACCTTTTGTCTTCTCAGAGGGATGTGTTTCATTGTGGGACCAGTGGGACCGACGGCGAGCGGGGATACGCTCCAGTCGCTCTCTCGTCGCGCGTCTTTCTTCTTCTTTCGTTTTTGTCTTACAGTATTGGACAACGCGACGCCGCGTCACGGACGTTACGCCGTAAAAACGACGTGGCGAGACGAGACGAGACGAGCCGTCGGATTGAGTGACGAACACGTCAGGGTTGACGGACATGTTCCTTTTCCCCACGGGGGAGGGGCGGGACGTGTCGTGAGCTCTGGTGTTTGCAGTAGATCTGCTGCCTCTGAAGGCTAAGTGCTCGAGGCGCTGCAGCGTCACTGCAGACTTATTATCGGTGACCTCATCTCTCGAGTAGTGGCCTAACAAAGCTAACACGTGACCCCCACACCCTCACATCCCACCTCCTCATATCCCACACCCTCATATCCCACCCCCTCACATCCCACCTCCTCACACCCCACCCCCTCACATCCCACCCCCTCACATCCCACCTCCTCACATCCTACCCCCTCACACCCCACCTTCTCACATCCCACCCCCTCACACCCCACTGCCTCACATCCCACCCCCTCACATCCCACCTCCTCACATCCTACCCCCTCACATCCCACCTCCTCACATCCCACCCCCTCACACCCCACCTTCTCACATCCCACCCCCTCACATCCCTGTTAGCTGGCTTGTCATCGAGCGCAAATTCTACGTTACAGCAAATTCAACCTGCGTGGTTTTACTTTGTGGAGGACGAATCCGCCAGGGGTTTGGGGGAAAACGACGATAGTGTCGGATCGATAACTGTGACGAAACGGTAATGAATCCTAATAATAGTGATATTATATATTGAGATTATGTATCATCATTAAATCTTTGGACTGTTTATGACATCGGAGTTTCATTGAAATCACATCTGTGTTCATTTCGGAGACGTCTTTTTAGGACATGATGGGACAAGGTACTATGACGTATGCATGGGTTAGGAATGGACAAGAGGACACCGGATACTTTGTAGATAAATCACCCCAAATCTGTTATGTATGGAATGCATCACCAAACACCCATGTGTGAGGCTTTGTATGCCACAGTCATTGTATATAACAGTACAACTGTCTCCGCTATAACATGACGTTGATTATGATATTGTCACCTTGAGACTGGTTGGAAATGTCTGTTTGATGCTTACACGTGCTAATCTACTATTCAGATGTTTTTAACAACAATCTACGATGGGATTTTGTTTTTGTTAGCCTGTGTTGTGTACATGCAAATACAGTACCTTTGCATAATGGTTTCATTTGACACATTGCATAAGTCATATGGGACACGCTGTAAAAAAAAGTATTCACGTTTTCACAAGACATACGGTGTTGTGCTGAGTCTTAAAACATTCTAAACATTTTGTGAATGGGGCGAGATCATAATCACCGGCTTCAGTCCGGTTTAGCGTGTTTCAAGGATTCTCTCCGGAAAAACAAGCAACATTTATCTTGCAACAAAAGGAATGTTCCTCCTCATTTCAAGAACCTGTCTCTTTGAGAGGTTTCTTTATCTTTTCTGTTAAATACAATTTTAAGACTCAATACAAGATTGGATTGTTAAGAAGGTGTTTTTTTTGTTGCAGTGGATTGGGAGCTAGGCCTATAGTGGATAGAGCCAGACAGACTGCCAATCTTCTTGGTTATAATCACAGTATGGATATGTTGCTGTACACATCCTGAAGGAACCATCACAGACTCAATCATGGCATTTACTCCAAAATAAATGATTCTAATTTTCTAACCACTTTTCTTTTTTATGCCTATCAATTTCAAAATATCTTCACAGGAGAAACATTTAACCTACAGCATTATGGTTAAAGGTGCACTATGTCGTTTTGTAGAGAATCATTTCGAAAGGTATATTCTCACAACTGAATAAACAAACTGTCCTGGAACACTGTTTGAAGCTAGAAAGCTTGCTGAAAAGCAATTTATATTGCTGTCGTTTACAAAGGCAGGGCACGCAATTTTGTCGACAAACATATCCTAGGCTTATGTTTGGTTCACAGTGCCTACAAAATGTTTTGTTTGAATTTATGATGTGACGACACAAGATACAATAATTCTAAGACTTACAGTAAATGTCTTTTGCAGGCTCTGCAAACCAATCCCCCTCCTCCGAAAACGGCATAGTGCACATTTAACCCTTTCACTACCACACTACAGAAGGTTAAAGGTGCCATCAGTAATCTGAATGTAAACAAACAGGTCAGCCCCAGCACTGAAAAGCAAACCATGGGATTGGAGAGCTCTAATTCTCAAAATAGATTGTATAAAAGTACATGTTTTTAATTGAGGGGTGTCTATATAAGGACTGTACAGTATGTGTCGACTACAAACACTGACAATTATGTTATGGCGAGTTTATGAAAGTTATAAACATGCATTTACAAGTCAAGAATCAACAGTATATTATGCACACAGCCAGCGTTTTTATGCTCAAACAAAATGACTTGATTGAGAGTTTGAGACGAGGCTTCTGAAGAACAATAGACTATAGGCACCCTCGTAAGCGAGTGTCAAAGGCAAAGTGAGGATAACTGACACTTGATTCCGGAGCGCAGAATTGACCCGGTTCTCTCCGCCACAGCGCAGACGGAGCTTGAGGTGCACAGAGAGAGACCCGTGAGTTACGAGGAGGAAGTAGTCATCTCGATCCAGAGCACGGCTCGCTACAAAGCTGGGGGAGGCTAGGGAAGAGAGAGAGAGAGAGTTCGCCTTGGAGATAATCTCCTTATTCCAGGCTAGAAAACATTGATCTTTACCAAAATTGAAGGAGAAGACTGAGGAGGGGGGTGGGGCGGTGTGGGCGTTGTTGTGAGAGTTCCAAACGGAAGGTTTTTTTTGAGGAAGAGGAAAGTCAAGCAACAGGTACATATTGTGCTTCCAGGACCATATATGGTCGTCCATCAACAACACACAGACAAATACTTTGGCAGCCAAAACTTCAGCCTAGCCTTGCCGTCCAATCACCTGACCCTCTGCAGAAGATTAGATTAGATTGTCATCATACAGCACAAGTACAGTACAACGAAAATAAGTTGCACGTTTAACAGTGAAGTGCAATAGTAATCTACAATGTACAGGTGATTAAACTGGGTATAAAATATATAAATGAGTATTACTAAGTAATAGTGCTAATCAGATGTATGTACAGAGTTGTAGTATTAATATGTACAGTGATACAGGTATAAAGACACTATGGTAGTAAGCAGGGCTTGACGTAAACTTTTTGGCTCACTAGCCACTGTGGCTAGTGGTTTTCCAAAGTCACTAGCCACTCAGCATTTTCACTAGCCAAAAATCCCCGCACTCGCGCCCCCACCCAAAAAGTAATAAATATAGGTCATTTCTTCTTCACTAACCCCTGCTGGGGACCGTATCATTGTAATCATACTGCTACATGCCAACTGTACAACTGTGCTTCTGACTGTTGACTCCATTGTTTACTACTGCCTGCGACCAGTGACTCAGCCGCAAAAGGAGCTCCAGTTGGCGCAACGGCTGACTGGGACAAGATGGAGGGTGTAGATGTGGAAGAGTTGTGTTGAACCTAGCAATTACATTGTTGCTCCAAACGCCGTGAACATTATCATTGACACACCTATGCCTTGGCTGTGTTGAACCTAGCAATTATATTATTGCTCCAAACGCCGTGAACATTATCATTGACACACCTATGCAGGGCTTGACGTTAACTTTTTGGCTCACTAGCCACTGTGGCTAGTGGTTTTCCAAAGTCACTAGCCACTCAGCATTCTCACTAGCCCTGGGCAGGTGGGCAGGTGTCAACGTCAAGCCCTGGTAGTAAGTCATACTGGCCAGCAGCGTAACTAGTAAGAGTATAGGACTTATGTACAGATGATATAGCATCTACAGATATAGTACAAGATTCAAGATTGTTTTTATTGTCATGTGCACAGTTAAACAGACAGTTTGCCATACAATGAAAATCTTACTTTGCTAGTCCGCCCTTCACACAAAATCACACAATACTTTTAAAGGATTATCAAGTTTCAAGTTATGTAAAGACGGAAAGAGATCAGCCAAGTTGTGCTGTCAAACTGAGCCTCAGCAGAAAGACATCTGCCAAGTTGTGTATAATAAATAATAAACTGATCCAATAAAGAGTGTTCCCGTCTCTCAGTGACGGAAGGTTCCTAAAAAAAATGTTAATACTGTGGCAGCGTGAAACAAGAAGATGGCGGGTTGTCAACTCAAGTCAAGCCAAAACAAACCGGCTTTTGAGAACTCTCGTTCAAATCCCACCCACATGGACACAGTTCTCCCCGTCAGCTGGCAGGATATAGACCACTGGGAACGGCGCCCGGGCCAGGAAGTGACTGTGAAATATGACATTGGGTCCTAGAGGCACACAGTGCTCAAGCTGCTAATTGCATTAAAGAGAGGGAGAGAGGAGAGAGAGAGAGAGAGAGAGAGAGAGAGAGAGAGAGAGAGAGAGCACAGGGATTGATGAGAAAGTCTCCCAGTTCTTAGGCAAGTAGGACTCCAGACATGATTTCCCTGTAACTATTTTCAACTGCAGTGGGTCCAGCGCCGGTTTAGTGGGGAACATTTTTGAAGGCTTTAAAATACATTAGATTAGATTAGATTAGGTTTAAATGTATTATCATTACACGGCACAAGTGGAGTGCGAATGTAACAGTAAAGTGAAATATCGATATACAATGTACAGGTGATTAAACTGGGTACAAAATATACAAATTAGTACTACTGAGTGTCGTGCTAATCAGATGTATGTCCAGAGTTGTAATATAATATGTACAGTAATACAGGTGTAAAGACAGTATGGTAGTAAGTCATACTAGCCAGCAGCGTAACTATTAAGAGTAGGATATGTACAGATTATAGATATAGTATCTACAGATGTGTAAAAGGATTATGTGCTGTGGAGAGGAGAGGATGTGTGTGGAGGGGATATTTAAGTGCTGCAAAAAGACAAAAGTTGAAGTGTATAGAGTAGACCACTGAAAGATATAGACGGGTAGTGCAGGAGTATGACCTTTGACCTTTGGTAATGATCAGCCATTCACACATTCCATTCCCCTGAGCTCAAAGAGACGACCTGCGTGGGCTTGAGGTGGTTCGGGACAGATTCACACTTGTTTGCATAATAAAAGCTTCTAATAAGTTGTTGATGGCCGAGGTCAACACATCAGTTTGGAATACACAAGTTCAAACAAATGGTTGAATATCAGAGGGTTGTGGTTGTGGACCTTATGTCAGTTTCCCATAAGTCATACTGGGGAAACATGCTGCTTTGCTTTGGGTTCATAATGGAGTACGTTTATTTCAGGGCTTATACAACTGAAATGTGGTCCTATGACTTAAAAGAACACGCCAATATTTTGGGAAATTAGCTTACCGTCTTCTCCAGAGAGAGAGACAAGAAGATAGATACCAGTTTCCTCTCTGTGCGTTCAGTAGAAAGCTACCTGGCTCCACGTTAGCCTAGCTTAGCACAATGAATGGAAGCGGACATGGCCGGTTAGCCTAGGCATTGTCCAACTAACACCTCTCCCAAAGGCTAACCGGCCATGTCCGCTTCCATTCATTGTGCTAAGCTAAGGCTAACGTGCAGCCAGATAGCTTTCTACTGAACGCACACAGAGAGGAAACTGGTATCTATCTTCTTGTCTCTCTCTGGAGAAGACGGTAAGCTAATTTCCCAAAATGTTGGCGTGTTCCTTTAACATGTGTTTTGCGGCTAACTAGCCTGAACGACTGAAGCCTTTCAGGTGTAATACCTATTGTGACATGACATCATCGTTAGAGTAGGGAAAATTGCTCACAAAATGCTATTCGATAGTCACTGGGAACTATTCGAATACAAGCTATAGCTAGCTGGCTGCTGTCATTGCTAATAGCTAGATGTTTGGGAGTCGCAGCAGGCTAACGTTATTTCCAGGAACAAAAGCATTCATTCCAAAAGTTACATTGTTGATGCTTGAAATGTCTGAGCTTAATAGTGAATGTGAGATAATCAATCAAACAAGCAAGCTAGCTGGCTGCTGTCATCGCTAACAGCTAACGCTAGCGGACCAGGCTAACGTATTTCCGGGAACAAAACTATTCAGTCTGAAAGATACATAACTGATGCTTGAAATGTGTGAGCTTAGTGAAGCAACATGGCAAACGTACAAAACGTTGCTACCATGATGTAACATCTCCAGTCTCTCTTTCTTCATCTCTCTTTTCTGTTTTCCCAGCTGTTAACAGATATGCTATGCTACCTGGCTAGCTAGCTACCTGTACCCAGCATGTTGTTCTCTTATATTATAAAGACTTTGGCTTGAAGGTGACATTTAACGGATCATAATGCTATACAAAAGAGACTAGATACCTCATACTATAGTCTACCCATATAACTGTATAATTATACATTTATATTTACTGCATATATCCATATCTGTCTGAATATACCTGCATATAATACTTCTATATACCTACGTTACGTATACACCTGCATATAACCGATACAACTCTGCATGATACTTACTACCATAGTGTCTTTATACGGTACCTGTATCATACAACCCTGTACTGTACATACATCTAATTAGCACTATACTCTGTACTAGTACTAATTAGATGGCACAGTGGTGTAGTGGTTAACACTGTCGCCTCACAGCAAGAAGGTCCAGGGTTCGATTCCCGCTTGGGGACCAGGTTTCCATGATGCCAGGTACCCAGGTGGGGGGGGTATCTCCCAGGCCTTTCTGTGTGGAGTTTGCATGTTCTCCCCCCGTGCTCGCAAGGGTTTCCCCCCCGATAAGATAAACCCAATGGAAAAACATGCACAACAACAGATCGCTAATGCTGTGGCGTCCTTGATGAAGACGGACAGGAGCACTTGGATTGGTCCCCGGGGCGCGGCTCACGCTGACGCCCTATCTGCTCCCGGCTGCCCATGGGGGGAAGGACGACGGGATGGGTTAGGCGCAGAGACTCTATCGCATCGGCGACTGAGGAAAGACAATGCATGTGTGTGTATCCCGGTGTGTGTGTGCCGCTCCAATTGCATGTCCAGTTCGTTGCATGCCGATTAAAGACCCCCTAAAGAGGTCCTGCATTATTATTATTATTATTATTATTATTATTATTATTATTATTATTATTATTATTATTATTATTATTATTATTATTATTATTATTATTATTATTATTATTATTATTATTATTATTATTATTATTATTATTATTATTGTAACTGAGGGGTACAATTCCCTGACTGTATTGTTAGATATGATACTTACTACCACTACCTCTTGTACTTTAGACTCTGGCCACCCAGTACTAGGCATAAATAATTATGGTAAACACTCCCACGTAGATGAAACGATCCAACACAAATGTACCAAGTCGAAAGTCTGCGTTTAATAATAATTAATACATAGCAAAAGGTATGTAGAGCAATCACTTAATTACATTTATGATTTGAAATAGGATGCACTTTTATGGCAAATGAGTATTCGTTGGTATATCAATAGAGAACGTCCAATCTCTGGTGGCGCAGGCGGTAAATATACAACCTGGAATATTTAGGGAATAATAGCAATGATACTTTAATGATTATAGAACTGGATACACTAGGGGGGAATTCCGGTCGCTTGTAAGACAACTGGAGAAGGGGGGGGGGGGGTAGAGTCTGGCTGTATCCGTCTGGCCGAGGGTATCCTGGGAGAACCCACGGTTGTGCGGCTCGGTGCCTCAGCGATCCTCGATCCACAGATGAAAGCAGTTGGACTCTCTGTGGGCCGGCTTCCTCCGGTCCACGATGGAGAGACGTGAAGCGACCTCGTCGTGTAGAGCGTCTCCTCACCTGTCGTCCTCTCCGGGGGGGGGGTTTCCAACACACGGCAGTGTTGGTCTTTATCCATAGAATAATCACTGTATACAAAGCATAATCCGTGCCTGGGAAGGCGGGCTGTCGTCGGTAGAATAATCCGGTATGCAGGTCCACTCGCTCGTCGGCTCTGGGGCTCCTCGGGTGCAGCCTCACATGGGGTCGGCCACCCTGGATAAGCAGCCAGTTCTACCCGAAACGATGGGGGTACGGACTACGATAGTATTCTCACCGCACGAAGCACTACATATGAATAGACTATTATTAGCTTAATAGACTACGTCCAACTCGACGATATAGTGCCAAATATGACTATTCAAATATTAATATACACGATGTCTCAATACCGATGGTAGGCCGAACTTGGCCTTACTCCCACACGTGGCGTCGCGGGGAGGCTTTACGTCTGTCACTCTATGGGAGGGTAAGAAACTGGACTAAAAGAAAGTCCTACTTTAGTAGCGCAGTATATATACGCACTATGAACAAATAGTACCATTAGTGGTGCGGTAGCCAGATTCCTACGCGGAACTAGGACTTGTTCGTACATGTTGAGCGGTACGTTTGAACTGGGTCTGGGGGGTATGGCAGCCTGGCACCAAGGTCTCGACCAATAGTAGAATGGAGACTATTATGGGATGTTCAGTAGGCTAGAATGGATATTCAATGCATATTGTACAAGGAATATACAAGGGATATCAGGGAATATTAGAGAATATACAAATACAATTAAATATATATATATAAATAAATATATATATTCGGTTTAATCTGGCCCTTCACAACAGCCACCCCCTGATTGGTCCCAGACCTAATCAGTTAAACAGAGACAGATTAATCGCGTTGTCTATTTACACATAAGGGTTTGCTGTAGGGGTCAGTCAACTTCACAAAGTCATAGGGTTATAGGGTCATGGTCATCATCGATTGTGTCTGGGAGTCGGGGCAGTTCTATGAGCCTCGCCACGGGACGGGTGTAAGTGCGACCCTGGACAAGCACTTCAGCTGCTGGGACCTTGCCGTCGGCACCGGTGATCACTTTGCTTACGCGGCCGGCCGGCCGGCCACATAGCTCTGGGCAGTGATTGATCAATAATCATGACGACTGTTCCTTCTGTCAAATTGTCTCTCTCCTTTACCCACCTCTGGCGGGTCTGTAGAGACGGTAGGTAGTGCAGTAGGAATGTCCTTTGTTGTGCACTCTCTATGTTGGGGTCTGCGGAGATAACAGTGCTCAATCCACAGAACATAGGTTTCTTATTCTCAGCCTCCTCTTGACTTGCTTCCCTCGGGATAGGCGTGGGCCACTCTCCTTCCGGGAGCTTTAGGAATGCTGGGCCGTCACTGTAGACATTGCGACGGGTGAGGTCATCTAGGGGCATTCCCCGGGTGATGACGTCAGCTGGGTTCTGTTTTGTATCAACGTAGCGCCACTCTGTTTCTCCGGTTAACTCTTCGGTTAAGTCTTGAATCTCGGTGACTCTGACTCCCACGAAGACTTTGTACTTGCATGAGTCCGATTTGATCCAGGCGAGTACTGTCGTGGAATCTGACCACAGGATTGTTCTAGACACCGGTATGGTGAACTCACGTTGGATGAGCGTGGCTAGGTGCGCTCCGGCTAGGGCTGCGCAGAGCTCTAGACGTGGGATAGATTGTTGCTTGCGTGGGGCTATTCTCGAGCGGGCGAGGACAAATGCTGTGTAGATCTCTCCCCCCTCTTCTTGGGCCCGCAAGTAGGCCACTGATCCGTATGCGACCTCCGAGGCGTCACCGAAGACGTGTAAGTCCATTTTACATGTCTCTGGCCTCACCGTGGGTGGGAAGTAGCTTCGGCGCATGTTAACGCCTGGGAGTGAGTGGAGCTCCATCTCCCACTCTCTCCAGGTGGATGCAAGGTGTGCGGGAATGGGGTCGTCCCAGCCCTGGTCCTTGTCCCACAATGCTCGTACAATCATTTTTGCCCTGGTGGTGTACGGTAGAATACATCCTAGCGGGTCATATTGTCGGGCGAGTGTTGTGTACACACTCCGTCTGGTGGTCGGCGCCGCCGCCGGCCTTCCCTGCTCCGTAGTCAGGGGCTTGTGTCTGTAGTGAAGCGAATCTGTTTTGAATCGCCACACCAATCCCAGGGTCATCTCCTGGGCTTCTCCCGGGATGGTAGCCATCCAGGTCTCGCTGCTGGCTGCCTTGTCCTCGGAGGAGAGGCTGCGCAGTACTTGCGGATCGCTGCTGGCCCACTGCCTGAGATCAAAGCCGCCTTTGATCAATGAGGCGCGGAGTTTAATCAGGAGAGCCTCGGCTTCTTCCTGGGTTGAAAGGCTTTGTAGACAGTTGTCTACGTAGAAGCTGTTCTTTACGCTGTGTCGGACCTCTTCGTCCGCTGCTGGGTCCTCTGCTACATGTTTCTGTAGTGCAAATGTAGCACAGCAGGGGCTGCACGTCGTTCCGAAGGGGAGGACTTCCCATTGGTAGATGGCTGGGTGCTCATCTCCTGGCTTCTCTCTCCATAGGAACCGTAACAGGGGCTTGTCCTCCTCTACTAATCTCACCTGCAGGAACATTCCTTTAATGTCCCCGCTGATGGCCACCTTTTCCTGGCGGAAGCGGAGTAGAACGCCGAGTAGGGAGGGGCCGAGTGTGGGACCGGGCAGTAACTCTTTATTCAGATTTTGGGATCCGATCTGGTAGCTGCAGTTAAATACTATGCGGTCTTTACCATTGTGATGGACCTTGTGGTGAGGCACGTACCACGATTCAGTGGTCTGGTCAGCCTCTTTAATGTCCATCTTTGTGACGTGTCCCGCTGTGATGAGCTTCTCAATCTCGGCACGGTATACACTCTCTTGGGCGGGGTTCTTGGCTAAGCGCCGCTCCGTGTTCAGCAGGTACCGTTCTGTGGCGTCTGTCTTGGCGTGGAAAGTAGGCATTCCTTCTCGCCGCAGGAGTGGCGTGGCGTATCTCAACACGCCGTTGACCGGGACTCTCTTGGTCCCTGTCTCGAGGAGGTGAATGGCGTAAATGTCATCTTTAGAGCGAATGTCTTTCTTTCCGTTCTGAAAGGGCATTTGCTCCAAGGTCCATAGCCGCTCTACGTGTTGCAGGAGTGCGGTTTCTCCCTCTGTGACTCGGGAGTGGAGACATCTAGTGGCTGTACTTCGGTTGAGAGATTTGGCGAGCGGGCCTTGGAGAGTCCATCCCAAACGGGTCTCGACTGCTGCAGGACAGCCTCGGGGTCCGGTATGAACCCGGTCTATCGGGACAATGAGGTCTGCATGGTCGGAGCCTATCAACAGGGTCGGCATAGCATTGTCTATGAGCGGGATCGGTAACTTGCGCAGATGTGCATATTTCTCCATCAGCTTGGCGACGGGGTATGTGTACCGCGACAGTCCTATTTCTTGGCTGGTGAAAGCGTCTGTAATCTGGTACCGTCGCTCAGGCTGGCCGCTTGCTGCGATAGAGAATGAGACATTCTCGCCCTTTATCGTCTTCAAATCTCGTCTTATTGTCCGAATTGTCATTTGGGTTTCGCTTCCCCGCAGCCCTAGCTGGGCCGCAGCGGAGGCGAGCAGAAGGGTCTTCTCTGACCCGTCATCGAGGACGGCGTACGTGTCCAGGACTTTATTCTGGTAGCTTAGTGTCACACGCACTACTTTTAGGAGTACTCGGGCTCCACTGCTGCTGGCGGGATCGATGTACATGACGCTCGCTTTGCTGCTGGATGGTGCGGGTGAAGGGCGCCGTCTGTTACTGTCGTGAAGTATGTCCAGATGGGCTCCATCGCACTTGGTGCACCTTTTCTTTAAGCGGCATTCGGCTGCCATGTGTGAGCGCGCACAGCGAAAACAGCGCTTGTTGGACTTTATCCATTTACTTGCTTCCTCCGCGTTCAGCTTGGGGAAGGAGTCACATTGCGCTAGCCAGTGTTCTTTCTCACAGTAGGGGCACACTATCTTCCACTTCTCCGTTCTGGAGGGGGTACTGTGGCTCCTGCTGCTCGGTACTGACTCCGATTGGTGCATCACAGTCACCGATCTTCTTCCATCATTTAGTCGTCTGGTTCCTTCTCTGGAGCCAGGGGTGCTCCGTCCGAATGTATCTAGCCGTAGGCTGCTGACTTCTCTCGCCAGGAAGTCTGCTAGATCGAGGAGGTTCGGTTCGGGGCCATTCGGGTCTCGGTGGTCTCTCTGCCGCCTAAAACGCTCCTGTCGAGCGGGCGGCAGCTTCTCCAAGATCCTTTCCACATTTGAGTTGGCGTAAAGTTCATGCCTCCCCTTCTCTCTCTGCGCTCCCAACATCCCTACCAGGGACTGCACTCTGATGGACAGGTCGTCCAGTGCTCGATTGTCTATTGCTGGGGGTAAGCGGTCGATGTGTCGGATCTCCTGGATCACGTAATCCCATATGCGCCCGTACCTCTGGTCCAATGCTACCAGCGCTGCTGTGTATGGGGTGGTGGAAGTCGCGTAGGCGAGCGCTATATTATGTGCGCGGGGTACCTTTAAGTGCTTCAGTAGGATGGCGTATTTATGGCGTTCATCCAATACATCCACCAACATGGTATCCAGACACATGCGGAGTTCTGTATACTGGGCCCGGTTCTCTTGGGTGAAGTCGGGTACCATAGGCGTGCCAATGTATGACGCTGACTGTGGATACATCGGCGAGCGTTGGGGGAGAGGCCTCCTAGGCGAGTCTCCTCCCGCTCCTTGGTATGGGCTGGTACCGGCAGTGTACCATGGCCCGCTTGTCCAGGTGCTGTTCCTCGGTGCGGGTCGTGCGTCGTGCTCACCCGTGTATAGAGTCGGGGGTCTGTAGCGCAGCTCCGCGGGAGTATAGCCTGGGCTGTACCGGACCTCCTGGTCCGGTAGAGTACTGTGCTGTCGTCGGGCGTGGTTCTCCTCCTCTTTTTCTTCGTCTTCAGTTAGGTCATCCAGTGCTTGTAGTCTCTGGTTTAGCCTCTCCACAGGATATGCTGCTCCTTCCCGGTTGCTAGGTCTCGCTTGGACCGGTGGGGGGAGGTGGTCTGTGGGGGGTATAGACCTCGTCTGTTGGTCAAATTCAGGGTTGTTTACTCGGCTAGGGGATGCCGCCCTGGAGGTGTGTCTAGACGAGTTCCTGGAGCCTCTGGCGGAGGGAGAGGGTGTTGTCCGTCTGATCAGCTGTTCTATTAGTTGCGCTTGCTGTCTGTCGCGCTCTGCGTCCCGTAGAGCACCAGCAGCTGCTCGCTGGCTGTCTGCTCGGTCTCGGGCCACATTCTCTTCCATCTGAATGCGTCTTATTTCTAGACATATATGCTCTTCTTCGCTCCGCTGCTGGATCTGCAGTCGGTCGCGTTCAGCAGCGGCGTTCAGGCTGATGAGGAAGGCCTGCTGTAGGGTCCTCTCTGCCTCGCTGGGAGAAGGCGGTTGTATAGGGGAGCCTTCCCTCGGGGTACTCCTTGCGGAGCCTTGGAGCTCTATCTCCACGGTGCTCTCCCCGTCTTCTTCCGTGCCGAGTTCTCTCTCGGTAGCGTTGTATTCCTCCCGGGACTCATCGGGGACTACTTCTTCAGTACTGGCGGGGTGTGAAGTCATGTCTGGTTCCCACTGGTCCCCACCGTGCGCTTGGTCAGTTACCTGCGTCCCCGACCGCCAAGAACCTTGGTGTTGTCCTCGACGACCAGTTGAACTTCTCTGCTCACATCGCAGCGACGACCAGAACCTGCCGATTCCTCCTGAGCAACGTCAGAAGGATACGCCCCTTCCTGACAAAAGAAGCCACCCAACTCCTCGTCCAATCAACAGTCATCTCCCGCCTCGACTACTGCAATGCACTGCTCGCTGGCCTCCCGGCCACTGCCACTAAGCCTCTTCAACTCATTCAGAACGCAGCGGCCCGCCTGATCTCAAACCTACCGAAGTCGGCCCATGTCACCCCACTTCTTAGGGACCTGCACTGGCTCCCCATTGCTGCACGAATCCGCTTCAAGGCCCTCGACCTAGCATACCGTGCGGCAAAGGGAACCGCTCCCGCCTACCTCCGGTCAATGGTCTCTAACTACACACCCTCAAGACCCCTACGCTCTGCATCTTCTGGCCGCCTCAGACCTACTCCTATCCAAGCTCCGGGAGGGTCATCAAAGAGAAGTCGCCTATTCTCAGTCCTTGCCCCACAATGGTGGAATGAACTACCCACCCCAGTTAGGACAGCCGAATCACGTCCAATCTTTCGCCGTCGACTAAAGACGCACTTCTTCAACCATTATCTGAATTAAAAAAAAAAAAAAAAAAAAAAAATCTAACCCTAACTAACCGTACTGTCATGCACTTGTCCTAATAAACTAACCTACACTGTAGCACTCAACACTTTGATGAACATTGTTGCTCAGCTGATAGAGTTGTGCCCTTCCTGATGGCTTGTCGTACAGAACTTGTAAGTCGCTTTGGATAAAAGCGTCAGCTAAATGACTAAATGTAAAATGTAAATGTAAACCCGTAGGGGCCTCTATGGTCGGGGTAGTCTGGGCGTTGGGGTTAGACATACTTTTACTTTCTAGTTTTACCGCGTTTACTGTTAGTAGAAGACTAGGTTGTTGACTGACAGCGTAAGCCTCTAAGTACTGAGGGAGCCGTCGTTCGCGCTGCGGGTGTTGGTTAGGAGGATCGTTTCGTGGAGTGTTCATCATAGGCCATTTCAATATTAATAACACTATATTAATATTACACTAATTACCATCCGGCTCGAAGGACCAATTGTAACTGAGGGGTACAATTCCCTGACTGTATTGTTAGATATGATACTTACTACCACTACCTCTTGTACTTTAGACTCTGGCCACCCAGTACTAGGCATAAATAATTATGGTAAACACTCCCACGTAGATGAAACGATCCAACACAAATGTACCAAGTCGAAAGTCTGCGTTTAATAATAATTAATACATAGCAAACGGTATGTAGAGCAATCACTGTATACAAAGCATAATCCGTGCCTGGGAAGGCGGGCTGTCGTCGGTAGAATAATCCGGTATGCAGGTCCACTCGCTCGTCGGCTCTGGGGCTCCTCGGGTGCAGCCTCACATGGGGTCGGCCACCCTGGATAAGCAGCCAGTTCTACCCGAAACGATGAATGAATGAATGAATGAAAACTTTATTTAACAGATTGCAGAATGGGTACAATACAGTACGGCTCAATACATACAATTGTTAAGGGGATGCAGACCTGAGAAAGACGTTTGTCTTGTTTCCATCAGGGTCCCCCTGGGGGTACGGACTACGATAGTATTCTCACCGCACGAAGCACTACATATGAATAGACTATTATTAGCTTAATAGACTACGTCCAACTCGACGATATAGTGCCAAATATGACTATTCAAATATTAATATACACGATGTCTCAATACCGATGGTAGGCCGAACTTGGCCTTACTCCCACACGTGGCGTCGCGGGGAGGCTTTACGTCTGTCACTCTATGGGAGGGTAAGAAACTGGACTAAAAGAAAGTCCTACTTTAGTAGCGCAGTATATATACGCACTATGAACAAATAGTACCATTAGTGGTGCGGTAGCCAGATTCCTACGCGGAACTAGGACTTGTTCGTACATGTTGAGCGGTACGTTTGAACTGGGTCTGGGGGGTATGGCAGCCTGGCACCAAGGTCTCGACCAATAGTAGAATGGAGACTATTATGGGATGTTCAGTAGGCTAGAATGGATATTCAATGCATATTGTACAAGGAATATACAAGGGATATCAGGGAATATTAGAGAATATACAAATACAATTAAATATATATATATAAATAAATATATATATTCGGTTTAATCTGGCCCTTCACAACAATTAATTATTATTATTATTATTATTATTATTATTATTATTATTATTATTATTATTATTATTATTATTATTATTATTATTATTATTATTATTATTATTATTATTATTATTATTATTATTATTATTATTATTATTATTATTATTATTATTATTATTATTATTATTATTATTATTATTATTATTATTATTATTATTATTATTATTATATTTTATACCCAGTTTAATCACCTGTACATTGTATATTACTATTGCACTTTAGTTACATTTGCACTCTGGTTGAATGCCATACTTATTTTTGTTGTACTGTACTTGTGCTGTATGATGACAATACATTTTGAATCTAATATAATCAAATATAATATATATATATATATTTCATTTAATGTCAAACCTTTATTTAAACTCGAAAGGCTCGAAAGGTGTCCCTCATTTACAGCCACGTCCAGTGTACATACTGAGTTAAGCAAAACATACAGAGTTAAGCAAAAAGAAAGGCATATAAAATCACACAGCATATATACAATCATAACAATTAGACAAGTAAGGATAACAATCAATTAAAACACGTACAACTTGATTGACAAATACCAGAGATCAAGGTTTTAAACTCTGCAACAGAGGGGAGAATCTCAAGCGTTAAGGACTGTTGGAGCCAGGCTGGCATCATAGCAAAATGCTGATTTACAATGTTCCAAGCAAACTCAGGGGACCTTAAGGACCAGCCAGTCACTAGAACGGGTTCCATGGGTACCAAAATTCCATTCCAATAATGATGTAGTATAAGGAGGTAGTTTACCAATAAGGGCCTTAAAAATGAACAAATACCAGTGTTTGTTGCGCCTCTCCATCAGCGAGGACCAACCAACCTTCTCATAAAGGACACAGTGAGTGTTGTATCTATCATTAGTGATGAATCTGAGGGTGATACAGAGTTCAAGGATTTTTAAGGGTTGAGGCCGCAGCAGGCCTATAGATTACATCACCACAGGACTGATAAGAAAACTGCCTCGACAACTCTCTTCCTACTAATCAAAGGAGAGCTGGTTCTGTTTCTGTATAGTCAGGAAGCTTATTCTCTATTGCAACTTGGAGGCAAGGTTGTCCACCTGGAATTGAAATGTAAATGTTAATGTAAATTTCTTAACCTTTACAATAGCTGTACATTGGAGGTGGTTGGGTGGGTGGGGGGGGGTTGGGTAGGAGTGGGGGGGGGGGGGGTGGGGGGTTGGGTAGGAGGGGTGGGTGGGGGACACTGTACAACTGTACAAACAAAACTGTACATTGGAATATTGACAAGACCATACTTGGTAATTTACTGTACATTGGAGGGGGTTGTGTTCGGACATTAACAGGGGCCAGTTTCGAGTTGCAGTCTCCCTTAGGTGTTCTTTGAGAGTGGTTTTGAAAGTGGGTAGTGATTAACATTCCTTTACAGCTTTGGGTAGGGCGTTCCACATTGATGTGGCATAATTGCGAAACGTGTTTAGTCCCTTGTTTGAGCCGAATCTGGGTTTAACATGATTTGTTGAGCTTCCTCTGGTGTAGTGGTTGTGGTATTCACTGACCTTTGGGAAGTATTTTGACATGTACATGGGTACCTTGGTCGTGTAGTGTATCTTGTAGACCAGGCCCATTGCAAGTTGCTGTACTCTGTCGTCTACTCTAAGCCATCCTAGGTTGTCAAAGTGTGCAGGGGTGAGGTGGGTTCTAGGAGTAAGGTCAAGCAGTAGTCTGACCAGTTTGTTTTGAGATGTTTGTAATTTTGTTTTTAGCGCCTTTGAGGTGCTTTGGTACCATGAGGTGCAAGCATAGTCGTAGTACCCTTGAATGAGTGCTCCTGCCAGAGTCTTCAGGGTATTCTTGTTTACCAGAGAGGAGATCCGGTACAAGAATCGAGTTCGTTGGTTGACTTGACTTTTATTACATTGGATGCCATTTTGTCACAGGAAAGATTTGCCTCTAGGATGGAACCCAGGTAGGTGGGTGTATAAAGTGTATAAAGGTGCTGAGTATAGAGGCAAGAGACCCAGATGGGCCTCAACTCATTACATCATTGGATTAAAAAAAAGTAAAGTGAAATAAGTTCATAAAACAATTTTCATAATATTAAGATAATAATAAGATAATAATAATGATAACAATAATAATCAAAGTAATAATAATAATAACAAAAACAACAACATTAATAATTAGTCTAAACAAATTAACATGAAACTGTAAAACAAAGTGACATTAATGTTTTTTTAGTAGTAGGTCAATCAATTCAATTCAATCAATTCAGGTTCTTCCTGTAGCTCTGACTCCTCAGCATTGTGCGTCCTGTGCCTTTAAGAGGCCAGAGGGGGGCGTGTCCAGACGCTGCACGGTAGGAGCGGTGGGGAGGTATTCGGCTTGATTGCCTCTCAGTCTGCAGCCACAGAGGATGCGGAGAGACAACGCTAGTTGCGCTGCTCTGAAAAGACCTGTCTCTGTTGTTTAGTTTATTTATTTTTTACTAGTGCAATTGTAACCGAGTTACCACGAGAACTTTGGACCTTTATTAATCTCCACGGGTTGGTTTGATGAACGCACCACCACCATCATCATCATCATCACCACCCTGAGGTACCTCCTCGCTGCTGCTGCAGAAGGAAGGATCCCCCCAGCCGGCTTTATGAATGGGATGCACGGTGCGTGATTATTCTAACCTTATAGTTCTTCCACGTTATATTTACTTTCTTTACCTTTTATCTTGCTGGTCCAGCGTGCGTGTGTGTGAACGGAACGCGCATGCATGGCGAGCAGCAGAGCAGCTGATGCTTGTTGTGAGATCAGCCTCTTTTTGTTCCCCTGCCATCATGATCGACCCACACCCAGAATTACACACCCAAGATTGCAATGTAATCAGATGACTCTTTCATTGGACCGGCTATTAACTAACCCGCTGTAATTCCAACTTACTTGAGTTAGACTTTTGCTCGTTTTTAATATGCATTGTTGAATATAGCATTGCAGGAAGCAAGCAAGCTGGCCTTGTGCGTTCATCCAGTGTTGCTTTTTCCCTGTGTGTGTAGTGTACCCACCCACCCAATGCTATTGTTGTGCAGAGCATGATTGATTGATTGATTGATTGAAAACTTTATTAACAGATTGCAGAATGGGTACAATACAGTACAGCTCAATACACACAATTGTTAAGGGGATGCAGACCAGAGAAAGACTTTCGTCTTGTTTACATCAGGGTCCTCCATTTTCAATTCATCAGGACATTGACATACAGATAGACAGTACTGCTACATCTATACACTTATGACATACCAGAGCATCAATGCAACTGTTGTTGGCTAAGATCGGAAGATGACCTCATGATCATCCGGTAGTTGAAAGTTCATAGCTGACACATTGATGTTTATTGTTTACAGATGATGCACACCTATGGTGAATAGGCTTTTTTTTTGTTGTAGTTCTTGTTTCCAGCCTTCATATTCATCAACCCTGAGTAAGCTAGTTAGTTAATCTTTTGCCAGATTGTTGGCTAGTATGGATATTGCTGGGGGGCGAGAGAGACAAATGGAAAATTGATTAAACAAGATTTGTGTAAACAAAACACACACCTCCTCCACCATCAGCCCCACTCCCTCTGTCTGCCAGAGCCTGTGTGCCATTTGTCCGGTCCATTGCCCTGCGGATTTGAAAGCCTGTCGACTTGGCAACCCTATTCATGTTCGCCTGGCATGGGTGTGTCACCCTGGCATCTGATATGAGGTCATCGGCTGGGGGGGGTAAAACAACAACACAGCGGGCCTCGTGTCTGTAGGGCATCCATCGCTCCTCTGCAGCGTCAGGAAGTAACCCTTGACAGATTGGGAAGCGGAGGGTAATGTTATCACTTATCAGCGTGCTGCTTTGGGGGAGTAAATAAAGTTGCTTTGTGTTCAGGGGTTTTAAAAGGTGGCCTTTGACCCCGCCTTATCTACGACACGCACAGAGATAGAGAGAGAGGGAGCTTTGTGAGACGTCAAACTGTGCCACACTGGGAGTCTTTGGACGGATTTGCTCGACAGGCTCAGCAAACAGGCCAAAGTCTCCTCAGTAGTAGCAGCAGTAGTTAGTGTCCAGGGAGGCCTGACCTGGCCCAGCTTTCCTCTGAAATTCAGACGTGTGTGTGTGTGCGGCGAGCCACATTTCTAACCAGTCCACACAGGTCCTATTGCCCCCCGCCTCTCTCTCCGTGATTATAGGGCCACATAATTGCCCGCAGCAGCAAGACGCGTTTGTTGTGCGGGGGCCTCCGAAGGTGAAAGTTCCGTCCTTGGGTCCTTCCTTGCCGACGTGTGTCTGACGTTGTGCCAATTCGAGTAGTGTTCTGTTACCGGGGGGGGGGGGGCGCCGCACGGCACAGCGTCGACTCGACTGCACAGTCGTTGGCTCTCGTCCCAGGCAGCGCGGCGACCTGCTTTAGAGGTCGTTTTGGGAGTTGGAAAAGTGTGTGTCAGCACCAGTGAGTGCAGCACCTGACTTTTATTCTAGGTAGCTATAATCGGCGTCCCACCATCCCTCAAGTGACCCGAGTGCTACTTTCGGTGTGCTATTTTGTGGGTGCCGCGTGTATCGGGACATGTGTTTGTGTTTGAACATGTTTGTGTGCCTGTGTTTAGGGGGGGGGGTGACAATTTGTGTATCCTGTCCGGCCCCTGCACATTCCCAGGAAATTCCAGTATAAACAGTTTTTTCCCCTTTGGAATGTTTTCTGTGGGATAGTGGGGCTGTTGTTGGGGTGATGAGAGTTGGGGGTGACGGGTCACTTAAAGGATGCACAACAAACCTATAACACGTTGCCTCGTTTAGGAAGGCTTCGGTATCTTTGTTCCCCCCCCCCCCCCCGCCCCGCTCCTCTCCCACAGCCTGTAAATGATACATATGTAAACCCCATGCCCCCATGGGCAATCGACTAGTTAAACAAAACTGGAACTTTATCCTCCCTCTTGGCACATACATCCATTGTTTTAGCTGGTTGACGTGAAATGGTCGTCGGCCTTTGAGCCCCCAGGTCATTAGTTTACTGCCACACACAGCCTCGACATTGCTAAACCCCGTTGTACCAACGTCTAAATTCCGAGAGCGTCTCTCTCTCGTGTATCTGGGTGCGTGAACGCCGGTGTTTGTTCCTGGGCCCTTTTGTTTGGTGCCATTGTTTTCTCGTCTCACCCAACATGGTACATTGTGCCCTTAGCGTACGAGCGAGAGGAAATGTTTATTCAGTGCAGCCCCCCCCCCCCCCCCCCCCCCCCTGCCTCCCTCCCCTCCCTTCTCGCTGGCTGTAAATATTCCGATGGAGCTGATATCGTCGAGCTAGCTTGGTGGCTCTAGACAGGCCAAACTGCTGCACACTGGTATTTAGCTTCTAGGTGCTTGGCTGCACAGTAAAGCCCTGTTGTTAGCCCCGCTCAGCCGTATCGGTGCTCTGCTGTGTTTGTGTGGTATATTAGATTAGATTAAAATGCGTTGTCATCATTCATCATACTGTACAAGACAAGTACATTACAACGAGAAGAGGTCTGGCATCCAACCAGAGTGCAAATGTAACAGTAAAGTGCAACGGTAATATGCAATGTACAGGTGATTTTTTAAACTGGTTATAAAATATATAAATTATTAGTACTACTGAGTAATGGTGCTAATCAGATGTAGTTGTATGTATATACAGTTGTAGTATTAATATGTACACTAGTGATACAGGTATAAAGAGTAAGTTGTTGTACTGGCCAGCAGCCAGGGGAGGAAACTAACTTTTTGGCTTACCAGCCAACTGGCGAGTATCTGATTTTTTTTACCAGACAAACTGATTTTTTACCAGCCAAAAAAAATCGCTAATTGTGATAATTACTTCTTTGTATGTCTTCGTCTAAATTGATTTTCAATCATAGTAATAATCACACCGTGTCTCTACTCTTTAAAATATGTATTAGCATAAAACATTAATAACAGTCTCTACTCTTCACAATATTAGCATAACACATATTAACATGAAAGAGGGATCTATTCTGGACTGGGTTGGGCTGAACTGGGCAGTGAAAGATGCTGGGTTGGACTGGGTTGGGCAGTGAAAGAAAAAAACCGAAGTATGTTGTGAAGTGTATAGATAGATGTGAAATGTATAGATGTAGCAGTACTGTCTATCTGTATGTCGTGTATGTCATATGTTATGATGAATTGAAAATGGGGGACCCTGATGTAAACAAGACGAAAGTCTTTCTCTGGTCTGCATCCCCTTAACAATTGTGTGTATTGAGCCGTACTGTATTGTACCCATTCTGCAATCTGTTAATAAAGTTTTCAATCAGTCAATCAAGTTAACTTTGAACCTCGGTTGTCAAGCCACGTCAATGTTGTGTATGCATCCGAGTGTTCACTGTGCCTTAAGACGGCACGGTGGCCTTACGACAGTGCTGTGAAGTACCGTCAAGTGTTGTGGTAACGTCAGTTGGGTTGGTCTGCTGTTGTACACTGGTTGAGCTAGCCCCTTTCGTGACTGCGATGTGCAAGCCAGGGGCTTTTGAGCATGAAATAAAATGTCTAACCTTACGTCGTAGTCCGGTGCGCAATAGACTAACATACACCTCTGTGATTTAAATGTGTCCTTGCCTTGGACTCGAGAGTTGTACTAGGGTTGGATGCAGTTCCCCGTTGCTCAGTCTGTCTGTTTTCCATCTTCTGTGTTTAACGTTATCTGTTTGCGAGTGCTTCCTTGACTGATGGCCAGTACCACAGGACTTTTATTCAACATTCTATATTTCCGCGGGTTGGCCAGTACTGCGGGAACTTTTATTAAACATTATATATGTCCGCGGGTCTTGTGCAGTGCTCTCGTGGCACTGTCAACTCGCCAGACTGGCGAGTGGTCTTCATGAATCACTCGCCAAACGTAAAAAATACTCTCATTTGGCGAGTAAAGTGGCCTAATTTCCTCCCAGCGTAACTAGTAAGAGTAGGTAAGGGATATGGATAGATATAGTATCTACAGATATGTAAAAAGGATTATATGCAGGTATGTACAGACAGATGTGTGTGTAAGAATAAATGTGTATATATATATATATACGGTATACAGCATTATTGTATGTGCTATCATACAGAGTAGCCTTATAGTATGAGGTAGGTAGTTATGATTGTTATGATTACTGTGGTTACAGTGTAGGACAGTTGTTGACAGTGAAAGCAGTAGGTAGGTATAAATTGAGTATAGGCAACAGGGTTCAAAGTTTGTACAGTATGGGTAAAAGACCCAGGGCATAGGCAATGGAGTCTGGAGTTTATACGGTATGGTATCGTTGCTTTACTGTGTGTTTGTGTTGTATTAACCAGATATTGGATGTTTTCACTCTTGAGAGAGAGAGAGAGAGAACCCAACGTACAGGACATTTTCCCCCTTGTAGCGAGCGAGTGAGCGATGCAGACTTGCAACGCGGGACGCCGTGTCTTCCTCGGGGGGGGGTTCTCTAGAAAGCCCTTGTTGTTGTGAAGAGAGACCGACCGGCCGGCGGTGTGGTCTTCTCTTCAGCAGGGCCGCTTCCCTCTCATCCCTCTTCTTCCCCGTCGTCGTGCATTTCTGTGTTGACAGCGCTTCTCATCTGTCCTCCTGGCACTATATAATTATGGCACTCGAGCTCTTTAAAGTGAAGTTCTGCCGGTCCCATAATTTCCCTACATTCTTTCCGTCGGGGGGGGGGGGGGGGGGGGACGGGACATGGTGGACAGGTTTCCGCCAAAGTGTTTCTTCTTTCTTTTTTTGAAATGGGAACTCATTCCACTGCCGTGGCTCATGTACCAGAAGACACCTGGCCGACCCCCCTACCCAGTCTCTCTCTCTCCCAGACGTGACGGGGACACCTGGGGGCTCGGGATCCACAAAGAATGGATTGCACCGCGCAGGTGATTGATCGATTGATTGAACATTTTTATTAACAGATTGCAGAATGGGTACAATACACAGTACGGCTCAATACACACAATTGTTAAGGGGATGCAGACCAGAGAAAGGCTTTCGTCTTGTTTACATCAGGGTCCCCCATTTTCAATTCATAATGCATTGTAAGTAAGGGTGCAATTAGCACCGTGCAATCCATTATTTGTCGATCCCCGCCCCTGGTGTTTGACGCCGGAGTCTCTTGTCGCCGGCGATACTGGGATTACTGGGAGCTGTGGAAAACTGACCAATGCCGTTTTTGGGTGAAAATGGCCAAATGTGAAAACGGGGATGCTCTGTACTGATGGTAAAATGGACTGCGTTTATATAGCGCTCAGCCACGCCCCCCGCTGTGGAGCTCACTGTCCCAGGACCGGGCTCGAACCGAAGCTGATTCTCGTGCATGAGCCTCAAAAGGTCCTCTAAGGAGAGAGGTTCGAGAGTGTGGTTCATGGTGGCCCCCCCCCCCGAAGTGGTCTGGGGACCCAGGAATCCTGGAGGAGGATCCAGGGGTTTCCCAGCAAAATTAGGAATTTCTATTTTCAGTATCTTATTCACTAGAAGCCCTATGATTAAATGGACTGCATTTATATAGAATAGAATATACTTTATTCATCCAGAGGGAAATTTGGCACTACAAATCGCTCACAGTAAACATTTAGGCAAAAACAGAAGTCACGAATAAGACTACGAATAAAATTCGGTCGGGGATATACATTTCCTATGTTATGTTATGCATACATTCTAATATGAAATATACAGTAAGTGTACAGTAAAATTTTACAATGTCGGTTTAAAAGTAAAGTAAAAGTCCAGGAAGATAGTACTGTCACCCTGTGCTCAGTGATGCAGTGAGGCACAGTGATGATGCATTATGAAGTCTGATGGCTGTCGGAATGAAGGACTTCCTGTGCCTTTCAGTGCTACATCTTGGGAGTCTTAGTCTAGAGACTCCATATAACTGCCATATATATATCCAAAGCACTTTACAACTTATGCCTCACATTAATTTCACTCACACACCAATGGCGGAGGCGAACCATGCAAGGTGCCAACCCGCTCACCGGGAGGAGCAGTTAGGGGGTTAAGAAGAGCTTCTCGCTCGAGGACACTTCGACACGCTGCCTGGGAGGAGGAGCCGCCGGGTATCGAACCGGGAACCGATTACCAGACGGCCTGCTCTGTACCTCCTGACCCACTGTCTCCACTATCCATGACGTGATTTGTAGCATGTGTTGTGTACATATGTTATTGAATATACACAGTAGGAGCAGGGCCGGCACTGCCCCCCTGTAGCTCTGTGCGTCATATAAGACTGTACTGTTGATGGAGATAGGACTTCTGTTTGTTTACATAGCCCGTCAGTAATACCGTGTGTGTTGGGGGGGGGGGGTGTTTATATTATTTCGGAGTGGCCAGGAAGGGCAGACTGAATAGATTTCCGGAGAGATGGGAGGATTTAGTGGTTCATAGTTACTCCCCCCTCCTGCCCTTCCTGTGGATGCGCTCCCCCAGCGCACCAGTGTGTTTCTTCATCACTCCCCGTGTGTGTGTGTGTGTGTGTGTGTGTGGCATCTGTAGTATGTACACATGTATGCACACTTGCGTGTATGCAAGCAGTAGGCTAATTGCTGTGTTGAGTTTGCTAATGTCAGGGCAGGCACACAACCCAGGGGTGATTAGGTGCATTCCTGCAGCGCCGCGTGTACGGCGCGGTTCACGTCATCCCCAAGATGGCGACCGGGCAATTAGTTGAGACCCGAGACCCGGTGAACTGGAGCCGTCGGCCATCGACCCCCAGCGAGACCCGGCGCGTAGGAGGCGGCGGGCGGCTGTGAACGTGAGGCCCGGGGAGGGAGGGAGGTTTCACTCGGTTTTCTCCGTTCTGGAATATATCCAAAACAACCTTGAGAGAGAGTAGGGCTGCATGGGCGATTCTTATTTTTTTCAATCAAATCATTTATTGCACTCTTTCTTAAACAGACAACATAACATATATCAAAGTGCTTGACTTAAACAGACAACATAACATATATCAAAGTGCTTGACTTAAACAGACAACATAACATATATCAAAGTGCTTGACTTAAACAGACAACATAACATATATCAAAGTGCTTGACTTAAACAGACAACATAACATATATATATGAAAGTGCTTGACTTAAACTTAAGTCTCTTGTAACATACAAAATAACTCAAGTCAGAATCGTCATCATTTAAAAAAGTTAAAAGAAAATATATTAAAAAAAATATATATAAAAAAAAAATCGTCATAATTTTGAAATGAGATTACATATGTCTATGAATCGATCACGATTTTCTTTTCTATTAATCGCCCAGCCCTACTAGAGAGTTGTTGTTGTAGTTGTGTTTTTTTTTAATTTTATTTATGTCGTTCTATCTTGTGTCGCTCTGTTCGCCCCCCCCCCCCCCCCCCCCCAATCTTGCCCCACCCTTCTCCCCTGGGCCAATTTTCTCACAGGGCGTGTTTAAAACGGTGCCTGGGCGGTTTCCCATTAATACGCCCCTTTTTTATGGTTCTAATCAAGATACCGCGCCCGGCGTCGGCCCCGGACCACAGTGTGCCCCGGGGCCGGGAGGCACGTGTCGGAAATGGGCTCGTGGACAATGGAGGCCGAGGCGGAGCCACGATGGCTGCCGTTTGAATGGGGTGTTTACTGTTCATATTACTCATATAGACGTGTTTCTAATTTATATAAACATACCGTGTTCAAGCCAATCAGCATTACCAACTGAGTCACGTGACGTAAGTTGCCCCCCTATTTGCGCAAGCTGCTGCGCTAAAAAAGTAAGACGGGGCTCTATGGAGAAACCATAGAGCTTACCTGACTAAAAAGTTGTTTCAAACGAAAAACGGCTGGATGTCATTTAGTCAAATCAGCATGGGCTGCGGTGTTGAGTCTTTCACCTTTTACATTATCTAGCTTTGGCATGGATCGATTGTTCATTGTTGTAGCTAGCATGGCTAACAAATGCAAATATTGTAGTGTGTGTGCCCCGTTGTTCTGACCAGGATTATGTTCCTTTCTGCTCCGGTGATGCGCGCGCACACTAAGTCTGGCGTATACAACGAACAGGTCTATACTCGTACACTGATCGGGTCTTGAGGAGAGTTTCCACGACCGGAGGATATATTGTTTGCTTATGAAAGCTCCCCCTTGACCCGTAGAAGTCGCGTATATCACTCTCGACGGACAGAAATGACGCTTGGTGCTATTTCGCCTGCCCTCAGTCTGTTTACAGAGAACATTATAGTGGTAGGTTGGATGGTTCCAAGTAGGGCTGTACCGTATTGTCATTTTTTTTACATTCGAAGCTTCGATTTGAAGTATTCGAACGAAGCTTCGAATGTCTAAAAATAATTACTTCAAAAAATATATATATGTATTTTATTTTTTTATTCTTTTTTTAAACACACATATAAACAAACATGACAACACACGATAAGATACACAAGCATTAATACACAGTGTATATCCAACGAAATTACCATTTATACCAATGTCTTATATAGGACATACCCCTAATACCTATTTTCTAAAACCCTACACACATATGCTCCAGCTCGAACCCCCCCCTCCCGGACCCCTCTTTGGATAGTACCTCCATTATCCCTCGCTCCTAACCAGACAATATATTTTTTTTATAAACTAAATCCTCAATTTTAATAAAGTGATTAATCTGATTAAATTAGTATTTTTCTTTTAAATCAACTTTCTTTAATGAATATAACTAATCAGTTTCGTCAACATAAATAATCCAATAAGGGCACGGTTGGTACGAAAGTGATGGTGACGTCTTATAGTATAATATTATAATATTAGTGTAGAGCCTAATCTTTAACTGCAACTGTGAAGAAAACCCCCATTTTTTTAAACAGATTGAATAGACAAAAAAAATTATTTTCTTTAATTAAAAATTTAAAATTCAAATGTTGATTTAGAATTCGAATGTCAACATTATGATGGAAGCTTCGAAGCATTCGGTACAGCCCTAGTTCTGAGTGTACTGCCTGCCATCGTCTCTTGTTGTTTCTGATTTTAAAAACCTTCCCTTTTCTTCATAGCCCTCTGGGAGGGGATTTTCTACCATCCTATCTGGCCATAAACTTCAGGAAAGTGTGTTTTGTGTGTGTGTTGTTGGCTGTGTGTCTGGGGGCAGTAAAGGAGTCATCAATCCTCTCTCCTGTTTGAGAGGGTCAGCTGGTACCCATCTAGCCGACTAGCTGCAGGCCTGTTCTCAGCTAGACCCTTTCTTATTGGCTGTTGGTGCCTCCCCCCCCCCCCCCCCTATCTGCTCTCTCTCCCGGTCATAATCTGATCTGGGGTCTGTTCTTCCCCTGCTCCCTCCTCACCCCACTCAATTTGGGTTAATAGCTCCCTCCCTTGTCATTTCAGCTTTCCCGTAGGATTAATAATCGTTTTGCGTGCATATCTGTGTTTTAACACGGCCGGTTTGGACAAATGTGTTTACTAATGGAGCGTTACGCAATAGTCGTATCATCATTCTGATTGGTGAATAGCGGTAGTGAGTGATAATTATGATGATGGCTCAGGATCATCAAATATTACTTGCTCTGGTTGTTTGTCGCTTCATATGGATTAGCTACCATCCCATACGGATTGCGTGGAATTAACAATGTACTGAGTTATATAATCGGTCACTCCTGGGCCTTAAAAGATATTTTTAGTGCTCAAGACCCGACTGACACTGAGCCTCGATGAATGAGGTTTGTTCACTCACTTCAAGCTGCTTACCACTAATGTCTCACTGACTTGGGCTGAGTGCTTGTTTGCATCATTCCCTCCCTCCCTCCCTCCCTCCACAGAGACTAATGCCAGGATCAGGCTACACCAAATTCAGCCAGATTTGGACACGATTGTGTGTCGTACCCGACACATTTCCAAGGTCTTTACCCCTCGTAGTGCGACATGATCCAAGAACAGCGATGCGACATCTGAGACGCCCCACGACACCTCGACGAACAGCCTGGCGTGTTCAAATTCTTTCTAGTGTGACAATCCCTGCAACGTGTTCTTTTGACTTTGGACACAAAACTGAGAAGTCCAAAACCCCTCCTCCTCCTCCCCCCCCTGATCCCCGGCGGACTTCATGCCAAGACGGCGGCATGTGGCCATCTGCCAAGACGCCGCCGCAAGATTTTTTATGATGCTATGATAACCTAATCTGACATGTGGTGACCGTCAGGAAAAACCAACATATCTTGTAGTCTGATCCCAGCGGCATAACGGGCCTGCAGTTTGTGTAGCAGGAGAGCCCCAACAGTGGCTCTGCTTTGATCCTGTGAAAGTAGAACTCCTGCTTGCCTCTCTCGTCCTGCTGGGCGAGGCGTGACACTGTTACGAGCAGAGAGACCTCAACAATAACTCTGTTACAGTATGTGACTTCACACACCAGACTACAGGACAGATGGAACACAGACACAGGCTTTCCTTGCTCTTCTTCATCTGAGATCATTCACACCTATACTGAAACGAGACTTGTTTTGTAGTGGTGTACCCATGGGGGGGCGGTTGTTGGGTACTTTCTTCAAACCAATGTGCAATAATCAAATTGAATGAATTACAGCCTTATAGGGTGGGATGCACCAATAAAGTTTGATTTAATCCAAAATGGGCTCTAATAATCTGAGATTGGTTAATCTAGGATTTAAAACGAGTAAATCTAGATTCAGAATGAACCGGAGCTATGTTTTTGTAACTCTGGAATCAAAATGGATGTTTTTAATTTCCTGGAAAACGGAAAGAGAAATGTTGATGAGTCATCCTGCACACGGGGCGTGTACACATTTTGCATCCAATGAAATGCTTTCTAGAATGACATTTACACAGCACATTGTAAACTGAGCTAGCACTGTTCAATGTTAGCTAATGTTGCTAATGCACATTCAGCTCTAATTGGCTACTATAAATGCCATCCACGACGAGTACCTCCCTAGCGTTTCCTGTGTTTTGCATTGTTTTTACACAATGAGGGTTGTCTCAACACTTGAGAACATTTTAAATATGTCGGCTACATAGTACAGTTTCTGCAGTTCAGCTGTGATAAGAACCCTCCCTATTGAAACAAGCCATTCAGAATTGAAGCCACAACAATCGACATAGTTAAAGATGCTGTAAGTGGTATTGTTTTGTTAAAGTAAGTGGTCTACATGTTAAAATAATACCTCTGACAGCCATCACTGATGTACAGCGTTTTGTGTACAGAGTGTTTGGTCAGTAACATGCGTCTCCCCCGTCCTTCAGCTCTGCAGTAAACAGAAAATACATTTTCTGGTATCCCATTCCCACTTTATCCAATCAAAGAGAGAGAACTCCACACAATGGTCTGACAAAAATAACAAAAACCTGTTTTAAGCAAATGTGCTTGAAACAAGTAAAACAATCTGGCTTGGCAAGCTTTCTTGAACTACATTTTGTCTTTCTCAGAGGACCTCATGTTGTCCCATCCACAGCTCCGCTTTTACAAAAGCTAAACCACCTCAATTGTCAAGTTTATAGTTAATCCCTGGTCACAGTTTACAGTTTTGGAGCAACAGAAATAAGATTATTGTATTTTTATTCTAATTTAGTTTAAAACAAATCCCCCCAAAGACCTTTCTGATTAATCTAGGTTTAAAGTAACAACTAAACTGAGATTTAAAGAGGTTTACATTTAATACTGCTTAGTTATGAAGTAAGTTTAAAATGTGGTGCAACAGAATTAAACGATCCTTGTTGGTGCAACCCACAAAAACCTGCTCATAGGCATAATGAAAAATAAATGGCCCGTGCAGCCTATGCCAAGAAATAAAATATAATAAACAAATAAATAAAATGTAACACAATGTATTTGTTGACAGCAGTAGGCTAATCCACTAAATACATCGTCTTATAGTCTTAACAAAATGGCGTCTTTATACAGTGAAATCGGTTGCTCATAAAAAAAAACAAGGCCCATATCAGTGTAGACCTTTACATTAAATCTTAAATAATTAATGAAATTGCTTCTGTTGCCTTTATGATTAACATGAACGAAAGTAAGAGGCTTCATGAAAGCACAATAAATCCACATCCAAAAGCAATAAATAAATCTTGCCTTCATTTTATTTTAAGTGTGCATTGATCAAACTAGATAAACAACCATATCCAAGCAAAGCGAAAACGTTAATTTCACCTAATGATCGTGGCTTTTGTGGTCTAAGCTTGAACAAACTTAACATACCTGGAGCTTTGGATGATATGAGTGCAACACAAACGAACATGTCTGGAGCTTTGAGTGATATGAGGGTTCAACACAGATTAACATACCTAGGAGCTTTGAATGATTTGAGTGCAACACAAACTAACATACCTGGAGCTTTGACACAAACTAACATGTCTCAAGCTTTGAATGAGATGAGTGTTTAAGTTTAACACAGATTAACATACCTAGGAGCTTTGAATGATATGAGTGCAAGTGCAACACAAACTAACATGTCTGGAGCTTTGAATGCTATGAGTGCAACACAAACTAACATACCTGGAGCTTTGAATGATATGAGTGTAACACAAACTAACATACCTGCCTGGAGCTTTGAATGATATGAGTGCAACATAAACTAACATACCTGGAGCTTTGAATGATTTGAGTGATCAACACAAACTAACATACCTGGAGCTTTGAGTGGTCAACACAAACTACTAACATACCTGGAGCTGTGACTGATATGAGGCTCAACCTGCTTCAGGTTGTGTGACAGAAATACCAACCTGTCCACATTCTTCTTCAACAGGGAATTTCTCGTTTTCTGAAAAAAAATGCACTCTGCAGGGGTTGACGTGGCAGGGATGCAAAGCTAGCCGTCTCTAGCCACAAATAACCATTTAGTCTCCACCACTCAAGAGGACTGGAATCTGTTTTTGACCTGTCTTTTTAAAAGGTCCTCCAGTTCCTTCTGTTATTGGGTCTTATCAACTGAAAACGGATGTTTTATCCACGTCGACCACCGGCGTGATGCTGTGCAGTGTAGTCTCATTCATTGCTCAGTCAAGACACGAGGCCTGTCACTATCGTGCAAGGGGAAGGATTTAAATGGGTTAATAAACCACTGGATCCAGGGTAGCTTAGACTCACCTGTGTACTGTGCGATGACATACTGGACAATGAATGTAGCCTCATCGAGAGTTGAAAAATTAAGTTATAAATATCCTTGTTTGAGAAGAATTGATGAATAAATTCATAATGAATAGTTTCAATAATAATAATTTCAATAAGCGAATTCTTATTTCTGGAGGGGTAAAAAAGAAGGATTTGATTACTGATTTTGGCGTTGATTACCATGACAACTATCAAAGCTTGGAAGCATTAGTCAGCCCTTCATATTGGCATCAGATATTAGACAGTCAGAAACAAAGCAAGGCAACCTGAAGCGTTTTCCCCTTACATAGAATAATGTAAGATCTCTGTTGTCCAAAAGCGATTGGTCATGGTCTATATTGTTCGATAATAGTAGCCTAATGGATCAATTCAGTACTAAATAAATTACGTTTGCAGAATATATATATATATATAATATATATATATATATATATATATATATATATATTAGTGCTGTCAATAGATTAAAAAAGAATAACTAATTAATCTCACAATTTTCTGTAATTAATCTAGATTACAAATCGCATTATTCTACTTAAAACCGAAGCTTGTAACAGATATTTACTTGAGTAAAATCATGGAATTAATGTAAAATCAACACAAAAAGTATATTTAGATTCAAAGACTATTTTAATAGCTTTCTTTGAATACAGTTTCTCTCCTGTGAAATACAAATGTTCAACAAAACCGTCAACATTGACTCAGCTAGACCTCTCTCTTATATCCGCGGCACTAAGATTGAAGATTTTTCACTCCATAAATTAATCTAGATTAATGTATTTTAATGCTTTAAATGATTTAAATTAATCTCAAATTAAAGCATTAATTTTGACAGCCCTAATATATATATATATATATATATATATATATATATATATATATATATATATATATATATATATATATATATAGATATATATATATATAGATATGTGTGTGTATAAAGGTCCCTGTACATCCTGGCTACTACTATTATGGCATTTATGCTGTGTTGGTTAGCATAACAGAGTGAACATTTATGCTGCACTAGTTAGCATAACAGAGTGAACATTTCTGATGTTAGTTAGCACAAAAAATAGTGAACATTTGTGATGTGTTTGTTAGTGTAACATAGTGACCATTTCTGCTGTATTGGTTAGCATAAGAGTGAACATGTCTGCTGTATTAGTTAGCATAACATAGAGTGAACATTTCTGCTGTGTTGTTAGCATAGAGAGGGTTACAGCAGTAACAAATGCACATGATACCTGAGGCTTCCAGCACCACAAAACCAGCCACACCAACCCCATTTAATCAAACTACTGTGTATTATGAGGTCTATTTGTACGTGTTTATTAAATTAATGTGTGCATAAACACACATGTCACATGTCTCTCAGAAGAAGGCACTGTGTCCCATGTGTGTGTTGTGTGGCTGTCTGCAGTCGACTGATAATGTGATTCCCACTGCCTGTCCGGCGTTGCTGCTGCTGCTCTAAGAGATATTGAGCCCTGCTAAGTGAGTTGGTTAGCAGATAGATATCCTGAGAGACCATTTTGTTGGCTTACTGGAACATGCATGTGACTTGAGGGCGATCTCCCGACACTTACAGCAGTGTGTCTCTTTGTTGCCAGTGGAATACATTAGCTTAGCAGCATATTTACTCCATGCTCCATATATACATGTTATACTCTCGACACACTACAATGCACTTTACTGTTCCTTTGCACTCTAGTCTGGTTAGATGCCAACGTCCTTTCGTTGTACTCTGTGCTTCTTGTGCAATGACTATAAATTGACACTAATCTCTAATAACATGGGCGGACTTGGTTCATGGACCAGTTCCAGTAGTAGATTAGTAGTCCATAAAGACACTGGTATTTGTTCATTTTTAAGGCCCTTTACTGGTAAGCTACCTCCTTATACAACATCATTATTGGAATGGAATTTTGGAACCTATGGCACCCGTTCTCGTGACTGGCTGGTCCTTATGGTCCCCTGAGTTTGCTCAGAACAGGGTAAATCTGCATTTTGCTATGATCATGGAATGAACTCCAACAGTCCTTAAAGCTTGAGATTCTCCCCTCTGTTGCAGAGTTTAAGACCCTGATCTCCAACCTTTGTCAATCAAGTTGTTCGAATTGATTTGTTATCCTTGCTTTTTGCCTCGTCTTATTGTTATGATTTTCTATGCTTTTTTTGGCTTATTCCTGTACACTAGGGGTGTAACGGTACAAAAAAAACACGGTTCGGTACGTACCTCGGTTTTGAAGTCACGGTTCGGTACAGGTTTTCGGTACAGTGGGGGAAAGTTTGGCTTTCCATGTTCCACTCAGGGGTGATGTAGTGTGCAATAACTAATTGTACTTGTAGGGCTGTCAACGGATATTCTATATTGAAATTAATAAATCGACTTGTTAAAAAAAAAAATTATAATTATATTAGATTGTGAAAAAAACAGCCCCCGGTGGCCGGTCGCTAGTGGTTGACAACATACCGTTGTATTCGTTCGGTACACAGCCGTACTGAACCTAAGGTCCAGTACTGAAACAGTTTGGTACGGATACGTGTACCTTTTTTACACCCCTACTGTACACTCTACTGTAAATGAGGGAAAACCTCAGTCGCCTCTCGAGTTTAAAGAAAGGTTTGAAAGCCTGAGAGATTGAGATGCCATTCGAAAGATAATGGATGTGACCAACCATGTCAGTCTCCCCCCCCCCCAGTCCCACATCTTTTGGATGCATGTCCCCCCCCCTCCCCCTTCTTCTCCTTCTACCCTCAGGTCATTATTCTCTCCTCTATCCAGGTCACTGGCTCCAAATGGGACAGTCAGACAAGACACAGAGACCCCCCCCCCCCCCATCCCCCACTTCCTTCTCTCTGGGCCAGGAGAATACACACGATGGAGGAATTGATTTCCAGGAAGTGGTGTCAATACTCTATTAAGGAAATGGTCCATCATGTTTATGAATGGCTGCGTGCGTCTGCACCTGACAGGACAGGAGTGTGAAGTGTGTGTGTGTTGGCTTTGACATGGAGAGTGGGAGGAGAAGCGACGTCGACGGTCTTGATCCCAGACGCGCGCGTGTGTGTGTGTGTGGGTGGTCATTATCACTTTCATCCTGACCAGGGTTGTTTGTCATGCATTAATGATCCTCTTTAATGATCCTTGTGACGGTTGCTTTTACTCTTACTCATAGTAAGAAATTCTTTATTGCCTATATTTATTGTAAAATATAATATAACTGTTTAGGGCATACAGACACCCTCATTTGCGCCTAAACACTGTTTATTTTTCTCATATCTTTATATTCATATCTAATTGTATTGCCTATATTTATGTCTTTCTACTATTACCCTGCCCATATACCTGTACCTCCCCTCCCCCATGCTGCTATGACGCCCAAATTTCCCAAGGGAATCCATAAAGGAATATCGTTATCTTATCTTACTTTTGTTTTAAAGATTATAATAATGATAGTTTGTAGCAGAAAAGGGCAGATGGCAGATGAATCGGCCGATATCGCACCTCCTGCATTGCAGTTTCATACGGTACCAGTATCTTCGTGCTAGCTTAAAGGAATACGCCGACATTTTGGGAAATTAGCTTACCGTCTTCTCCAGAGAAGATGCAAGAAGATGGATGGGTAGAGGGCAAGAAAGATCATGGCCGACCCCTCCCACAGCCTCTTCACCCTGCTCCCCTCTGGGAGAAGGCTGCGGATCCCAAAGGCTGTGAAAGCTCGTCACAGACTGCCAGGCTGATCAATGCCTCAGCCCCCCCCCCCCCCCCTCCCCCTCCGCCCCCAAGTGACACTGGCACAATAACAATGACACTGGCAAAAATACTGCACTGGGACTGACCTGGAACTCTGCACTGCACTTTATATATATATATATATATATATTATATTCAAATGATTAATCCTGCACTGCACTGTCTTTGTCCTGTGTCTGTTGTTGCTGTTGTTATGTGAAAAGAAAATGTATGGAAAAATGCATATACTCTGTAACGCTGAGACAATTACCAATGTGGTTACACATATGGCTAAATAAAGGAATCTGAATACCAGTTTCCTCTCTGTGCGTTCAGTAGAAGGCTATCTGGCTGCATCTTAGCCTAGCTTAGCACAATGAATGGAAGCGGACATGACCGGTTAGCCTAGGCATTGTATAACTAACACCTCTTCCGAAGGCTAACCGGTCATGTCCGCTTCCATTCATTGTGCTAAGCTAGGTTAACATTCAACCAGATTCTACTGAACGCACATTGTACTGAGTGAACGCACAGAGGAAACTGGTATCTATCTTCTTGTCTCTCTCTGGAGAAGACGGTAAGCTAATTTCCCCAAATGTTGGCATGTTCTTTAAAAAATGTGCCCGCTAGATCCCCTTTTTAAAAGACTGCTAATCAAACGGTGGCATACTGATTAACAGCGCCAATTAATCAGCTGACCTCTAGTGAGTTGTGACATGTAAATGCATGCTCTTCATTATGTATGCATAACTCATATGAGAGTGTAACTAATTTACTCTGGCTCACTGCTCCCATAGGCTGTTTACATTCCATACTTTCCTATGAGACCGTGTTTGTGTAATGAGAATGCAGTAACTTAATAATAATAATAATAATACACATATTTCTATAGCACCTGAGTCCAAGCAGCAGAGTGTATTAAAAGGGTCTGGTGAAGAGGTAAGTTTTTAGCTTACTTTTTAAAATATTTATTTATATTTAACTAGGGTTGCAAAGGGGTGGGAAACCTTACAGTAAATGTCCAGAAACCTTCCGGAAATCTTCCACGGGAAGCTAAGCTTGGGGGATTTTGGAAATGTTGAATTTAGCTCTCTTTAATTCACAACAATGCTTTTTTATTTTGTACATAATCTCACGCATAGCAAAACGCTGCGACACGTGGCTCTTAGTAAAACTCATCACATGTCACTAAACGTCAAACTATGTCCTCCAGTGATGTCATCGGAGGACACTGTACCCCCTTGTGTGGTGTTGATTACAGTTCAATGAGATGATATAGATGGGGGGGGGGGGGGGGGGAGTGGCAACAGGGATTGCTACCGTTTCGTGTCTCATCATTTAGTTGAGCTGTAATTAACACAACACAAGGATTCGATGCCCTCCGATGACATCACTGGAGGATGTATTCAAAGTCATTGACGTGCAATTACTGTCGGGACTAAATGAATGTGTGTGAAGCTGTACACACTGCTGGTATACGTGTTGAGATTATGTAATGAATCAACTCTTTGTGAAAAGTGTCCCAGAAAGTTTCAACATAAAGAACATCACAATAAAATACAGATAAAACATTCACAGCCAGATCCAATTTCAGGCAAGTTATCAAACACTGTTTTCACTGTCAGAGGGAACTGAATTCATGGGTTTTTTTAAGATGGTTTTAAATTCTCAGAGGGTGACCAGTCCTGGCAATTTTGGGTCCTCCTGTAGCTTGTTCCAGGATTTAAAATCCCTTTTTCCCAATTCAGTTCTCATAGAGAGAACATCCAATTTCAGAGCATCCTGAGGACGAAGGGCATTCGGTACGAGGGAACCAGCCTAAGCAGAGCTTTGTGCACGAGAGAGCCACTGTGAAAATCTGCGTGCTTGTAGAGATGGGCAACTTGCAATGGCATAGGGTGCAATGGTGCACTCGATTGCCACATCTCGTAACAAAGTGTAAGGCGGAATGGTACACAGTATCCAGCTTTCTGAGGTACTGATCAGGTGCATGCATGTAGAGTAAATCACCATAATCGAGTTGTGGTAAGAAGGTGGTCGAGATCGGGTGACTTCTCACTTTAAGTGAAAAACGGGACCCGTTTCTGAAAAAGAAACCGAGTTTAAGCTTCAGCTTCGATACAAGTTTGTATGTGAGACTTAAACGTAAGGTTCTCATCCACTATAATGCCTAGATACTTGTAGGAAGCAACCCTTTCACATGGTAAATAGTACAGCCTGTGAAAATATAATCCCATTTATATTTCCATTTTATTCCCGTTAATTCCCAATATATTCCGTTAATTCCCATGGGAATTTTCCACCTATTTGGAATATTCCCCCTAAAAATGTAGCAAGTTCCCTAGCCGTGACTAACACACTACAGAATGCCCTTTTGAGCTGGATATTACCCTCTGCGGAGCCTGTGGAGATTTGCTTGTGATTTAGTAGTTATTATAGGCTATATAGTGTATATTTTGTCTCCAGTAGATGTGTTAGAGCCCGTGTGGGTCTCGCTTCCCTTCCTCCAGCCTTTCTCTGGATTTGCCTCTTGAGGCTTTGGGTGTGTGTTCCCTCCCCATAAAGGTTAGCCATAACCATATAGCATTTAAGCAGATTTAGCCTCCTCCTCCTCCTCCTCCTCCTCCTCCTCCTCCCCCAGACCCACCAGTCTCAAGGCTATATATATGTATTGATAATGGAGCGATGGGATCTATAAAAACAAGAGCTTTAACGCCACGTTCCCAGGGCAGGAATACACTCTGGGGGAAACCAGCGCAGGAATGTTGCTTCCCCGACCAGATGTCAAAAGACGGGGAGAGTCGAGCGGCTATTAGTGAAATGGCTTTGGAACAGCTCCCAGTATGTTTGAGAATGTGATACTCTCTCTGTGTGTGTGTGTGTGTGATACTCTGTCTGTGTGTGTGTGTGTGTGTGTGTGTGTGTGATACTCTCTCCATGTGTGTGTGTGTGTGGCTTTGGGCGCGTGAGCATGTGTGCGTGCTGATGGCCTTGCTCACCAGTTTGAGAAAATACCACGTTGTCCACTTCTAATCATAATGATAATAATAATAATAAACGGTACTTATATAGCGCTTTACACCAAGGGTGGTGGTAGCCGGATAAACATAGCACAAACACACAAGGATGGATTGGGGGGGAAAGGCAGTGAAAGGTTAACACTACCAAAAACGGTTAACCCTTTCACTGCGACACTACAGGTTAGCCCTTTCACTGCCACGCGACAAAGGGTTAACCCTTTCACTACCACACTGCAGATGGATAACCCTTTCACTGCCACACTGCAGACGGTTAACCCTTTCACTGCCGCACTGCAGACGGTTAACCCTTTCACTGCCACACTGCAGACGGTTTACCCTTTCACTGCCACACTGCAGACGGTTTACCCTTTCACTGCCACACTACAGACGGTTAACCTTCTGTACTAGTGTGGTAGTGAAAGGGTTAACCTTCTGTGGTAGTGTGGTAGTGAAAGGGTTAAGAGAGGACAGTGGTGAAGATGAGGTCTTGAGGAGAAACAAGCGAGGGACCACGTTCACACTGCAGGCAGATGTGGCCCCCAATCTGATTTCTTTGCTCGTATAACACACACACACACACACACACACACACACACACACGTGTTGCTCGGATCTGTGTCTTTCTCATGACGGTGTGAACACAGCCACAAATCACATGGAATCTGATCACTTTCATATGTGGTCCTAAATCACATGCAGGTCATTCCGAACAGTCGTGCGACTTTCATGCAACTTTTTACGTCACTCTGGATTGACATTGGCATGTGACCAGTTCACCTTGGAATCTGATATATAAAAAATAAAAATAAAATAAAAATCTGTGCAATAAATCAGAATTGTGCACTAAAAGGCTTGCAGTGTGAATGTAGCCTAATGTCCATGGGGGGGGGGGTTCCAGATCCAGAACCTGGGACGCTGCCCTAAGATGGCCTAGTCCAGTGGTTCTCAAACTTTTTTATACCACGACCCCATTTTATTTAGGAACTTTTTTGGCGACCCCACACTTAATAATGTAATTTCAACGTGGAATTAAGGAATATCAAAATAAAAGCACACGTTGTTGAACTTGATCATGCATATTTATTAGAAAATGTAATTACAGCACTATGTTATCGATACACATTTATAAAACGAGGCATATTTAGCCAAAATATGTTGGCAGAACATAAAAAAAAAAATACATATATATATATATTTTTTGTTACTGTCACCTACCCACGACCCCACTTTGGGTCGCGACCTGTAGTTTGAGAACCGCTGGCCTAGTCTTCTCACACAAAAACAACACTATAAACCATCAAGAGGTGAAGGTCAGTGGAGTGTCTGTGTGGAAGCGACCCGTCGCGTCTGAGAGAGGAAGGTCGTTGCACCAGACTAGGCTTCTTCACTTTCTCCTTCCAGACCCAGAGCACATGTGTCCCATCTGGCCTGTCCTGTCCCATCTGTCCTGTCCTGTCCCATCTGTCCTGTCCCATCCCATCTGTCCTGTCCCATCCCATCTGTCCTGTCCCATCTGACCTGTCTCATCTGTCCCGTCCCGTCTGTCCTGTCCCATCTGTCCTGTCCCGTCTGACCTGTCCCGTCCTGTCCTATCTGTCCCGTCCCGTCTGTCCCGTCCCGTCTGACCTGTCCCATCTGACCTGTCCCGTCCCATTTGTCCTGTCCCATCTGTCCTGTCCCATCTGTCTGTCCTGTCCCATCTGTCTGTCCCATCTGTCCCGTCCCGTCTGTCCCATCCCATCTGTCCTGTCCCATCTGACCTGTCCCGTCCCGTCTGTCCTGTCCCATCTGACCTGTCCCGTCCCATTTGTCCTGTCCCATCTGTCCTGTCCCATCTGTCTGTCCTGTCCCATCTGTCTGTCCCATCTGTCCTGTCCAATCTGTCCCGTCCCGTCTGTCCCGTCCCATCTGGTCTTGTCCCGTCCCGTTTCGTCCCACGCAGCCCGCTCCGCTCAGCTCCACACTGCGCTGCCGACATGGATGTTGTTAAGAGTCTGTTTATAAAGTCAACCCACACTCTGTGACCCTGCGGTTCCCACGCTCGCTGCCGTCTTCTCAGGCCCTCGTCCCGTCTGTTAGTTGTTACACACACATACACACACTCTCACACACACACACTCACTCAAGAGTATACACACTAACTCACACACTAATTTACACACTAACTCACACACACACACTCACTCAAAGAGCACACTAACTCACACACACTCAAAGAGCATACACACTCAAAGAGCACACTAACTCACACACACTCAAAGAGCACACACTAACTCACACACACTCAAGAGCATACACACTCGGAAGAGCACACATTTAACTCACACACTAATTTACACACACTCACACACAGACACTCAAAGAGCACACACTAACTCACACACACTCAAGAGCATACACACTCGGAAGAGCACACACTTAACTCACACTAATTTACACACACACAGACACTCAAAGAGCACACACTAACTCGCACACACTCAAAGAGCATACACACTCGGAAGAGCACACACTTAACTCACACTAATTTACACACACTAACTCACACACACTAACTCACACACAGACACCCAAAGGGCACACACTAACTCACACACACACACTCAAAGGGCATACACTAACTCATGCACACACACACACATGCGGAGGCTATAAATTCAGCATAGTTGTTGAGTCAGGTCTGATCAAATAGTTCCAGGCCTGTGTCCCTGCAGAGCTTCCTGCGTCTGTTTTACATTTAGCCAAACCTGAAAGTGAAGGTCTGCCTGCCTGCTGCCGGCCTGGTTCTTCTAGCGCCCGGGTTCCCAGGCCGGGGTTCCAGCCAGCTTTGTTGTTGTTGTTTATGCCCAGGGAGGTGGGGTGCTTGAGAAGGAGGAGGAGGGTGGGGTTTCACCATCTCTCTCTCTCTCTCTCTCTCTCTCTCTCTCTCTCTCATGTGCTAGTTTCTTTTTATCTCTCGTGTTCTCCTCGCGGCACCCAGAAGCCATTTTTATTTTAATTCAGGAGAGGACTTCTTCGTGACTTGTGAATTATTCCTGCCTCGTCGTTATTTCCCGTGGAAACGCATCAGCCGCTCTCGACGACAGATGTGTTTTCTGTGGCGGACTGTGACCCGTGTCGATCCGTGTCTCGGAGCCTTAGAGGCGCGGAAAGTTCTCCACAACGTATCCCCAGCGCCTTGGCTTCTCTCCGTTCCTGTTTATTTGGATGTGGTTCTCCCTTCCTATATACTGTGTAGCCCCCTTTCTCCCATATCTAGTGTTTATTTATTCTTCTTCCAAGCGCACTGTATTATTCATCCTACTTAAATATTCAGTATAATGAAAAGTGTTTTTCGATCTTGTATAGAATTCTTTTAACAGAAGGTATGTTGATGTAACAGTAGCCGAAATGTTAGAACGGTTGTTGTTGTGAAAATGATGACTAAAGCCTTTTTGATTACTATCCCCCTTGGATGTCAACAGGATCTAGCCTTTTCAGATATACAATCTGCTTCCTTGAAGATATTACATAATATATTCTGGTTACTGGTTTTATTATTGTCTATTTAAAACTGAATCAAACCATAAACAAGGTGGCCTGTTCATGGGATGTTAGATCCTAATGTGAAAAACTGTGATTTTATATGTCTGCACTTTATGTGCTCATTCTATGCCTGGTGAAGCACTTTGAGCTGCAGTTTCTGTATGAAAGGTGCTATACAAATAAAGTGTATTATTATTATTATTATTACTATGTCCGATTGGCCCATCAGTCAATCTAGCTAACGCAAGGCCACGCTGCCCTGAAGCTGAACAACTCATACTCGTGACATTATCGGTGCTGCACGATAAGCAATTTATGACTTGGGAGTTAAAACACATTTGTACTGGATCTTTTTTACGTTCACAAAACATGGATGGATGGAGGGAGTTACTGAAAGTGAGACGGGGACAAAGCGGATACGTAAATCTGAGAGGGCGTAGTATCGCCCGTCGTGTGTTCCTGGTTGACAACAAAAGAAGGCCATGTGTTGCGTGTGAGAGGTCTGCTCGTATGGAGGCCTGATGCTTTCCGCAGGCCCTATTGGGCAGGAAACGCAGCCGACTGCTTGCTAGCGGGAGGGTGTTTCCACGGCAACCGAGGCAGGTAAGGGGCATTAACAGGAAGTGGCTGAGTCGAGGCTCCGCCGGTGGAGGGAAGAGGTGGGGGAGGAGCAGGCGGTAGAATGAGGTCGAGGAAAGGTGAAGCGTCTCACGTTTTAACCGCGGCCCCAAAAGAAAATCTCAGTCTCCTCCTCCCAGCTTTCTTACCAAACGTGGTGCCTTATGAATATCTTATGATGGCGCGCAGCAGGGGGACGGTCTGGAGGGGGAGAGGCTTGAGCGGAGTGTTGGTGGCTTTTCGAGCTGGTGTAGAGTAAACAAAGGACTAATGGAGACCGTGTGTTGAAGCAGGAGGGGTGTGTGTGAGAGGGCAAGGTAAGCATTTTCAACTCGTACATATGTGTAGTAATGGGTTTATTTTAGTACCAAAAAATGGAGCTTGCGTGTGTTTTTATTTTTGTCTTTGGAAATAGCTTGCATTGTGTTTAGCACACCACTGTATATGTTACCGTATATATTAGGGGTGTAAAGGTACACGTATCCATACCGAACCAAACCGTTTCAGTGTGTACCGTACCGAACGGCTGTAGTGTGTACCGAATGAATACAACAGTATGTTAACCGCCCAAAAAAGAAAAACGGGCTGTTTTCTTTTACAATCTAATATATATCTGTCCCTTTTTACATATCTGTAGATGGTACATGTATATCTGTACATATCCCTTACCTACTCTTACTAGTAGTTATGCTGCTGGCCAGTATGACTTACTACTACCATAGTGTCTTTATATACCTGTATCACTGTACATATTAACACTACAACTATGTACATTCACATCTGATTAGCACTATTACTCAGTACTATTTTATAACCAGTTTAATCACCTGTACATTGTATATTACTATTGCACTTTACTGCTACATTTGCACTCTGGTCGGTTGCCAAAACTTCTTTTTGTTTTACTGTACTTGTGCTGTACGATGACCGACGATACATTTCTAATCTAATTGTTGCACGCATGCATATTCTATGTATTTTTTACGGCTAACGAGGCACTCGGCTCCTAGCTCGTTAGCGGCCTTGGGTGCCCTGTCGGCTGCCTGTCACAACCCATCTCCATCCACGGCAGCCTTCCTCTCCATAGATATATATAGAACACTAGATAGCTTTCCCGCGCTGCCGGCCAATGGAGAGCGACGTCACTGAACCGCCGCCATCTTGCGCAGGTCAGCCTTGAGTGAGAGTGAGTGAGCTGCACAGACAAAAATACTCATAACTCGCTGAAATATTGACGGATTTACAAACGGTTTGGTTTATTACAAGCATTATTAACGTGGCTATGATTCAAGCAGTTTGTAAAAAAAAAAACATCTTTAATTTTTTTTTATAAGTATGCAGTATCATAACTACATCTTTGATGTTTTAGCAAACCAACCCGTTTGTAAATCCGTCAATATTTCAGCGAGTTATGAGTATTTTTGTCTGTGCAGCTCACTCACTCTCACTCAAGGCTGACCTGCGCAAGATGGCGGCGGTTCAGTGACGCTGGTGACTCCGCCTTAAGCTATCTAGTGTTCTATAGATATCTATGTTCCTCTCTCTCCCTCGCTGAGGAGGAGGAGGAGTCTAGTCTGCTGGTCAGAGCATTCCTCTGATGTCATCCGTCTTCTCTCCCAAGTCCCCATTTCTGTCCGCGCATGACCTCATAACAGCGTGGCCTGGATATCGATGTACTGTACTGTACTGTACACACACATCATGGTTATTTTTCTTTGGTTTACGTAATTGCCTTTCTTATTTTTTTTGGTTGTCGAGTGGAACAAGAACGACAAACTAGGCAATTTTTTTTGGTCAAAAGTCAAGCTTTGCAGCAGAAAAGCCGCTGGCAGGACTCGACTTGTTTCCTCCCTCTCTCCGTTTCTCATGTCGCTCTGTGGTCTCGGGTGTTTCTGGCCTCAAAACGGCATCGCAGTTCTGGAGTGGAACCCTCTGCGGCGCTGCCCCGTGTCTCCTCCTCCTCCGTCGCCCCTTAGAACCCCGTGTCACATGATCCCTTGATGTCGCGAGCCCGCCGTGCTGTTTATCATCGCAGTGTCGCTAGTTGCACACAATTGACGGTTTCGGCTCCTGTAATTGGAGGACGGCGAGCTCGCGTTCTCTTGGAAATACTTTGATTGACTTTGTGGAAGTAAACCAATGTGAACACATGGAGGAGCTAGCTAAAGCTCAATGACTCTTATGTTCCTGGGCTGCTGCTGGTGGTCTGCTGCTGTTAGTGGTGGTCTTCTGCTGCTGCTAGTGGTCTGCTGCTGCTAGTGGTGGTCTACTCTGCTGGTCTGCTGCTGCTAGTGGTGGTCTACTCTGCTAGTCTGCTGCTGCTAGTGGTGGTCTACTCTGCTAGTCTGCTGCTGCTAGTGGTGGTCTACTCTGCTGGTCTGCTGCTGTGGTGGTGGTCTACTCTGCTGGTCTGCTGCTGCTAGTGGTGGTCTACTCTGCTGCTGCTAGTGGTGGTCTACTCTGCTGCTGCTGCTAGTGGTGGTCTACTCTGCTGCTGCTGCTAGTGGTGGTCTACTCTGCTGCTGCTGCTAGTGGTGGTCTACTCTGCTGCTGCTGCTAGTGGTGGTCTACTCTGCTGCTGCTGCTAGTGGTGGTCTACTCTGCTGGTCTGCTGCTGCTAGTGGTGGTCTACTCTGCTGGTCTGCTGCTGCTAGTGGTGGTCTACTCTGCTGGTCTGCTGCTGCTAGTGGTGGTCTACTCTGCTGGTCTGCTGCTGCTAGTGGTGGTCTACTCTGCTGGTCTGCTGCTGCTAGTGGTGGTCTACTCTGCTGGTCTACTCTGCTGGTCTGCTGCTGCTAGTGGTGGTCTACTCTGCTGGTCTGCTGCTGCTAGTGGTGGTCTACTCTGCTGGTCTACTCTGCTGGTCTGCTGCTGCTGCTGCTGGTCTACTCTGCTGGTGCTCTGCTGCTGCTAGTGGTGGTCTGCTGGTGCTCTGCTGGTGCTCTGCTGGTGCTCTGCTGGTGTCTGCTGGTGCTCTGCTGGTGTCTGCTGGTGTATCTCAGCATTGATTTAAGGCTCTTTGTTGTGTCAGACACGGCGTCCTCTGGGTACCTTTGGGATGTCGCAGGCGGACTGTACCACTGTTCGCCCAGGGGGGTGTTTTTATATAGATGCAAGGTTGAACGGCTGCAGCGAGGACAACGGCACCCTCCTACCGCCGGCCAATGGTCTCTAACTACTACACACCCTCAAGACCCCTACGCTCTGCATCTTCTGGCCGCCTCAGACCTACTCCTGTCAGAGCTCCTCCTGTGGGGTCATCAAAGCAAAGCGGGCTATTCTCAGTCCTCGCTCCACATATGATGGAACGAACTTCCCACCAGTCAGGACAGCTGACCCCTCCCCCCCCAAATAGAAAATACTAACCATCATACAGTCCTCCTATTATGCACTTTGCTACTAAGTAATCTACCTATATTACTACTGACTATGCTAATATATCTCTACTACTATTAGGGATGGGTACCGATTACGGTACTTTTAAAGGTATCGACCAAATCACATCGGTACTACAGAGTACCGATTCACGTGAGATCCACCGGTGCCACATTTCGGTAATGCACAAAAATAATTATATATATATATTTTTTAATCGTCAACACGTACAATACAGCTTACCTAGGATTTGACTTGATTCAACAACAACAAAGCAGTCGGGGCAATGGCAAGCTGAAAACGGTTGCAAGTGTGGTTAGTTACTGGTTATGGATTCTGATTCTGATTGCAGTTATTTATATTGTCTTGCGTGGTTTCTTTAATCATTTTATACTTGTTATTTTGTAAAATACAATACCTTTTATTTATTTAAATATATAGATGTGTACCTTTTTTAGTTCTGCAGAATAGTTCATTGCTGCTAAAGTGGTTTGTTTAATCGTTTTATACTTAAAAAACATTCTTTTTTTATTTAAAGATGTGCGTGTGTGTATATTAACATTGTTCTAAATTACTAATAATGATAATAAATTATTAGAAGTTTGGACACATTTTTTACAACTGAGGTAGGTAGATAAAAATTTTAGAGAGTAAATTACCGAAAAAGGTACCGTCTGGTACCGGTATCGGTTAAAATGTGAACGGTATGCACTCGAGACTGTAGCACTCAAGGTCAACGCTGTTTGAAGAACAATCTTACTTTTACCTGCCAGAGCTTCCTGCTGACTTGTTGTACAGAACTCGTGAGTCACTTTGTATAAAAGCGTTCAGCTAAATCACTAAAGTGCTCCAGGCTTATGTTGGCCTTCCTGACTTTGCCTATAATCATTTACCAGCTCGACGCCGGTGTTTCCCCCCACCACTCGTAGAACCTGCTAAATGTGGTCCACCCAGGTGCACTTTCATCCACCCGGGCGATTTTAGTTTATCTATTCGACTGAGCTTGTAATCCTTCAAAAGGGAAAGAAAAAAACACACTGACACCACTTTCGGTCGTCTCGCACACATTTTAACTCCCGTATCTCATCATTCACACACGTCGGACGGTAGCAGCGGGTCCCCGTTTGCTCTTTCAGGCGTCATGTACTCACAGCTGTAGTAACGGGCGGCAGAGCCGGTATTAATCACTCGAGCCCTCGTGACCGCCACCACGACGACGACCTTGGGGGGGGAAACAACAGACTCCTCTTTTATGTTACAGGATAAACCTGTTTTTGATGTAATGCTGAGATATGACTCCCCGTGTTGTTGACATGTCAACTCACTTCTCTCTTCTCGTCTCTTCTCTTCGCAGGCTCCGAGGCAGATGAGGCGCAGCTGAGGTGAAGAGAGATACCGCTTCCGTGGGACTTCGACGAGTGCCGACGAGGTGCCATTTTTTTCTTCAAGGGACTCGGGGGATAAAGGATAAAGGACTGAGAAAACGGTCTAGTTCTTCTTCTATCCTCGCCGGATCTCCGCCGCAGCAGCAGCAGTAGCCTGTGTTTGTGTGTAAAAGGGGCGAAGGATGCCCATCCTCAAGCAGCTGGTGTCCGGCTCCAACCACAAGCGGCGCTCGCGCATGGACCTGACCCGCGAGATGATCAGCGCCCCGCTGGGCGACTTCCGCCACACCATGCACGTGGGCCGCAGCGGCGACGCCTTCGGAGACACCTCCTTCCTCAGCACCCGCTCCGGGGAGCCCCCCCGCGAGGAGGCGGCCGCGGCCGCCGCCGCAGCCTACCCCCACTCCCCGCGGCCCGGCCTCCTGTCGCGCACCTTCCGGAGCAGCAAGCGCTCCCTGTCGGTCACCCGGGTCGACCAGCAGGCGCCCCTCCCCGGCGACTCCCCCACCTACGTCAAGAACGCCATGTCCCTGCCGTTCCTCAACGACGACGACTGCCTCGTGGACGACATGGTGCCCAAGAGCCTGTCCTCCAGTCACCTGAAGCAGGAGGGGGAGCCGGGTGTGAGGCCCTCCAACGGGGCCGCCGGCGCCGCACAGCGCCTGGAGCTGCACGAGCGGGGCTTCGGCGAGCTGACGGAGCTGCCGGAGGCCGCGTACCACTACGGCGGGGGGATGAAGCACGCCGAGTCGGTCATGTCCTTCCACATCGACCTGGGGCCCTCCATGCTGGGCGACATCCTCGGGGTGATGCAGCAGAAGGAGGAGGACGACCAGGGCTACGACGAGGAGTGGAAGGGCAGCGAGGGCAGCGCCTCTCCGTCCCTCAGCGCCCGCGGAGACGCCGCGGAGGAGGAGGAGGAGGAGGAGGAGAAGGAGCAGGAGGACGGGGCGGAGGTTGGGAGAGAGGAGGAGGAGGAGGAGGAGGAGCAGGATGTAATGCAAGAGGAAGTTGAGCGGCAGGAAGTCGAGCTTCCTGGCTCTGTGGACATGGAGCCCGAGACCGGGGGCCCTGACACGCCGGAGACCCGGCCCAGGCACCTGCAGCAGCACCTGGACAGCTGCTCCGTGTCCAGCGCCGGCTCGGCCGCCCTGGAGGAGAGGGCGGGCAGCCAGCCCTACGCGGACACGGACAGCGCCACGTTCAGCGCCCCGCCGCCAGAGGAGGAGAGCAACAACATTTCGTCCTTCATGATGGAGGACGAGGACGACGAGATCCCCCTATGATGATGATGACGATGAGATCATTCCCCAAAGCCTTTTCATAAAAAAATTTAATAAAAAAATGTAAAAAAAAGACGAACGAAGGAACGTTATCAGGACACGGAGATCTGGAACGGGGTTATATTTAACTAGCGGCCCCCCCCCCCCCCCCGCTGTAGGTGTCGGGAACCTGTGGGAGTAGGAGCGCGGAGGAGAGCGAGGACTCTGTGGGGTCTGTTGTTCCTCCTGTCGGGCGGGACACGGTGTGACCGCGCCTTCTGGGAGAGGAACGCAAACCGCCATCTGTCATGTTGCTCCTCCCGCTCACCGCCACCACCGCCGCCTGCCTGCTCTCCTTCTTTCCCTTTTTCTTTCCCTTTGCCTCTCTCTCTCTCTCTCTCTCTCTCTCTCCCCCCTCTCTCTCTCTCTCTCCCTCTCTCTCTCTCTTTTGAACACTGGAGGGAGCTGACTTGGAAGAAGAACAGCCATCCGTCAAATATGGACATTCCAGAAGTGAGGGGAGAAGCCGCCGCTCGGCCGCCGGGAGGGGAGATGAAGGGGAAATAAAAGGGCTTTTTATGAGAGAAAAAAAAAAAAGACACTTTTCATAACTAAAGCTCAGATCGGGGCGGCGTTCGCCCTCCACTCACTTTTTTTTTTATGCGTGTCACAAGTGCTTCTCTTACTGACCTTTCATTCAGTTTGCTTTTCTCTCTCTCTCTCTCTCCGTCTCTTTCTCTCTCTCTCTCTCTCTCTCTCTCTCTCTCTCACCGTCTCTTCTCTCTCTTTCTCTGTCCCTCTCTCTCTCGGAGCTGAACAAGAAGGCCTTGTGTCAGGATGGATGGGAGCGGCGATGGGTGTCTTGTCACAATAAAGGGGGCTGTATGTGCCTCTCACTCGTGTGCCAGCTGTACGTCCCTACAGTGTGTGTCCCCCCCCCCCCTCCTCTCTCCCCCCCCCCCCCCCCCCCCCCCCTCCTCCGCCCGCCCGCCCCGAGGCTCAGAACATACCGGTTGAGTGCCGCAGGGTCGCCGACGACGTGTCACACGAGCTCTTGACATTCTGTGCGACGTTTCCTCTCTCTCTCTTCTCTCTCTCTCTCTCTCTCTCTCTTCTCTCTCATCTCTCTCTCTCTCTCTCTCTCTCTCTCTCTCTCTCTCTCTCTCTCCTCTCCTCT
>NC_140178.1:13046738-13096738 GCF_963971535.1 Notolepis coatsorum
CATTGTTGTAGTGCAACGGTAGAGACATCATTCGGATGAACATTGATGTAGTGCAACGGTAGAGACATCATTCGGATGAACATTGATTTAGTAGTGCAACGGTAGAGACATCATTCGGATGAACATTGATTTAGTAGTGCAACGGTAGAGACATCATTCGGACGAACATTGATTTAGTAGTGCAACGGTAGAGACATCATTCGGATGAACATTGATAGTAGTGCAACGGTAGAGTGTAGTTGCGGTGGCAGTTGTGTTGAACATTCCAACCCTCTGAGTCGCATGCCTCGTCCACACCGGGGGACCTGCCAGGGTTTGAACTTCAGGGGGGGTCCGGGCCGCGGGGCGGGGGCATGCCATTCTATACAGTGAGGTCAAGTTAAAAAAGAAAAAAAGTAAATCACTACACTGAAATGGCTCCTATGGGGACTCGCTTCACCACCACACACGAACACACGGTTGGACCCAGTGGATCCACTAAAGAGTCTCAGCTTTCCAGTCACACCCAAAGTATGCAATTTCAAGACTGTTTAGGGGGCCGCAGTATGCAGGGATAGGCAGATACACCAAGAACTGCATGGTTTTTTGACTGAGTCTTTTGACCCAAAGCTGCTGGAGATCAGCACACATTGGGTCCCATCTTCATTCGGATATCTTGAGGTCAGAGGTCAAGGGAGCCCTCTGAAAACGGCCCTGCATTTCCTTCACCCTTGCCAACATTTAGCCCAAGCAGCATCGTTTACCCCCCGCTAGCATCACGTGCTCGGTACCAATGGCTTCCTTAGGCGGTCGAGTTTCATAGGATTCAGTTTAAAGGAACACGGCAAGTTTTTGGGGAAAGTCGCTTATTTGCCATCTACCCATTACATACCCTTTTCTTCTCTGTGTATGCATGAGGCTTAGGGAACAGCCGCACCGTTAGCCTAGCTTAGCGTCATTCACTGAAAGTAGGTGTGCCAGTGTAGCCTAGTTCCCAACAGTCATGAAATACAACTCCAAAACTTTCCTGTAAACATGTTGTGACCTGTGTATTTACCACGTGGAGAAATCCAAAAAGATTATTAGACATTTTCGTTTTCTAAGCAGATATATACTCTGAATTTTTTTTGCCGAACCACTGCTGCCTGGGCGCAGTGATTTCATCACCTCAAAGGTAATGCTTGTCTAACTCCAGGCTAGATGGCAAATAAGCTAATTTCCCAAAAAGTTGGCATGTTCCTTTAAAATTAACATATGACATATATCACCTCGGTTAGGGTGGCCTTATGGCCTTTCTGCACCTGTGTATACTGTATACTTTACTTACTCATAGTAGTATATATTTAGATTCTAGTGTTTATTGTAACCATATTTATGTAATGTATAATATAACTGACGGCGTACAGACCCCCATCTGCACCTTTGATCACACTGCCTACTTGCTCGTATATTCAGAGTTAATTATTCTGTTTACACTGCCTATTTTTTTCTTTTCTACTGTACTATCATTTTTATTGCATGTATTTATGTCTTTCTAGTATTACCCTGCCCATACCTGTAAGCCTCATTACTTCTACCAAACGGTTCGTGCGTTTTGCGAATCTGATTGGCCACTGACGTTTCTGGCACGTTTCTGGTCATGTGACATGTGCGCCCAATCGTGTGACGGCAAGTTCTTTGGATGGTTAAGCTTAGGCGCTCTTTCGAAGTTGGTTAAGGTTAGAGTTTGTCTTAGAGCAGGGCGATAGAACGCCAGCCCTGATTCCAAACTCTAACCTTAACCAACTGCTAAGCTTAACCAGTGATAAACTAGGCGTTAGGTCGTTTGCAGGCTGTTCGACGCGGAAATGGGCTAAGACACTGCTCGTCATGCGATTGGGCGCACATGTCACATGACCAGAAACGTGCGTGGCCAATCAGAGCGCAAAACGGGAACACGAACCGTTTGGTAAAAGCATAGACGCTACCTGTAACCCCCCCCCATGCTGCTATGATTCCCGAATTTCCCCCCAAAGGAGATCAATAAAGGAATATCTTATCTTAACCCTTTCACTACCACATTACAGACGGTTACCACCTTCTCCGGCCACGACCTTCCCCTCTCGTCCACCGTCACCAACCTGGATGTGAAAATTGACCCTCACCTAAACTTTGAGGCCCACATCAAACACAGATGCAAAACCTCCTTTTTCCACCTCAGGAACATTTCCAAAATCCCTCCCAGATGCTGAAAAACGTGTCCACGCCCTTGTCTCCTCCAGGGGCTGGATTACTGCACTCCTCATCGGGATTCCTAGCAAGAGCCTCCAGAGGCTCCAATACAGTACATACAGAAACACGACCACGTCACACCCAGCCTCCACTCACTTCACTGGCTCCCCATCACCACCCGGACTGGATACAAAATATCCCTTCTGACCCATCAGTGCATCCACGGAAATGCCCCCCCCCCCCCCCCCCCTTACCTCAAAGATCTCCTCACCCCAGAACCCTCCACTCGTAACCTTCGCTCTGCCAACACACCTCCTTCCCCCCAGGACCAAGCTCCGCACCATAGGCGACCGGGCCTTCTGCCCGCCTGCTCCTCGCCTGTGGAATGCCCTCCCTGACTACCTGAGAGCACCACAGACCACTGTTTATTTTAAAAGAGGACTAAAAACGCGCCTTTTCACAAAAGCCTTCACTTAGTTTTAACCTTTTTATACATGTCTTTGTGTGTTTTATCCTGTTTTTTTTGGGTATGTTTTTATGCCTTGTTTATTAACACTTTAAGTGCCGAAAACGTGTTTAGGCGTCCTTCCCCGCCATGCTCAAGTTGCAGAGGACGCCGTAACTCGTCTTTAATATCAATATTTCAAAAATCTGTGATCGGAATCATATTTTCTATCCGCAGCCTTCACACACAGTTCTGAGCTCCTCTCAAACCTCTAGCGGTTCAAGAGCGCCATCTGGTGGCCGATCGGCAGAAGCGCCAAACAGGAAGATATGTGGTTGAAGTGCTGATCGTCCATATTACTTCCGGGCACTCTCTATAGGTCCCGGGACTCGATCTCGACACAATACATAGCGATCCGTTGCCAATAACTCGATAAACAACATGATTTGGACGTATATACTATTATACAACCTGGAAATAGATCGCGTATTTCTACATCCCATAATAGGAATATTTCAGTTCCACGCTCATCGTCCAACGGCGCGAGGAAGATACGGTAAGATTCAGCGTTATTTTTGAACGTGTTCGATATAAACTGCTCTGATGATCATATCACCCACACTAGATGAATGATATAACGCTGCCCACGGAATTATAAACGATCCCCCGCCCATCCGGTCATCATCAGATGATACGTAGAAACTTCTAGAAGTACGTCCAATTGAAATTTTTGATCTCGCACAGATTCCTACCAAACTGTATTTCATCATCAATATAATGCATTTGGGGCTATAAATCACGTTCTGGAGAAAGCTGCAGAAAGAGATGAAAACATACTTATACTTTAGACCATATTTTACTATGAATATGTGAATTAAAAAGTTTAACGTTGCTACACAATGAACAATACATATAGGACCTTGAATGGGCCCTAATAATGGCAATTTAGCAATCGAATTTAAAAAGTTATAGCCCTGCAAAGAAGGGGAACTTTTCCATAGACAAATAGAGCTGGCAAGGGATGGTATATCATGAATTTAGCCTTAGGCAATCAAAGTGTTAATTGCCTATGTTTTTAAAGCCTATGTTTTTATCCTGTAGCACTCTGAGATTTGGTTTCCAAATGTAGAGTGCACTACAAGTATTATTATTATTATTATAACCGTCTGTAGGGTGGTAGTGAAAGGGTTAACATTCTGTAGTGTGGTAGTGAAAGGGTTAACCATTTGTCGTGTGGCAGTGAAAGGGTTAACTTATGACCACTACCTTGCCTTAAAAAAAATAAAAACGAGCCTGCTAGAGCCCACAAAAATTGGCTAACGGGGCCTGAGATGTTTTTGTTTGTTATTTTTCTTTTGCGGAGGGGAGGCGGGGGGGGGGGGGGGGGGTAAAGGAATTTTAAAGGGGGGCTTGAGTCCTCTGGCGACACATAAAACAGTGTGTTGCACATTCAATCTTCCTGAGTCTCATGCGCTCTCTCTCCGCACTCACACACGAACCAACCAGCGCTCGCTCCCACGGCGAAGCCACATTTAGACGGCGGCCGTTTCGAGACGTTAGCGTCGGGGAACACAGGTAATAACACCCCCCCAAGGTCCTGCCTCTTCCACCAGGCGACGGCGGAGAGAGAGAGCCGCCTCCTGGGAGCGACCGGGGCTTGTGTAGGTAATAGGATTTTGATTATGACTTTCTCAGATGGAAGAGTTGCTCCGAGGGAAACAACGTCGCTTGCGCAAACGTGCGGTTTTCTTCCTTTTCATGCATCTCTGGAGGTCTGTGTGTCGTAACTTCTCTAACTCTGTGCCGGGCCTCGTGTCTTATGTCTTGAAAAATTGGCCTTTTCCGTCTGGCGCGGCCAGAAGCGGTCAAATCACACAGCCTTCACACAGCAGGGTAAAAGCATTAAAGCCAACGGTAGCTTTGCCGTGGGAGTTTCTAGACGAAAGGTCGAGCGGGAGGCCGAGCCTCTTTTTCCGCCCCTTCGCGTCACTTTTTAAACAAATCGCGAGGTCCTCTCACGCCGTTCTATCTCCTCCCGCTGTCCGTCCGCCCCCTCCCTCCCTGCCAATCAGATTCCACCGCGCTGCGTTTAAAAGGCTCTCCCTCCCTCTTCCTCCTCCTCCTCCTCTACCTTTACGCCTTCTCGCTCTCGTTCACGCAGGCATCTGCCCGACCCGCCTCATCACAGGCCCACGGGTCCACCACCACCGAGGTCGGCCTCATGGTTGGAAAGGGGGACGGGACTCTGGAGGAGGTATCCCTGGCAGGATACCATCGATCCAGAGCCCCATGTAGCTACACGCTATACAGGCTAGGGTTTGCTTATTATGCTCCTCGTCAGTGATGGGACCCGTACCAAAGATGGGCATTATTAATCCTGCTAGGATACATTCGTGCTATGTTCTGTACCATAATCTCATATTAGAGTTATTCATCCTGCTAGGATACATTCATGCTATGTTCTGTACCATAATCTCATATTAGAGTTATTCATCCTGCTAGGATACATTCATGCTATGTTCTGTACCATAATCTCATATTAGAGTTATTCATCCTGCTAGGATACATTCATGCTATGTTCTGTACCATAATTTCATATTAAGATTGAGCGTTATTCATCCTGCTAGGATACATGCATGCTATATTCTCTACCATAATTTCATATTAAGATTGAGCGTTATTCATCCTGCTAGGATACATGCATGCTATATTCTCTACCATAATTTCATATTAAGATTGAGCGTTATTCATCCTGATGGATACATTCATGCTATATTCTCTACCATAATTTCATATTAAACTATCATATGTATCACTTCCGATTTGTGAAGTCTAGTAGAATTACAGTTCTTTTTAAGTATGAATGAAGAGAATAAATCTGCTTATTATGATGACGTAAGCAAACGGAACGGCAACCTGGTCCCGGTTATGACAGCGTTATGACTCCCAGTTAAAAAAACGAAAAAAAAGATCTGCCAGATCTGGGACATTGTGATCCCCTTCCCGTATTTGCGGGGCGACTCCCAGAAAATCCGAAAAGCCCGAAGACTCATTTCTGCCGCGCCGCGCCAGAGCAGCGCGATGATTCATCTCCTCGGTTTCCATTCTCTCCTCCTCCTCCTCCTCCTCCTCCTCCTCCTCCTCCTCCTCCTCCTCCTCCCGTCCGTGTGCGACGCCGCTCTGACCCCGTCCTCACTCCTCCGCTGAAGAGAAGAGCAGTCGTCGCTGCAGCCCATGTGCCTCCCTCAGGGGGCCTGCCCGGCCCGCACCGAGCCGTGACCACATGTGGTAAGGCTCCTTCCTCCTCTGGGATGGCCGCGGCGCGTATAGCCGAGGCCTCGCGGAAGGGGAAAAGGGGGGGGGGGTCCAGTCCGTATCAGAATATCAGAAGGAGGGGTGGGGTGTGAGGGCGGATGACAGTGGAGGTTCCAGCCTCGCATATAGATATATAGAATCCCCCCCCCCTCACATATGTACTCCTCCGCATAACCCACCAGAGAGAGGGGAGGCTGGTGTTGTGGTTGGGGTGACAGGGGTTAATCTCATACCCCATTCACCTTTGGGGGGTTGGGGGGGCGGATGACAGTGGAGGTTCCAGCCCCAGAGATATAGATATATAGAACCCCCCCCCCCCCCCCCCCCCCCCTCACATATGTACTCCTCCACATAACCCACCACTCCTCAGGCGCCTGGAAGATATTGAGAGAGAGAGAGAGAGAGGAGGCTGGTGTTGTGCTTGGAGTGGGGGGGTTAATCTCATAGCCCCATTCACCTTTGAATACCGTTCATTGCAGGGAACAGCTGGAGGCGAGGGCTAGATAGCTGGGCTTGATAAAAGAAATGTAGTGGGGACTTCCAAGTGGATCATACTGTGAGGCTAACATCCTTGCCAGCCTAGACTTGGCGCCGTTCCAGGAGCTGAAGCCATGTGTGTGTGTGTGTGCGTGTGTGTGTACAATACCCTCCTTGTTTGGCTGACACTGTATGCCCACTGTGGAGAGGGAGAGAGAGAGAGAGAGAGAGAAGACGGTCTAAAAAGCTGACAAGGAAGTAGTAAGGGGAGCACAAAGGGTCACCTCCTATAGGCCGACGTTGATCTTTGACCTCGAACAATCCCTCTTCTTGATCTCCCCTCCCGGCTGCCATGGCGACTAAATAAATGCCTGGTCCCAGACGTCCGCGGCGAAGGGTGGAAGGAGCCCGCAGGGGGGCGAAGAGATGACTGACGGGCCCTCCAGGACGTCGTGCCTTGAACCGGAGATGTAATTGTGTGGGAATCGTTTTTTTTTCCCTCAACACATTCATATCCTTTTGACGATTTTTTTTTCTTCTTTTTTTTACTTCTCAAAAGAGTACTTTTGTCACATTGACCTTGGGTGCTTAACGGTAGACTGCAGAACCTCAGCCAGACTCTTTTCAACTCACATCCCCAGTCCCTGCTTTGGATCAAAGAGCCGTTGTGCGCAGGTTTTCAAGTCTGGAGTCCAGGAATGTTTGCTCCCGTAAGTGACTGCAACCGAGCGTTGCATAGCGGTGACATCACCTCTCAATCAAAGAGTTCCGACTCTGCTGCGGTTAAAGGGGATTTAACCCTCGACGGCAAACTGTCGCCCTCAGCTTTGGACTTTGGACACTTCCCCTTTAATTATTTTTTATAATATTACCAGACTTGTCTCCGTCCAATAAAAGCAGGGTCTGAAGTGGGTGTGGGCTTTTGTCTGGGGGGGTGGAGCGGCCCTTTCAGCAAGCAAAGCCACATGTGACGCAGTGCCGGCAAAACACAAGATAAATGTCACTTTACTACACGTTTACATTGAAATAACTTGGTCGAGAGACATATGTGAATGTGCGTCGATCTGTGAAGAGGCAGATTCGATTGTTTGAATGTGTTTTATTTTTTATTTATATACTAAAACTGTGTTTTTTGTTTCTATTTATATACTAAAACAGTTTTTTTGTATTGTCATTAGACATTAGCAACATTAGGGGATTGAAAACCTTGGTGTTTTAGAAGAAGAAGATGTTTTTATTTGTAATCGCTACATTGTCATGCAGCAAACGCACACATGCAAGATGGGCGACACACATAGGAACACACAGACACACACACATGCATTTTCTTGGGTCGCCGATGACATTTCCTCTCTGCACTTGACCCATCCCATCGTCCTTCCCACCCGAGGGCAGCCGGGAGCAGACATGGGTTGCGGTGTGGGTGTGACCAATCCAAGTGCTCCTGTCCATCTTCGTCAGGGACGCGTCTACCTTAATGATAAGCAAGCAGTGCAAAAATGCGGAAGCATTCGTCACCGCACGCCACTACGGTAAAGCGCCTTTCTTTTCAGGCCCGCTTTGGGAGCTGTCGCGCGGAAATAGGCTGTCTATTGCCATTCTCTTTGACAAACTCTAACCTTAACCAGCTCCTTAACAGCGCCTAAACTTAACCGTTCTAACCTTAACCAACTCCGAAACAATGCCTAACCTTAACCTTAACCTTAACCATGCCTAACCTTAACCATAGAAAGAATATTGCCATTCTCTTTGACAAACTCTAACCTTAACCAGCTCCTTAACAGCGCCTAAACTTAACCGTTCTAACCTTAACCAACTCCGAAACAATGCCTAACCTTAACCTTAACCTTAACCATGCCTAACCTTAACCGGCGAAAGAATACATGTTAAAAAAAAAATCACGTTAAAAAAAATATATTTTATGGGATTCGAACTCACCAGCAAACGAGCTGTAGGATCCACAGCCATGCAGTGTTGCCAATTGAGCTATTTCTCGATACTGAATAAGGGGCGGTGACTTATATATATTGAGCTCCGCTCGTGTCGAACCAAGGCGGGATCTCATGCGCATGCGCGGGCACCTCGCGCGAGCACGCCGGCGCACGCACGCACCTGAGCGAGCACGCCGCCGCCGGTGCACGCACCTGGGCGCTGGGCGGCGGAAAATGAAAGGCGCATTACCGCACGCCACTACGGTAGAATGCTTCCGCATTCTTGCACTGCTTGCTTATCATTAAGGAACAGGCGTCAGGGACAGCGTTAGCGATCTGTTTGGCATGTTCTTCCATTGGGTTTATCTCTGGAGGGGAAACCCTTGCGAGCACAGGGAGAACAAACTCCACACAGAAAGGCCCAGGAGATCATAGATATCTATATAGAACACTAGATAGCTTAAGGCGGAGTCACCAGCGTCACTGAACCGCCGCCATCTTGCCAGGGGCAGCCTTGAGTGAGAGTGAGTGAGCTGCACAGACAAAAATACTCATAACTCGCTGAAATATTGACGGATTTACAAACGGGTTGGTTTGCTATAAACATCAAATATGTAGTTATGATACTGCATACTTATAAAAAAAAATTAAAGATGTTTTTTTTTACAAACCGCTTGAATCATAGCCACGTTAATAATGCTTGTAATAAACCAAACCGTTTGTAAATCCGTCAATATTTCAGCGAGTTATGAGTATTTTTGTCTGTGCAGCTCACTCACTCTAACTCAAGGCTGCCCCTGGCAAGATGGCGGCGGTTCAGTGACGTCGCTCTCCATTGGCCGGCAGCGCGGGCAAGCTATCTAGTGTTCTATATATATATCTATGCAGGAGATACCCCACCTGGGTACTATGCAACGCGGCAACCTGTTCCCCAAGCGGGAATCTAACCCAGGAACCTTCAGTGTTAACCACTACACCACCGTGCTGTGAGGAGACAGTGTTAACCACTACACCACCGTGCTGTGAGGAGACAGTGTTAACCACTACACCACCGTGCTGTGAGGAGACAGTGTTAACCAATACACCACCGTGCTGTGAGGCGACAGTGTTAACCACTACACCACCGTGCTGTGAGGAGACAGTGTTAACCACTACACCACCGTGCTGTGAGGAGACAGTGTTAACCACTACACCACGTGCTGTGAGGAGACAGTGTTAACCAATACACCACCGTGCTGTGAGGAGACAGTGTTAACCAATACACCACCGTGCTGTGAGGCGACAGTGTTAAACACTACACCACTGTGCTGTGAGGAGACAGTGTTAACCACTACACCACCGTGCTGTGAGGAGACAGTGTTAACCACTACACCACCGTGCTGTGAGGAGACAGTGTTAACCACTACACCACCATGCTGTGAGGAGACAGTGTTAACCACTACACCACGTGCTGTGAGGCGACAGTGTTAACCACTACACCACCGTGCTGTGAGGCGACAGTGTTAACCACTACACCACCGTGCTGTGAGCCGACAGTGTTAACCACTACACCACCGTGCTGTGAGGAGACAGTGTTAACCACTACACCACTGTGCTGTGAGCCGACAGTGTTAACCACTACACCACCGTGCTGTGAGACAGTGTTAACCACTACACCACCGTGCTGTGAGGAGACAGTGTTAACCACTACACCACCGTGCTGTGAGGAGACAGTGTTAACCACTACACCACCATGCTGTGAGGACACAGTGTTAACCACTACACCACCGTGCTGTGAGACAGTGTTAACCACTACACCACCGTGCTGTGAGACAGTGTTAACCACTACACCACCGTGCTGTGAGACAGTGTTAACCACTACACCACCGTGCTGTGAGGACACAGTGTTAACCACTACACCACCGTGCTGTGAGACAGTGTTAACCACTACACCACCATGCTGTGAGGACACAGTGTTAACCACTACACCACCGTGCTGTGAGGCGACAGTGTTAACCACTACACCACCATGCTGTGAGGAGACAGTGTTAACCACTACACCACCGTGCTCTGAGGAGACAGTGTTAACCACTACACCACCGTGCTGTGAGACAGTGTTAACCATTACACCACCGTGCTGTGAGACAGTGTTAACCATTACACCACCGTGCTGTGAGGACACAGTGTTAACCACTACACCACCGTGCTGTGAGGAGACAGTGTTAACCACTACACCACCGTGCTGTGAGGCGACAGTGTTAACCACTACACCACCGTGCCGTGAGGAGACAGTGTTAACCACTACACCACTGTGCTGTGATGAGACAGTGTTAACCACTACACCACCATGCTGTGAGGAGACAGCGTTAACCACTACACCACCGTGCTGTGAGGAGACAGTGTTAACCACTACACCACCGTGCTGTGAGGAGACAGTGTTAACCACTACACCACCGTGCCGTGAGGAGACGGTGTTAACCACTACACCACCGTGCTGTGAGGAGACAGTGTTAACCACTACACCACTGTGCCGTGAGGCGACAGTGTTAACCATTACACCACTGTGCCGCACCCTAGTAGCACACTGTTGCTCTGATGCAACAATCCTATATCGGGTTAGGGGTGTGGGGGGGGGGGGGGGGAGTGAAATATTTCCCACCCCTAAAATAAAAAGTCACGCCATAGAGGGTTAAAGTCGCACGCACACACACACACACACACACACACAAACACACACACACACACACACACACACACACACACACACACACACACACACACACACCCACACCCCCAGGCCTTACTTCAGACTTGGCCCTGACGAGGGGCTGGGCTGGACGGTGTGTATTCCACCATTGGCTTCGTAAAGTACAGCGTGTCCACTGTGCTCACAGGGCAAACCACAGCCCCTAATATCAGCGATCGGGCACACTTTTCCATTACAGAGCATCACCTTCCTGTTTTGGGGCCTATTCCTACAGAACACATCTAGATCCGCTAATGGAAAACACTGCAACCATTCTCCTACGCCGAAGAGTTGGACGACCTTCCACTGTCAAACATCTCTGTCCCTGAAGAAAGAGCAAACTAACCGGTGCTACCTACACACTCATATTATTATTAATAATTATTATTTATATTATATTATATTTCTTTCTGTCGTTTATAAATAAGAACCTAAAAATGAGTTTCATAATTTAATTTCACGGAGTCTGCACAGCCCTTGTCCAGGAAAACGATGATGAATGCAGCCGTAAAAGTATCCTTTCTCTATGCAGAAAATATAGTCTGTTTTCTCTTCTGGTAACCACAACACTGCATAACTCGTGAATGTTCAGACAAGCTTAATTTCAGGTTATTTGTCCTACTCTGTGTACACCCAATTCAAAGTTATATCTTTCTGTAGACACATGAATGTGTCTGTTAAAAGACTTCGGTATTCAATATAGACATTGGAATAGGTTCCACAGGACTTTCAGATATGTTCCCATGGCAGGACGAACACTAGGGGGTGCTGCGGGACAGTCAGACTGGTGGTCAGACGAACGGCGTCCGGTGTACTGCGGAAGACACGAAGAAGCAAGGAACACGGCCCTTCCCTGCGCGGACCGCCGACGAGAGCAGACGTGCGTGAGAGAGCTCTCCCGAGCATCGAGCTAACGGCTAATAACGTGGCCTAGTGATTAAGTATAACGCCGAGTGTTAACGTGTTAGAACAAGTACAGTATCGAGACGTCGTGTTGCCGAAGAGGACGGTCAACCGACCAACGTGAGAAGACGACGGAGACTTTGCGTGTTAGCAGTCTTAGGTCGAGAGCTAAGTTAGCCACACTGGCTACTAGGTAATTCTATCATTGTGAGTTAGCCAAGTAGCTTAGCTCGTCGCGCCCACCAAGCTATCAGAGGAAGAAGGACGTTTCACCATAAGGCTTGGACTGGACATCTCGGGCACCAGCCAGATAAGACCACCAACTGACTACCCGCACTATCCCGGCCGGGGTGTATCAGGTGACGGTCTACAGAGACCACTTTATCGCCGTAGAAGCACAGACTTTATGGAACATGCGTGCTAAAGCCAGCCACTTTGATATGCGAGCGTGCTCGTTAAAGGTACACCCCGTGCTTTTCCTTGCCTCTGGAGAACAGCCCTTTTATTTGTTCAGGCTCTCAAGGGAGTGAAAGGGCCATTGTGTTTGCGGCCACTACGTCCCCAAGCTACGACTCGGCGCTACAACGGGGGGGGGGGACTTTACCCATTCCTTTGGGGTTATTCTTTTCTTTGTGGTTATTTTGTGATGCCGGCTTAGTATAGATAAAGTGCATTTCGAATGTGTGGGCCCATGCAGATTATATATATATATATATATATATATATATATATATATATATATATATATATATATATATGCTTCAGGTTACTCACAGGGTTGAACCGTGGCGCATATATCCATGGTGTTGCCGCTTTAAAAATGGCAAATGTGATTAACATTTCATTGCTACGGTCGTGTCATCATTAACCGTATAGAAAGTCTCCAGTTGGGTAACACGGTTATACACTGTACACTGTACAGGTGTTAAATTCCTTAAGTAAAGGGAGAGACTGATAATTGGATTCACTGTGTGTGTGTGTGTGTGTGTGTGGTTAATGGTGTCGTACTGTCTAACTTCTTCTAATACCCTGTATTCCACCAAGCGGGGTAGGTGCTAATTTCAGGTCTCCTACGGGAGAATTATACCAACCACTACTTCCACCGGGTGTGAGGGGGTGTGGGACGTACTAGGGGGAGGGGGGGAGTTTAGGGAGTACTGAATATTACGTACAGTGTCCCCCACCCACCCCTCCTACCCAACCTCCCCCCCACTCCTACCCAACCCCCCCCCCCCCCCCCCACCCAACCACCTCCAATGTACAGTCCCCCCCACCCCCACCCCCCCCCACCTACCCAATCCAATGTACAGTTTCTACGTCAAATGTATATACTCTTTTTTCTGGACTCTTTTTGTATCACAAACAGTACTGTATTTGCAAATCTGATATGTCATAAATGTATAGATGTAGCAGTACTGTCTATCTGAATGTCATGTATGTCATATATGTTACGATGAATTGAAAATGGGGGACCCTGATGTAAACAAGACGAAAGTCTTTCTCTGGTCTGCATCCCCTTAACAATTGTATGTGTTGAGCCATACTGTACTGTACCTATTCTGCAATCTGTTAATAAAGTTTTCAATCAATCAATCAATTGCCCTCCAGAGGCGGGAGGGACCAGTACGCGAGTCCTAGGTTAGTAAACCCTGAGGCCCTATATGCCGCCCTTGTCAACCTTAAACTTAGTACTCCAACACTACAGTCAGGGGCCCAGCCGGACTTAGCTCTGCCGGGTTCCTACTATCCGGTGCCAGTAGAATATCACCCTCACTAAGTAGGGATAATCCACCCTTCTACATTTCAAACTATGTTGGTTGTGGATTTTGTTTTGTCTCTCCTGGGCAGAGCTGTATAGCAGGCTGTGACGTACATGCACAGAGACAGAGGTGTTTAGCAGGCTGTGACATACAGGGCGTAGAGACAGGTTGTTTAGCAGGCTGTAACGTACAGGCGTAGAGACGGGTGTTTAGCAGGCTGTGACGTACAGGCGTAGAGACAGTCGTGTTTAGCAGGTTGTGACGTACAGGCGTAGAGACAGGTGTTTAGCAGGCTGTGACGTACAGGCGTAGAGACAGAAGTGTTTAGCAGGTTGTGACATACAGGCGTAGAGACAAGTGTTTAGCAGGCTGTGACGTACAGGCGTAGAGACAGGTGTTTAGCAGGCTGTGACGTACAGGCGTAGAGACAGAGGTGTTTAGCAGGCTGTGACGTACAGGCATAGAGACAAGAGGTGTTTAGCAGGCTGTGACGTACAGGCGTAGAGACAGAAGTGTTTAGCAGGCTGTGACGTACAGACATAGAGACAGAAGTGTTTAGCAGGTTGTGACGTACAGACATAGAGACAGAAGTGTTTAGCAGGTTGTGACGTACAGGTGTAGAGACAGAGGTGTTTAGCAGGCTGTGACGTACAGGCGTAGAGACAGAGGTGTTTAGCAGCTGTGATGAACAGGCGTAGAGACAGGTGTTTAGCAGGCTGTGATATACAGGCGTAGAGATGGGTGTTTAGCAGGCTGTGACGTACAGGCGTAGAGACAGAAGTGTTTAGCAGGCTGTGACGTACAGGTGTAGAGACAGAGGTGTTTAGCAGCTGTGATGAACAGGCGTAGAGACAGGTGTTTAGCAGCTGTGATGTACAGGCGTAGAGACAGAGGTGTTTAGCAGGCTGTGACGTACAGGTGTAGAGACAGAGGTGTTTAGCAGGCTGTGACGTACAGGCGTAGAGACAGAGGTGTTTAGCAGGCTGTGATATACAGGCGTAGAGACAGAGGTGTTTAGCAGGCTGTGACGTACAGGCGTAGAGACAGAGGTGTTTAACAGGCTGTGACGTACAGGCGTAGAGACAGAGGTGTTTAGCAAGGTGTGACGTATAGGCATAGAGACAGAGGTGTTTAGCAGGCTGTGACGTACAGGTGTAGAGACAGAAGTGTTTAGCAGGTTGTGACGTACAGGTGTAGAGACAGAAGTGTTTAGCAGGTTGTGACGTACAGGTGTAGAGACAGAGGTGTTTAGCAGGTTGTGACATACAGGCGTAGAGACAGGTGTTTAGCAGGCTGTGATGTACAGGCGTAGAGACAGGTGTTTAGCAGGCTGTGACGTACAGGCGTAGAGACAGGTGTTTAGCAGGCTGTGACGTACAGGCGTAGAGACAGAGGTGTTTAGCAGGCTGTGACGTACAGGCGTAGAGACAGAGGTGTTTAGCAGGCTGTGACGTACAGGCGTAGAGACAGAAGTGTTTATAGCAGGCTGTGACGTACAGGCGTAGAGACAGAAGTGTTTATAGCAGGCTGTGACGTACAGGCGTAGAGACAGAAGTGTTTATAGCAGGCTGTGACGTACAGGCGTAGAGACAGAAGTGTTTATAGCAGGCTGTGACGTACAGGCGTAGAGACAGAAGTGTTTATAGCAGGCTGTGACGTACAGGCGTAGAGACAGAAGTGTTTATAGCAGGCTGTGACGTACAGGTGTAGAAACAGAGGTGTTTAGCAGGCTGTGACATACAGGGCGTAGAGACAGAGGTGTTTAGCAGGCTGTGACGTACAGGTGTAGAGACAGAGGTGTTTAGCAGGCTGTGACGTACAGGCGTAGAGACAGAGGTGTTTAGCAGGCTGTGACATACAGGCGTAGAGACAGAGCTGTTTAGCAGGTTGTGACGTACAGGCGTAGAGACAGAGGTGTTTATAGCAGGCTGTGACGTACAGGCATTCAGTTCTCGGCTCGACATAACTCAGGGTATGAATGAGCGTGTATTAATCATGTGACGTTAGCGAACAATATAATTCCTTTGAGCGGCTCTTTGGCACGAACGAAGGGAAACCGAGTTATACTTGGTTGGAGATGTTCTTTTCATACAGAGGGTGGAATTCCAAAAACTGCAACATTGTATCGTTCACTTCACTCACGCTCCTCTCTCTCTTAATGAATTCAATCACAAAATACAGAGTTTCTTTTAATCTCACATAGCAACCATAGCAACAACAAGCATGATTCATTTACAATCTAATTTCCCCTTCTGCCTTCTATAATGTGATAAGGATAAAGTGATAAAATGTGTTTTTTCTTATTTTTTTTCGGGGACAGGATGTGGTCGAGGACAGATGATTTAATTCAGGGACTTGTCGCCGAAAATCATATCAATATCAATCTAATATAGGCCTATATTATTTCTTTCAAACTTTGGTAAAAACAAAACATGGCATTGCTTTCAAAGTTTGTCTTGTGCGTGAGCAGACAACGGGGACACTTTGAGGTAAATAAGTGAATGTGTTCAGAAGTTATGCACCTTTCTGGGATTAGGCCACGCCCATCACCGCATCCCCTTCTGGGATAGGCCACGCCCATCAACACATCCCCTTCTGGGATTAGGCCACGCCCATCAACACACCCCCTTCTGGCATTAGGCCACGCCCATCACCACATCCCCTTCTGGCCAATCGGCGTGCAGAGTTGCTCCTCCTTGCCCCATGATCAAGCTATCCACAAAGTTTTGCCATGTTACATAAATCCGTTTAGAAGTTATACACCTTTTTGTTATAGGCCACTCCCACTGCCACACCCCCTTTTTGCCAATTGGCATGAACACACACACACACTTGACCTCAATGCCAAATTCCAGCCTCCGACCTAGAGCACAAACTGGCTGCTAAAAGGTGAGGACACTCTCTATCTCTCTCTCTCTCTCTCTCTCTCTCTCTCTCTCTCTCTCTCTCTCTCTCTCTCTCTCTCTCTCTCTCTCTCTCTGTGTGTCTATGTGATAAATGCTCCCGTTGACACCAAAAATGCATGTCCACGGTGAGTCTGTACAGAACAAGCATTTCATCTCTTCACCGTCGAGGGACGTCTTGTCACCTTAACCCTTTCACTGCCACACGACAGAAGGTTAGCCCTTTACTATCACACAACCGACGGCGATGCTCCATCATTAGCATCATTAGCTCCGCAAATGCGGAGCTAATGATGCTAATGATGGAGCATCGCCGTCGGTTGTGTGATAGTAAAGGGCTAACCTTCTGTATTGTCACAGTGAAAGGGTTAACCGGCTGTCGTGTGGCAGTGAAAGGGTTAATATAGACCTATCGTTTTTTCCACTCAAACTTTGGCGGACTCTTAACACTTTCAGTGCCAGCCATTAGACGCAGCCCTCTGTAGCAACGCCAACGGTAGATAGATAGGAATCCGTCACCTTGTGTGTAGAGCTATAACTATATTCTATATTATAGCTATGGATACAATACTATGGTCATTTGCCAGTGACTTTCTTCCGGTCAAGATGCAAAAAAGAGATAATTTTCTGATGCATACATTCGCACGTTATACCGGGGGTAATTCCTGAAAGACTGTGGAATAGCCTTATAGCCGTATTATGCTATAACCGTTGTCGTTTCTTGCCTGGACCCGCTATTATTCTCAAATCAAATCTATATCATAGGTATTATGTTTCATCATGAATGCAAGAATGGGGGGGGGGGGGGGGGGTGGGGGTCGTTTTTGGATGCTTTGATCGCCACCAACGGCATACGTTGTGGACTAACGTTACAGACACACGTTCGGATCGAGCTGAAGACGATGGATGGATCAACGCAAGATTGATATCATATAGCCCTTACCTTGACTAGGATGTACCCCAAAAAGAATATTCCAATTATCTGATCGCGATTCCAAGTAGTGATGTCCATCGTGTCGCCAACATAATCCACCACGCATCATGCGTCGGGAGCATTTGATTCTTCTCAATCCGAGCGTTATAACCACTGAGTTTAAAAAAAAGAAGAAAAAAAAACTACCCGGACCAATTTGATCGACCCACAGGCCAAGATACAAGGTTTCAAAGGGTGCTCAATACCGCCGTCTGGCTGGATGCGGCCGGTATTGCACTTTGGCGACCTCAGACTCATTCCCTATGGTAACAACAGGCTCCCTGGGTGGATAATGAATAAAAATATCGAGAGAAAAAAAGGAAAAACTACCCAGAAACGACTTAAGACGTTTTTGGCACTGAAAGTGTTAATACGACACTCGCGTTGGATACCATACATCATCTGATCCAAATCTCGCCATCCTATCATTATCCTATTATCGTTATCTCTTATTCTGCGGAGAAACCGAAGATTTTGATTTAAGACTTATGAACCAAATGAACCCGCCCCCTTAGTGTGTGTGTACTGGGTTAGTGTACTGGGTTAGTGTACTGGGTTAGTGTGTACTGGGTTCGTGTGTACTGGGTTAGTGTGTACTGGGTTAGTGTGTACTGGGTTAGTGTACTGGGTGAGTGTACTGGGTTAGTGTGTACTGGGTTCGTGTGTACTGGGTTAGTGTGTACTGGGTTAGTGTGTACTGGGTTAGTGTACTGGGTGAGTGTACTGGGTTAGTGTGTACTGGGTTAGTGTACTGGGTGAGTGTACTGGGTTAGTGTGTACTGGGTTAGTGTACTGGGTTAGTGTACTGGGTTCGTGTGTACTGGGTTAGTGTACTGGGTGTCGGCCCGTCCATTTAACAGCCCTGCCGCTGCAGTGTTCACGCTCCCCTCCCTCCGCGCGGTTCCCTCAGGGCTGAGCTGGAGAGGAGAGGGGGAAAAGTCCAGCAGACTCTGGCCCGCTCCCTCCACATCCAGGCCAGGCTCTCCAGCAGATCACGCCATAGGCAGCTGCAAGGCCGTGTTGCTTGGTGTGTGTGTGCGTGCGTGCGTGTGTGTGCATGCGCGTGCGCTCTTTTTGAATTGGGTTGAGCTGAGGTAATCTCATTCTGATTCATTACTCGATCAGCGGACTATGCACCGTGTTTAACAGTAGTGATATATCTCACCTCGGTAGGAAACGCTAGATGGACTTGGTTTACGTAGAGATTCTTATCCAAAGCGCTTTACACAACTTATTCCCGACGCTTCGTTCTCACCCCCCGAGAAAAGCAGCCAAGTCTAGCGAAGCGAAGCGAAGCCGGCTGCTTTCAATTCATTTCCGACGCAGAGGAGGAGCGTGCGTTGGCCACGGGGTGCACTTGGAGCGAGTACTTTTAGTACTTTGGAAAATGAATTGAATGCAGCCTTGGCTATAGACTTGGCCGGAGGCGGTGGGAGCAGCCCTTCGCGTTCACTCGCTCACTCACACATTCGCACACCGACAGCCGAGGAGGGAACCGCGCGCGAGGAGCCGACCCTGCTTGTCGGCAGCAGTTAGGGGGTTAAGTGTCTTGCTCAAGGACACGTTGACACGCTGCCCGGGAGGAGCTGGAATCCACTGTCGGCCTTGATATCTAGGCATAAGCATCACGCATTCCCTTGTTGTCAGTCCTGGATATATACAGTACGATGGTAAATGTTGCATTTAAATAGCAGCTTTTATCCAAAGCACTGTGCAATCTTTTGTTCCTCACAGTCACCCGTTCACTCACACATTCACACACTTGACGGCGGAGGCGACCACGTGCAAGGCGCCGACCTGTTCATCGGGAGCAGTTAGGTAGGGGTTAAGTGTTTTGCTCAAGGACGGGAATCGAACCGGGGAACCTTGCGATCACCAGACGACCGCTCTACCTCCTGAGCCATAGTCACGCAAGTGACGGTGTGAGTGAAGTCACACACCATGATTTTTGAAATCCTATGAGACCATATTCATATGTGCCGTCTTCTCATACAGAGCATCCCACCAATGGAACTCAATTCCTCAAACAATTAGAGTGTCCACATCATATCACTCATTCAAGTGCAGGGTTAGGGAATGGCTCATTGAAAACCAGAACTGTCAACACTGAGGTGTCTGTATGTGTGTATATGTGTGTGTGGATATGGTGCGTCTGTCTATGTCTGGGTCTCTTAATATGTCATGATGTGCTCTGTCCTTGTGTCCATGACTGTATTGTGACCTGTATCCCTATCGTATGTCTATGTGCTTTTGTTGTGTTTTTATTCTAATGTATTTATCTTGATTTTATTCTGTTTTTATTGCTAACCCTTTTTTTTACACAGGATTTTAGCCTGTACCTTCTGGCAGGGGGACTGCCAATGGAAATGAGCCTTTTGGCTAAAATTGGGTGCATTTACATTTGTAAAATGTTTTATTAATGTACACTGTCCCCCTTGAACAAATAAAGTAAACCTAACCTAACCTAACAATGAAAAACGTACTTTGCTAGTCCGCCCTTCACACAAAATCACACGATAGAATGAACAACTTAAATACAAGCGATCGATTGCTAAAAGTAAGGAGATCTTAAAAAGAAATGGTAGAAGATATATATACAAGACACGAGTGAGTGACATTGACATTATTGCACGTTCCGTTCACAGTGTAGGTCTCCCTCCACACCCAACCTGAGGATGACATGCGATTAAAACCATGTGTGTGTGATAAATACTCCCGTTGACACCAAAAACCAAGAATTGTCCACAGTGATCCCCCACCACATAGAAGAAGCACTGACTGTATAGAACCAGCATTTAATCTCTCCATCATCCCCATTCACACACGTCTGCCGTGACACGTTCTCTCTGCCGTGGGTGGATTTAAACCTATATATCTATAGTGTTTATCTCAAACATAAATAGGTTGGGCAGGTTTTTGCACGAGGTAGAAACGGGCCATCTGGCTCGGAACCGGACAACAAGACACAGCTGGGCCGGAGCGGGACCGCCTCCAGACCTCGCATGACGGCGGCAAGACTGTTGTCTCTTGGCAGTGGATCTACCACGGTAAAGACTGGTTAAAGCCCACCCCACCCACTCCCATCTGTGGCTGTTTATTTTATGATTGACAGCTCTCTGGGATGCTCAAAAGACACGGAGAAAGCTGAACCAGATTCGACTAAAGCAAGGAGCGCCTCGTTCACACTACAAACTGCAGCAAGTCATCTAGCCGACGTCCTGCCAACTTCAAAGTTTAGGAGAGGAGGGTTGGGTGTGGTGGTGGTGGAGGTGATGGTGGTGGTAGTAGTCATGGTGGTGGTGGTCGTAGTGGTGGTGGGAGTGATGATGGTAGTGGTAGTAGTGGTGGTAGTGCTGGTGGTAGTGGTGGTGGTAGTGATGGTGGTAGTGGTGGTGGTAGTGATGGTGGTGGTAGTGATGGTAGTGGTGATGGTGGTAGTGATGGTGGTAGTGGTGGTGGTAGTGATGGTGGTGGTAGTGATGGTAGTGGTGATGGTGGTAGTGATGGTGGTAGTGGTGGTGGTAGTGATGGTGGTGGTAGTGATGGTAGTGGTGATGGTGGTAGTGATGGTGGTAGTGGTGGTGGTAGTGATGGTGGTGGTAGTGATGGTGGTAGTGATGGTGGTGGTGATGGTAGTGGTGATGGTGGTAGTGATGGTAGTGGTGATGGTGGTAGTGATGGTGGTGGTAGTGGTGATGGTGGTAGTGATGGTAGTGGTGATGGTGGTAGTGATGGTAGTGGTAGTGATGGTAGTTGGTGATGGTGGTAGTGGTGGTGGTAGTGATGGTAGTGGTAGTGGTGGTGGTCGTGGTGATAGTGATGGTAGTGATGGTGGTTGTAGTGATGGTAGTGATGGTGGTGGTAGTGGTGATGGTGGTAGTGGTGGTAGTGATGGTGGTGGTAGTGATGGTAGTGATGGTGGTGGTAGTGATGGTAGTGGTGATGGTGGTAGTGATGGTGGTAGTGATGATGGTAGTGATGATGGTAGTGGTGGTGGTGGTAGTGGTGATGGTGGTAGTGGTGGTGGTAGTGATGATGGTAGTGGTGGTGGTAGTGATGGTAGTGGTGATGGTGGTAGTGGTGGTGGGGGTGATCGTGGTGGTAGTGATGGTAGTGATGGTAGTGATGATGATGGGGGTGACCGTGGAGGAGGAGGTGGAGGTGGTGGTAGTGACGGTAGTGGTGGTAGTGATGTTAGTGGTGGTGGTGGTGGTGGTAGTGATGGTAGTGATGGTAGTGACGGTAGTGATGATGATGGGGTGACCGTGTTGGTGGTGATGGAGGAGGTGGAGGTGGTGTTAGTAGTAGTGATGGTAGTGGTGGTAGTGATGATGATGGTAGTGATGGTGGTGGTGTAGGTGCTAATAGTGGAGGTGCCGGTGGTAAACGTGTGTATGTGTGTGCGCAGGGTGTGACTGTCCGTATGTGTGAGGGCAGGGTGTGACCGCGTGATGGGAGTATTGTGTGCGAGAGGGGGATTAAAACTATGTGCCTGAGAGTAAGACAGAAAGAATTGTAAAAGGAATGTTTATATAATCACTCCAAATGTCCCACCCCCCCCCCCCCCCCCCCCCCTGTTCTCCTCGCATGGCTCCAGCTGTGCTCCCGGCCCAGGCCCAGGCAGGAAGTTCTGCTGGGGGAGTGAGTGAGTGCGCGCGGGGCGGAGGCAGGGTGAGGTCACTGCGCGGCTGAACCCCAGGGATGGGAGGATAACTGGGAGGAGGAGAGGAGGAGAAAGAGACACTGCAGTCCAGTGTTAGGGCTCTATCCATTATTCATCGTCTGTGCTCAACGGTGCCCTTCATCTGCCACATACGTTCCGAGGGGCCTCGTCCGTCCCTCCTCTGTCTGGAGCCGCTCTCCGCTCAAACACTGCCACCCTTTTTAACCGAATACTATCTGACATTACCCCCCACACACGCACACATACACAGTGAGTCACCCCGCGGAGCCGCAGGGCATATTTAGAGAGGGCAGTGTGTGTGCAAAGTGCCTGGCCCCCACATGCTTCACATGCCTCGGGTGTGACCAGGGTGGCCTGTGTGTTATGGTCCATCCAGCTGCTTGTCATCTGCTCACTCCCACCCCCCACCCCACCCCACACCCCCCTTCCCCAACAGCTCTCACTAAGGAAGGGGGGTGGGGTGGGGGGGGGGGGGGGTGGGGGGGGCGTAGCTATGACCAGGCCGTCTCCACCAAACACTTGCAGGGGCCAAACAGGGGATCACAACGGAACAAAAACGGTAACTACAGTAGAACCGCTGTTGTGGCAAAACGGTCACTGCAGTAGAAACGCTATAGTGTCAAAACAGTAACTGCAGTAGAAACGCTATAATGTCAAAACGGTAACTACAGTAGAAACGCTATAGTGTCAAAACAGTAACTACAGTAGAAACGCTATAATGTCAAAACAGTAACTACAGTAGAAACGCTATAATGTAAAAACGGTAACTGCAGTAGAAACACTATAGTGTCAAAACAGTAACTGCAGTAGAAACGCTATAATGTAAAAACGGTAACTACAGTAGAAACACTATAGTGTCAAAACGGTAACTACAGTAGAAACGCTATAGTGTCAAAACAGTAACTACAGTAGAAACACTATAGTGTCAAAACAGTAACTACAGTAGAAACGCTATAGTGTCAAAACGGTAACTACAGTAGAAACGCTATAGTGTCAAAACAGTAACTACAGTAGAAACACTATAGTGTCAAAACAGTAACTACAGTAGAAACACTATAGTGTCAAAACGGTAACTACAGTAGAAACGCTATAGTGTCAAAACAGTAACTGCAGTAGAAACGCTATAGTGTCAAAACAGTAACTACAGTAGAAACACTATAGTGTCAAAACGGTAACTACAGTAGAAACGCTATAGTGTCAAAACAGTAACTGCAGTAGAAACACTATAGTGTCAAAACAGTAACTACAGTAGAAACGCTATTGTGGCAAAACGGTCACTGCAGTAGAAACGCTATAGTGTCAAAACAGTAACTGCAGTAGAAACGCTATAATGTCAAAACGGTAACTACAGTAGAAACGCTATAGTGTCAAAACAGTAACTACAGTAGAAACGCTATAATGTCAAAACAGTAACTACAGTAGAAACGCTATAATGTAAAAACGGTAACTGCAGTAGAAACACTATAGTGTCAAAACAGTAACTGCAGTAGAAACGCTATAATGTAAAAACGGTAACTACAGTAGAAACACTATAGTGTCAAAACGGTAACTACAGTAGAAACGCTATAGTGTCAAAACAGTAACTACAGTAGAAACACTATAGTGTCAAAACAGTAACTACAGTAGAAACGCTATAGTGTCAAAACGGTAACTACAGTAGAAACGCTATAGTGTCAAAACAGTAACTACAGTAGAAACACTATAGTGTCAAAACAGTAACTACAGTAGAAACACTATAGTGTCAAAACGGTAACTACAGTAGAAACACTATAGTGTCAAAACGGTAACTACAGTAGAAACGCTATAGTGTCAAAACAGTAACTACAGTAGAAACACTATAGTGTCAAAACGGTAACTACAGTAGAAACACTATAGTGTCAAAACAGTAACTACAGTAGAAACACTATAGTGTCAAAACGGTAACTACAGTAGAAACACTATAGTGTCAAAACAGTAACTACAGTAGAAACACTATAGTGTCAAAACGGTAACTACAGTAGAAACGCTATAGTGTCAAAACAGTAACTGCAGTAGAAACGCTATAGTGTCAAAACAGTAACTACAGTAGAAACACTATAGTGTCAAAACGGTAACTACAGTAGAAACGCTATAGTGTCAAAACAGTAACTGCAGTAGAAACACTATAGTGTCAAAACAGTAACTACAGTAGAAACGCTATAGTGTCAAAACAGTAACTACAGTAGAAACGCTATAGTGTCAAAACAGTAACTGCAGTAGAAACGCTATAGTGTCAAAACAGTAACTACAGTAGAAACGCTATAGTGTCAAAACAGTAACTACAGTAGAAACACTATAATGTAAAAACAGTAACTGCAGTAGAAACGCTATAGTGTCAAAACAGTAACTGCAGTAGAAACGCTATAGTGTAAAAACGGTAACTACAGTAGAAACGCTATAATGTCAAAACAGTAACTACAGTAGAAACGCTATAGTGTCAAAACAGTAACTGCAGTAGAAACGCTATAGTGTCAAAACAGTAACTACAGTAGAAACGCTATAGTGTAAAAACGGTAACTACAGTAGAAACGCTATAATGTCAAAACAGTAACTACAGTAGAAACGCTATAGTGTCAAAACAGTAACTGCAGTAGAAACACTATAGTGTCAAAACAGAAACTACAGTAGAAACACTATAGTGTCAAAACAGTAACTGCAGTAGAAACGCTATAATGTAAAAACGGTAACTGCAGTAGAAACACTATAGTGTCAAAACAGTAACTGCAGTAGAAACGCTATAATGTAAAAACGGTAACTACAGTAGAAACACTATAGTGTCAAAACGGTAACTACAGTAGAAACGCTATAGTGTCAAAACAGTAACTACAGTAGAAACACTATAGTGTCAAAACAGTAACTACAGTAGAAACGCTATAGTGTCAAAACGGTAACTACAGTAGAAACGCTATAGTGTCAAAACAGTAACTACAGTAGAAACACTATAGTGTCAAAACAGTAACTACAGTAGAAACACTATAGTGTCAAAACGGTAACTACAGTAGAAACGCTATAGTGTCAAAACAGTAACTGCAGTAGAAACGCTATAGTGTCAAAACAGTAACTACAGTAGAAACACTATAGTGTCAAAACGGTAACTACAGTAGAAACGCTATAGTGTCAAAACAGTAACTGCAGTAGAAACACTATAGTGTCAAAACAGTAACTACAGTAGAAACGCTATTGTGGCAAAACGGTCACTGCAGTAGAAACGCTATAGTGTCAAAACAGTAACTGCAGTAGAAACGCTATAATGTCAAAACGGTAACTACAGTAGAAACGCTATAGTGTCAAAACAGTAACTACAGTAGAAACGCTATAATGTCAAAACAGTAACTACAGTAGAAACGCTATAATGTAAAAACGGTAACTGCAGTAGAAACACTATAGTGTCAAAACAGTAACTGCAGTAGAAACGCTATAATGTAAAAACGGTAACTACAGTAGAAACACTATAGTGTCAAAACGGTAACTACAGTAGAAACGCTATAGTGTCAAAACAGTAACTACAGTAGAAACACTATAGTGTCAAAACAGTAACTACAGTAGAAACGCTATAGTGTCAAAACGGTAACTACAGTAGAAACGCTATAGTGTCAAAACAGTAACTACAGTAGAAACACTATAGTGTCAAAACAGTAACTACAGTAGAAACACTATAGTGTCAAAACGGTAACTACAGTAGAAACACTATAGTGTCAAAACGGTAACTACAGTAGAAACGCTATAGTGTCAAAACAGTAACTACAGTAGAAACACTATAGTGTCAAAACAGTAACTACAGTAGAAACACTATAGTGTCAAAACGGTAACTACAGTAGAAACACTATAGTGTCAAAACAGTAACTACAGTAGAAACACTATAGTGTCAAAACGGTAACAACAGTAGAAACGCTATAGTGTCAAAACAGTAACTGCAGTAGAAACGCTATAGTGTCAAAACAGTAACTACAGTAGAAACACTATAGTGTCAAAACGGTAACTACAGTAGAAACGCTATAGTGTCAAAACAGTAACTGCAGTAGAAACACTATAGTGTCAAAACAGTAACTACAGTAGAAACGCTATAGTGTCAAAACAGTAACTACAGTAGAAACGCTATAGTGTCAAAACAGTAACTGCAGTAGAAACGCTATAGTGTCAAAACAGTAACTACAGTAGAAACGCTATAGTGTCAAAACAGTAACTACAGTAGAAACACTATAATGTAAAAACAGTAACTGCAGTAGAAACGCTATAGTGTCAAAACAGTAACTGCAGTAGAAACGCTATAGTGTAAAAACGGTAACTACAGTAGAAACGCTATAATGTCAAAACAGTAACTACAGTAGAAACGCTATAGTGTAAAAACGGTAACTACAGTAGAAACGCTATAATGTCAAAACAGTAACTACAGTAGAAACGCTATAGTGTCAAAACAGTAACTGCAGTAGAAACACTATAGTGTCAAAACAGAAACTACAGTAGAAACACTATAGTGTCAAAACAGTAACTGCAGTAGAAACGCTATAGTGTCAAAACAGTAACTGCAGTAGAAACACTATAGTGTCAAAACAGTAACTGCAGTAGAAACACTATAATGTCAAAACAGTAACTACAGTAGAAACGCTATAGTGTCAAAACAGTAACTGCAGTAGAAACGCTATAGTGTCAAAACAGTAACTGCAGTAGAAACGCTATAGTGTCAAAACAGTAACTACAGTAGAAACACTATAGTGTCAAAACAGTAACTACAGTAGAAACGCTATAATGTCAAAACAGTAACTGCAGTAGAAACGCTATAGTGTCAAAACAGTAACTACAGTAGAAACACTATAGTGTCAAAACAGTAACTTTAGTAGAAACACTATAGTGTCAAAACAGTAACTACAGTAGAAACACTATAGTGTCAAAACAGTAACTTTAGTAGAAACACTATAGTGTCAAAACGGTAACTACAGTAGAAACACTATAATGTCAAAACAGTAACTACAGTAGAAACACTATAGTGTCAAAACAGTAACTACAGTAGAAACACTATAGTGTCAAAACAGTAACTGCAGTAGAAACACTATAGTGTCAAAACAGTAACTACAGTAGAAACGCTATAGTGTCAAAACAGTAACTGCAGTAGAAACGCTATAGTGTCAAAACAGTAACTACAGTAGAAACGCTATAGTGTCAAAACAGTAACTACAGTAGAAACACTATAGTGTCAAAACAATAACTGCAGTAGAAACACTATAGTGTCAAAACAGTAACTACAGTAGAAACACTATAGTGTCAAAACAGTAACTACAGTAGAAACGCTATAATGTCAAAACAGTAACTGCAGTAGAAACACTATAGAGTCAAAACAGTAACTACAGTAGAAACGCTATAGAGTCAAAACAGTAACTACAGTAGAAACACTATAGTGTCAAAACAGTAACTACAGTAGAAACACTATAGTGTCAAAACAGTAACTACAGTAGAAACACTATAGTGTCAAAACAGTAACTGCAGTAGAAACACTATAGTGGCAAAACAGTAACTACAGTAGAAACACTATAGTGTCAAAACAGTAACTGCAGTAGAAACACTATAGTGTCAAAACAGTAACTGCAGTAGAAACACTATAGTGTCAAAACAGTAACTACAGTAGAAACACTATAGTGGCAAAACAGTAACTACAGTAGAAACACTATAGTGTCAAAACAGTAACTGCAGTAGAAACACTATAGTGTCAAAACAGTAACTGCAGTAGAAACACTATAGTGTCAAAACAGTAACTGCAGTAGAAACACTATAGTGTCAAAACAGTAACTGCAGTAGAAACACTATAGTGTCAAAACAGTAACTACAGTAGAAACACTATAGTGTCAAAACGGTAACTACAGTAGAAACACTATAGTGTCAAAACAGTAACTGCAGTAGAAACGCTATAGTGTCAAAACAGTAACTACAGTAGAAACACTATAGTGTCAAAACAGTAACTACAGTAGAAACACTATAGTGTCAAAACAGTAACTGCAGTAGAAACACTATAGTGTCAAAACAGTAACTGCAGTAGAAACGCTATAGTGTCAAAACAGTAACTACAGTAGAAACACTATAATGTCAAAACAGTAACTACAGTAGAAACACTATAGAGTCAAAACAGTAACTACAGTAGAAACGCTATAGTGTAAAAACAGTAACTACAGTAGAAACACTATAGTGTCAAAACAGTAACTACAGTAGAAACGCTATAGTGTCAAAACAGTAACTACAGTAGAAACACTATAGTGTCAAAACAGTAACTGCAGTAGAAACACTATAGTGTCAAAACAGTAACTGCAGTAGAAACGCTATAATGTCAAAACAGTAACTACAGTAGAAACACTATAGTGTCAAAACAGTAACTGCAGTAGAAACTCTATAGTGTCAAAACAGTAACTACAGTAGAAACGCTATAGTGTCAAAACAGTAACTGCAGTAGAAACACTATAGTGTCAAAAGAGTAACTACAGTAGAAACACTATAGTGTCAAAACAGTAACTGCAGTAGAAACACTATAGTGTCAAAACGGTAACTACAGTAGAAACGCTATAGTGTCAAAACAGTAACTACAGTAGAAACACTATAGTGTCAAAACATTAACTACAGTAGAAACACTATAGTGTCAAAACAGTAACTACAGTAGAAACACTATAATGTCAAAACAGTAACTACAGTAGAAACACTATAGTGTCAAAACATTAACTACAGTAGAAACACTATAGTGTTAAAACAGTAACTGCAGTAGAAACACTATAGTGTCAAAACAGTAACTACAGTAGAAACACTATAGTGTCAAAACATTAACTACAGTAGAAACACTATAGTGTCAAAACAGTAACTACAGTAGAAACACTATAGTGTCAAAACAGTAACTACAGTAGAAACACTATAATGTCAAAACAGTAACTACAGTAGAAACACTATAGTGTCAAAACATTAACTACAGTAGAAACACTATAGTGTTAAAACAGTAACTGCAGTAGAAACACTATAGTGTCAAAACAGTAACTGCAGTAGAAACACTATAGTGTCAAAACAGTAACTACAGTAGAAACACTATAGTGTCAAAACAGTAACTACAGTAGAAACACTATAGTGTCAAAACAGTAACTACAGTAGAAACACTATAGTGTCAAAACATTAACTACAGTAGAAACACTATAGTGTCAAAACAGTAACTGCAGTAGAAACACTATAGTGTCAAAACAGTAACTACAGTAGAAACGCTATAGTGTCAAAACAGTAACTGCAGTAGAAACACTATAGTGTCAAAACAGTAACTACAGTAGAAACACTATAGTGTCAAAACAGTAACTGCAGTAGAAACACTATAGTGTCAAAACAGTAACTACAGTAGAAACACTATAGTGTCAAAACATTAACTACAGTAGAAACACTATAGTGTCAAAACAGTAACTACAGTAGAAACACTATAGTGTCAAAACAGTAACTGCAGTAGAAACACTATAGTGTCAAAACATTAACTACAGTAGAAACACTATAGTGTCAAAACAGTAACTGCAGTAGAAACGCTATAATGTCAAAACAGTAACTGCAGTAGAAACGCTATAGTGTCAAAACAGTAACTACAGTAGAAACACTATAGTGTCAAAACAGTAACTACAGTAGAAACACTATAGTGTCAAAACAGTAACTACAGTAGAAACACTATAGTGTCAAAACAGTAACTACAGTAGAAACACTATAATGTCAAAACAGTAACTACAGTAGAAACACTATAGTGTCAAAACATTAACTACAGTAGAAACACTATAGTGTTAAAACAGTAACTGCAGTAGAAACACTATAGTGTCAAAACAGTAACTACAGTAGAAACACTATAGTGTCAAAACAGTAACTACAGTAGAAACACTATAGTGTCAAAACAGTAACTACAGTAGAAACACTATAATGTCAAAACAGTAACTACAGTAGAAACACTATAGTGTCAAAACATTAACTACAGTAGAAACACTATAGTGTCAAAACAGTAACTACAGTAGAAACACTATAATGTCAAAACAGTAACTACAGTAGAAACACTATAGTGTCAAAACAGTAACTGCAGTAGAAACACTATAGTGTCAAAACATTAACTACAGTAGAAACACTATAGTGTCAAAACAGTAACTGCAGTAGAAACGCTATAATGTCAAAACAGTAACTGCAGTAGAAACGCTATAGTGTCAAAACAGTAACTACAGTAGAAACACTATAGTGTCAAAACAGTAACTACAGTAGAAACACTATAGTGTCAAAACAGTAACTACAGTAGAAACACTATAGTGTCAAAACAGTAACTACAGTAGAAACACTATAATGTCAAAACAGTAACTACAGTAGAAACACTATAGTGTCAAAACATTAACTACAGTAGAAACACTATAGTGTTAAAACAGTAACTGCAGTAGAAACACTATAGTGTCAAAACAGTAACTACAGTAGAAACACTATAGTGTCAAAACAGTAACTACAGTAGAAACACTATAGTGTCAAAACAGTAACTACAGTAGAAACACTATAGTGTCAAAACAGTAACTACAGTAGAAACACTATAATGTCAAAACAGTAACTACAGTAGAAACACTATAGTGTCAAAACATTAACTACAGTAGAAACACTATAGTGTCAAAACAGTAACTACAGTAGAAACACTATAATGTCAAAACAGTAACTACAGTAGAAACACTATAGTGTCAAAACATTAACTACAGTAGAAACACTATAATGTCAAAACAGTAACTACAGTAGAAACACTATAGTGTCAAAACATTAACTACAGTAGAAACACTATAGTGTTAAAACAGTAACTGCAGTAGAAACACTATAGTGTCAAAACAGTAACTACAGTAGAAACACTATAGTGTCAAAACAGTAACTACAGTAGAAACACTATAGTGTCAAAACAGTAACTACAGTAGAAACACTATAGTGTCAAAACAGTAACTACAGTAGAAACACTATAATGTCAAAACAGTAACTACAGTAGAAACACTATAGTGTCAAAACATTAACTACAGTAGAAACACTATAGTGTCAAAACAGTAACTACAGTAGAAACACTATAGTGTCAAAACAGTAACTACAGTAGAAACACTATAGTGTCAAAACAGTAACTACAGTAGAAACGCTATAGTGTCAAAACAGTAACTGCAGTAGAAACACTATAGTGTCAAAACAGTAACTACAGTAGAAACGCTATAGTGTCAAAACAGTAACTACAGTAGAAACACTATAGTGTCAAAACAGTAACTGCAGTAGAAACACTATAGTGTCAAAACAGTAACTACAGTAGAAACACTATAGAGTCAAAACAGTAACTACAGTAGAAACACTATAGAGTCAAAACAGTAACTGCAGTAGAAACACTATAGTGTCAAAACAGTAACTACAGTAGAAACACTATAGAGTCAAAACAGTAACTACAGTAGAAACACTATAATGTAAAAACGGTAACTACAGTAGAAACACTATAGTGTCAAAACAGTAACTACAGTAGAAACGCTATAGTGTCAAAACAGTAACTACAGTAGAAACACTATAGTGTCAAAACAGTAACTGCAGTAGAAACACTATAGTGTCAAAACAGTAACTACAGTAGAAACACTATAGTGTCAAAACAGTAACTGCAGTAGAAACGCTATAGTGTCAAAACAGTAACTACAGTAGAAACACTATAGTGTTAAAACAGTAACTACAGTAGAAACACTATAGTGTCAAAACAGTAAGTACAGTAGAAACACTATAGTGTCAAAACAGTAACTGCAGTAGAAACGCTATAGTGTCAAAACAGTAACTACAGTAGAAACACTATAGTGTTAAAACAGTAACTACAGTAGAAACACTATAGTGTCAAAACATTAACTACAGTAGAAACACTATAGTGTCAAAACAGTAACTACAGTAGAAACACTATAGTGTCAAAACAGTAACTGCAGTAGAAACACTATAGTGTCAAAACAGTAACTGCAGTAGAAACACTATAGTGTCAAAACAGTAACTACAGTAGAAACACTATAGTGTCAAAACAGTAACTGCAGTAGAAACACTATAGTGTCAAAACAGTAACTACAGTAGAAACGCTATAGTGTCAAAACAGTAACTGCAGTAGAAACTCTATAGTGTCAAAACAGTAACTGCAGTAGAAACACTATAGTGTCAAAACAGTAACTGCAGTAGAAACGCTATAGTGTAAAAACAGTAACTGCAGTAGAAACACTATAGTGTCAAAATGCAGTAACTGCAGTAGAAACGCTATAGTGTCAAAACAGTAACTACAGTAGAAACACTATAGTGTCAAAACAGTAACTACAGTAGAAACACTATAGTGTCAAAACAGTAACTACAGTAGAAACGCTATAGTGTCAAAACAGTAACTGCAGTAGAAACACTATAGTGTCAAAACAGTAACTACAGTAGAAACGCTATAGTGTCAAAACAGTAACTGCAGTAGAAACACTATAGTGTCAAAACAGTAACTGCAGTAGAAACACTATAGTGTCAAAACTGTAACTGCAGTAGAAACACTATAGTGTCAAAACGGTAACTACAGTAGAAACACTATTGTGTCAAAACAGTGACTGCAGTAGAAACGCTATAGTGTCAAAACAGTAACTACAGTAGAAACACTATAGTGTCAAAACAGTAACTACAGTAGAAACACTATAGTGTCAAAACAGTAACTGCAGTAGAAACACTATAGTGTCAAAACGGTAACTACAGTAGAAACACTATTGTGTCAAAACAGTGACTGCAGTAGAAACGCTATAGTGTCAAAACAGTAACTACAGTAGAAACGCTATAGTGTCAAAACAGTAACTACAGTAGAAACACTATAGTGTCAAAACAGTAACTGCAGTAGAAACGCTATAGTGTCAAAACAGTAACTACAGTAGAAACACTATAGTGTCAAAACAGTAACTACAGTAGAAACACTATAATGTCAAAACAGTAACTGCAGTAGAAACGCTATAGTGTCAAAACAGTAACTACAGTAGAAACACTATAGTGTCAAAACAGTAACTACAGTAGAAACACTATAATGTCAAAACAGTAACTGCAGTAGAAACAGTAACCGCAGTAGAGACGGTACAGTGTCTTAGTTTAGTTTAGTTTATTTGACAATTATTAAAATACATTACACGTTACAACAAGTCATGCATCCTAAAATTATCAAGGATATAGCACAAAAAAGTCACAGACTTATTTCCATCGTGGTCCTTGGTCTCAGCAGCACATGGTATTTACATAAACATGTATTACACATATTATCATCATCAGCCTACAGTATATTGCAAAAAAATATAATAAAAAAGTAAAACACAACATTATTAATAAAATATGTACAAAATGTACAGACACACTAAAACTACACTACATTAAAACAGGAACCTTCCTTAGTTACTCTGGGACAGGTGGGGTGCAAAGGTGCAAAGGTTTTTTTCAACACATGAAAGAAAATATGATTTGAGAGATATTTGTAAATTTACTGTTCAGAAAGCTAAGAAAGGGATTAAAAGGAGGTGTATTTCTATTATTGGGGTTAACTTGTGGAACAATGCGGATATACAGTTAAGAATGAGTAATTCGATTTTGGTTTTTAAGAAAAAGGTTTGTAAAGCAATTTTTGAAAAATACAAGGGTGAATAACACTGTTTTGTTTGCTTTTTTTCGTTTTTCTTTTAGAATACTGTTTTGGAATCTACATTTTTGTATTTTTTATTTTATTTTTTATTTTATTTATTTTTTAATGCTAAATTTTGAAAAACTACAAGGGTGTAAAACACTGTTTTGCTTGCGTTTTTTTTCTTTTCTTTATAATACTGTTTTGGAGTAAAAAAAATATATATATATTTTTTTTGGTAAGAATATAGGACAGGCACATATAAGCACTATGCTTCAGTCTGTACCTTTTTCAGTCACTAAATAATCAAATATTGATAAATGATGATGTATATTGTACTTTTTTTTTGATGACTGAAAAAAATAAACTACTACTACTACTACTACTACTACTACTACTACTACTAAGATCTGTTTGATGGTCAAAGGCAACTCATTCCACTCCTGTGCTCCTGTGTGAGCAAATGAGCACGGTCCCATCTCTGTTCTACACCTTGCTTGGAGGCTGCAGGTTTACTACGCTAGATCTTGTTCTGTGGGGCGTAGTGTCAAAACAGTAACTGCAGTAGAAACGGTAACTGCACGCTATAGCGTCGGAAACGATTCAACGTCGGTCGGTCGGTCGGTCGGTCATTTCCGTGCCGTGAAACGTGAACGCCGCCGCGGTGGACGATAAACAACGACACCGTTCAGTGAGAAAATCCGAACGCGGACGGACCGCAGCAGGAACGGTCCTGCCCGGAGACGGAGAGGCCTGGCGAACTCGGGGCCGGCCGGGTGGGTCCGCTGCCTCTAATTTGTAATAGAGATACTTCTTTTTGGAAACGTGTTGACGTTAGGACACCCCAGGGCCAAGAGGCGGACCAGTTTCTACGGTCAGTTTCCAGTTTCCCTCTCGTTTTTCCAGACGTTCCCTGACGTGGAGGAATGACTTTAATATAGTCAACCTGGTGATACTCAGGACCAGGCCGTTTCAGCCTCTCCCCTCCCTCCCTCCCTCCCTCCCTCCCTCCCTCCCTCCCTCCCTCCCTCCCTCCCTCCACCCAACCCCCCTCCCGCCCTCCACCCAACCCCCACCCCGCTCCACTGCCATATGTGCAGCATGAGAATATCTACAAATTCAACCGTGACCTCAGAGAACAAAATACTCTCCTTGGAAAACCCACACATATCCTTAAAGATGTGTTATAGTTTAGACTATAGCAATAGTGCGTGTGTGTGTGTGCCTGTGTGCGTGTGTGTGTCCATGTGCGTGCTGCATGTGTATTTATTTGTCTGTCCAAATGTGCGCTTCCTTGATCTACAGACCTACAACTGTGTGTCTTATGTAACTGTTTTCTTTTACGCACGACGCTTGTGACCGTTTTCATAGATACAGCAGGCTACATATGTTTGCACTTGCGGGACCTTATAAGGCCGCGTGAGTGTGGTTATTGAGCCCAATAGATTTGACATTAAGGCTCACGGGAGCGCGACTCTTTAACAAGGCTACTACAGCAGAGCCATAGGCCCGGGCGGCGTAATGAGAGCCCAGGTAATTGTTTTGAAAGGGTAACTTTATAATGGAAAAAAGAAAATACAAGAGAAAAAACAAGAAAAGAAAAAAAACAAGCTCTGTTTCCAATTAAGTCTTGCTCCATCCCCATCCCCCCACGGCGTAGAGAGAGAAAAAAAAATCACGAGTTGAATCAAAACCGCCATACTATATTTTCTTTTCCGAGTTCACCGCTGCTGGCGTGCACTATTTCACCAAACATGGTGTTTAATGTAAGTTTTCCGCTCACACACACACATACTTGACCTCCGCCTCTCAGCCCCCAGAAGATGAAGTTCCCCTTTTTTCGTGAGTTTTTCTCACTTTCCCCCCTAAAAAACCTCTCTCTTCATTCAGAGAACACCCCCCCCCGAGGGTTGGGAAAGAGAAAGAGAGAGAGAGACACGATGAAATAAGTGTTGAAAAATGCAGAGTATTCTTTTCTTTCTTTTTTCAATTTTCTTTCCGCCCCGTGCGCGCGAACGAAACAAAAAGTCCTCCAGTCTCCAGCCGCGCCCAAACGTTTTGTCATGAAAAAAGGGGGTGGGAGGGAGGAGCACATGACCAAAAGGAACCGAGCAGAACACATGTTTTTGAAACATACTCACTGGGGTGGGGGCGCGCCGGCCGAGGGCTCATCTGGAATGCATGAAGCATAACAATACGGCCCAACATCTCTCATCACTCGGGATCAAGAGATGGGGGGGGGGGGGGGGGAGGGGGCGGGGCTGGGAGATGAGTGGGCGGGATCTTCCTCTGCCTTAAAAAATAAATAAATCCTACTGGGAACAGTAATAGGCCCATTCTACCTCCGTTCTTGGAGACTCTTAACTTAGAGACCTCTGTCCTGGGGAGACCAGAGAGAGAGAGAGACAGAGACAGAGAGAGTACAGAAGGGGGGCCCCTGTCGAAGAAAAGGGCCGAACAACAACAATGAAAGAATTCAGTTCCGTTTCCGCTGTAATTAGGCAGCCTGGCGGCTGTGGGGCGCGATGGGGACGCCGCTCTTTGTATCCTTAAATACACTCAGAGACCCACATCTTTGAACATCTGGCAATATTTCAATCTTGTGTATTATCATATAATTATATAATTCAATCGGCGGCTTCGGGGATAGGACTTGTGTGTGTGTGTGAGAGCGTGTGCGTGCGGTCGCTCGCTCGCTCGCGTGCATCCGTTTCACGCCGGGAGTGCATGTGTGTGGGCCGGGCCGGGCGTGTGTGTGTGTGTGTGTGTGTGTGTGTGTGTGTGTGTGTGTGTGTGTGTGTGTGTGTGTGTGTGTGTGTGTGTGTGTGTGTGTGTGTGTGTGTGTGTGTGTGTGTGTGTGTGTGTGTGTGTGTGTGTGTGTGTGTGTGTGTGTGTGTGTGTGTGTGTGTGTGTGTGTGTGTGTGTGTGTGTGTGTGTGTGTGTGTGTGTGTGTGTGTGTGTGTGTGTGCGACGCCGTATCGGCATGAGTTGGTTCTTCCATCCTCGCTGCCCGTCCGCTCTCCCCCCCCCCTCCTGCTGCCACTGAGCGGAGCTGTCAGTGGGTCTGGTCTGGTGTGGTGGGGTGTGTGTGTGTGTGTGTGTGTCTGTGTGTGTGTGTGTGTGTGTGTGTGTGTGTGTGTGTGTGTGTGTGTGTGTGTGTGTGTGTGTGTGTGTGTGTGTGTGTGTGTGTGTGTGTGTGTGTGTGTGTGTGTGTGTGTGTGTGTGTGTGTGTGTGTGTGTGTGTGTGTGTGTGTGTGTGTGTGTGTGTGTGTGTGTGTGTGTGTGTGTGTGTGTGTGTGTGTGTGTGTGAGAGAGAGAGTGGTTGGTCTGGGCCTCTCTCCAGACTACTGCAGATGGATCGGCAGCGAGAACACACACACACACACACACACGGCACGAGTGTCTGTTTCACCGCAGTGAGTCTGCCTCGCCCCGGCTGCACGGTCACCGAGCTATAGCTCTCTCTCTCTCTCACATGTGTATATGCCCATGACCCGGGGGGGCGCTGTGGTGTCGTAGGTGTTCACGGTGACACCCGCTTTCCCACGGAGGTTAGAAGAGGAGGCAGCCTTAGAGGTTGGGAAGAGTGGGCCCCCATCACCACAAGGTCAGCGGTTCGATCCCGGGACCGGCATCTAGTACCCATCTACCCATCTACCTATTTACATTTAGTCATTTAGCTGACGCTTTTATCCAAAGCGACTTACAAGTTCTGTACGACAAGTCATCAGGAAGGGCACAACTCTATCAGCTGTCAGTAATGTTCATCAAAGTGTTGAGTGCTACAGTGTAGGTTAGTTTATAAGTGCATGACAGTAAGGTTAGTTAGGGTTAGACTTTATTTAAATGTTTTATTATTATTATTTTTTTCATTTCAGATAATGATTGAAGAAGTGCGTCTTTAGTCGATGGCAAAAGATTGGACGGTTTCGGCTGTGCTAACTGTGGTGGGCAGCCCGTTCCACCATTGTGGGGCAAGGACTGAGAATAGGCGGCTTCTCCTTGATGACCCTCCCGGAGCTCGGATAGGAGTGGACCCATCTACCCATCTACTCATATAACTCTGTATGATAGCATGTACAATCATTCGGTATATGCCATATATTTATTTTTAAATTCACGTAAATATATCCACATATGTCTGTACATACCTGCAGATAATCCTGTTTACATATCTGTAGATACTATATCTATATCTGTACACATCCCTTACCTACTCTTGCTAGTTACGCTGCTGGCCAGTATGACTTACTACCATAGTGTCTTCATACCTGTATCACTGTACATATTAATACAACTCTGTACATACATCTGATTAGCACTATTACTCAGTAGTACTCATTTATATATTCCTTTTACCTTGTGACAACTTATTTTGACTGGTTATGTATGTAAATGTATAATCTGTCTGATTTATTGTCTAATCATTGTTGTGTTAGTTTATGTTCTTGGATGTCTTTTATGTATTATTGTTATTATTGTGTTGTGAGTTGTGTTGTTTCTTGTTTGAAAAATGAAAATAAAAAAGATTTAATAAAAAAAGAATCAAATCTGAAACCCACTGGTTCGGTGTTGTGGCTTAAGTCCACCTGTATACCCTTGCTGTCTCGGGATCATATCCCCGCCGGGACCGTCTCCCTCTCTCTCTCTCTCCCCTCCCCCCCCCGGTCACCCTCCCTCTCGGGCGTCCCGCCGTCTTCAGCGAAAGAGGAACGCCGCGTCATCTCCTAATACAAACACCCTGCCGGGGGAAACCAAACACTCGCTTCTCCCTCTCAGAGCTCAGTGTCAACAGTGACTCAGCCCGGTGACCCCGATCTAACAGGCAGATGAAGCCGGAGTCGTACCGGCAACACGTGCCCCAGGGGGGGGGCGAGGGGGGCACCGCAGACGGTTACGTCACATTTCCACCTTTACTTCCTCTCTTTCACACGACAGGGGACAGTCCCACACAGCTGGTTCTCTTATCGAGGCCGAACCCCGTTGACTCACCTCCCCGCCGCCTCCAGCTGTTTGAATGGAGGACCTTGCGATGAACCCGCGCCGCACGCAGAGCGTGTTGTGGTGATGATAATCTGTGGTGAAAGTCACGGATCGCCGCGATAAGAGCAGTGGCAGCGCCGGTGGACGATACTGGACGGTGTTGTGGTGATAACCTGTGGTATACCGTGGTATTATCTCATGGAAGCCATGGTAGCGATGGTGAAGTAAATTGTCAAGTTAGACCGCGCTCTAAAGGTCTGACACTGGGTGCTGTAATCCCATAAAGTTGAATATCAAGAAAGCAGGAAAGCTGGACCAGCACTCTCAGGTTCATGCAATGGTGAAGTAACCATGGAGATATACATGTACATCTGATTAGCATTATTACTCAGTAGTACTAATTTATATATTTTATATCCAGTTTAATCACCTGTACATTGTATATTACTATTGCACTTTACTGTTTACATTTGCACTCTGGTTGGATGCAAACTTTCTTTTTCTTGTATGCTTGTGCTGTATGATGACAATACATTTTAATCGAATCTAATCTAATCTAATACTGTACCTAGCACATGTTTTATTAGATTAGACTGATAAGTAGTTATATACAATGTACAGGTGATTAAACTGGGTATGAAATATATAAATGAGTACATATAAATCACATGTATGTACAGAGTTGTAGTATTAATATGTACAGTGATACAGGTACATTATGGTATTAGTAAGTCATACTGGCCAGCGGTGTAACTAGTAAGAGTAGGTAAGGAATATGTACAGATATTATAGATAATAGTATCTACAGATATGTAAAAAGGATTATATGGACCCAAGACCCAAAAGAGAGGTGATCGCTCCGTCAAGGCTGTGGCCCCCAAACTGGAACCAGCTACCCCTGGAGATCCGATCCGCCCCCTCGCTGGAGACATTTAAGGCCCGTCTAAAAACCCACTTTTAACTCCCTAGCCTTCAACAAACCCTGATTTTCCCACACCCTAACTCACACACTCCCATACAATTTTAACCTTGCCCCCTCCCCCTTGGATCTCTTCTTGTGCTCCTCTGTCCCCTGTGTGCCATACTGTACTTTGTGCTCCCCTATCCACGTGTTGGCCTACTGTCCTAATCTCTGAATGTACTGTCTTGTCCTGCTGTGCCTTTTTGTATTTTTGTATTTTATATTATGACATTTTATGCTCTGATTGTACAGCACTTTGGTTGGCTCTTGAGTTTTTAAAACGTGCTTTATAAATAAATGACTTGACTTGACCATGTACAGACAGATGTGGATATATATATATATATATATATATATATATACGGTATATACAGCATCACTATCACGGCACAGTGACCAGATATGATGGTGCCGTGATGTTAAGAGACCTCCTACCTGCAGAATCATCACGATGCGAGCAGCACGGACTGACACTGTGGCCCCATTAGCCCTGCAGGAGAAGCTCTGTGGAGCATTAGAGAAGTGTTTACCCCTAATGAAAGCCTTAGCTCACGGATAACAGTGTGGGCCATAATCAGCCTCTCATCCCCCAGGTAAACCCAGCTCTCTCGGAAGCTCCGAGGCTCTGGCACGACTTGAAGAGAGAGAGAGAGAGAGAGAGAGCAACACTTGCTGGCACAACACGCCGTGTTTGGCTCAAAGTCCTCTTGGCTGCTTTTGAATTGGAAGCATAACCTTGCTATGTTAGCTGTCTACCAGGCATAGATACATATTACATATGAGTCTGGAGTTATAGTCTGTAATCAACTGCACATTTTGTATTTTTTTTATTTGTACTTTATTTTACCCTTTGTTGTTGTGTGGTAGTGAAAAGTGAACCTTCTGTAGGGTGGTAGTGAAAAGTGAACCTTCTGTAGGGTGGTAGTGAAAAGTGAACCTTCTGTAGGGTGGTAGTGAAAGGGTTAACCTTCTGTAGTGTGGTAGTGAAAGGTTAACCTTCTGTAGTGTGGTAGTGAAAGGGTTAACCTTCTGTAGTGTGGTAGTGAAATGGTTAAACTGCTGTAGTGTGGTAGTGCAAGGGTTAACCTTCTGTAGTGTGGTAGTGAAAGGGTTAACCTTTTGTAGTGTGGTAGTAAAAGGTTAACCGTCTGTAGTGTGGTAGTGAAAGGTTAACCGTCTGTAGTGTGGCAGTGAAAGGTTAACCTTCTGTAGTGTGGTAGTGAAAGGTTAATCTTCTGTAGTGTGGTAGTGAAAGGTTAACCTTCTGTAGTGTGGCAGTGGAAGGTTAACCTTCTGTAGTGTGGTAGTGAAAGGTTAACCTTCTATAGTGTGGTAGTGAAAGGGTTAACCTTCTGTAGTGTGGTAGTGAAAGGGTTAACCTTCTGTAATGTGGTAGTGAAAGGGTTAACCTTCTGTAGTGTGGTAGTGAAAGGGTTAACCTTCTGTAGTGTGGTAGTGAAAGGGTTAACCTTCTGTAGTGTGGTAGTGAAAGGGTTAACCTTCTGTAATGTGGTAGTGAAAGGGTTAACCTTCTGTAATGTGGTAGTGAAAGGGTTAACCTTATGTAGTGGTAGTGAAAGGGTTAACCTTCTGTAGTGTGGCAGTGAAAGGTTAACCTTCTGTAGTGTGGTAGTGAAAGGTTAACCTTCTATAGTGTGGTAGTGAAAGGTAAACCTGTAGTGTGGTAGTGAAAGGGTTAACCTTCTGTAGTGTGGCAGTGAAATGGTTAAGCTTCTGTAGTGTGGCAGTGAAAGGGTTAAGCTTCTGTAGTGTGGCAGTGAAAGGGTTAAGCTTCTGTAGTGTGGCAGTGAAAGGGTTAAGCTTCTGTAGTGTGGCAGTGAAAGGGTTAACCTTCTGTAGTGTGGCAGTGAAAGGTTAACCTTCTATAGTGTGGCAGTGAAAGGGCAACCTTCTGTAGTGTGGCAGTGAAAGGTTAACCTTCTATAGTGTGGTAGTGAAAGGGCAACCTTCTGTAGTGTGGCAGTGAAAGGTTAACCTTCTATAGTGTGGCAGTGAAAGGTTAACTGTCAGTAGTGTGGCAGTGAAAGGTTAACCTTCTATAGTGTGTTAATGAAAGGGTTAACCTGCTGTAGTGTGGTAGTGAAAGGGTTAAGCTTCTGTAGTGTGGCAGTGAAAGGTTACTGTGTATACTGTATATATCGATCCAATATATCTGTCTGTACATGCCTCCATATAATCCTTGTTACAAATATGTATCTGTACATCATATCCCTTACCTACTCTCACTAGTTACGCTGCTGGCCAGTATGACTTATAGGCCGTGAGCCAGGGCCCCAAATTTGGGCCACGGCTACCATCTTGGGGGACTAACTTTCATAGTGATTTTTGGGAAGGTATACACCCCTGCTGCTAGAAAATATGTGATAGCAATGCAGCAGTTGCCTCCAAATGTGTGCTATCATATCTTTTATAACACTACCAAGCATATTTTTCAGGCCTCCTGTAAGAAATTACATGCCCCAAATTAATCATGATAGCTCCTGAACCATAAGGCCTATATGCATGTGTCTGGTCTCCTTTGATAGGTAACAAGCTAGGACATACGAATCCAGTGTAAACCCACATATATTACCATTCCAGAGTAAATGGAGATACAATGAAGGAAAACATCATATTTATATCCTCGCCTGGTACATAATCTTAATTTAAAAGGCAATATGACCAGTATTACCAATATCACATGGATAATAATGCAACTGAATGTGTCCTCCTACTCCTTGACTACAAATGTAACTCTGGATCTGATGAAAATACACAAAAAATACAACATTTATGATACAATTTATAAAGATATCCCATTTGATCCATGGACATGACTTTTAAAGGCTGTCTAGATCTATAATTATTATTATTATTATCTGACTCCACCCACCCATATGAACAAACATTTTATTGGATGTCTATAAGCCAGATGTCTATAAGCCAACCACTGTTCCACATCATCTAAAGTGGACTGCATTAGAGCCACACCCCTCTTTCAGCAAGCATGGCCGATCGTGATGCTAGGAGAAAGCGTAAGGAACATTTTAATCAAGTAATCATGTTTACATTTTTAACACAAACCACCTTCTACTTCCTTATGCAGTAAAAACATTGACGGGTAATACTGAGCTCATCCAAACACTGAACAAGCTTGGGCATGGGATGCTAGATCCTAATGTGAAACACTGTGATTCTACCTGTCTATCTTTTTATGCTCGCTTATGCCTGTATTTTTTACTGTTGTGAAGCACTTTGAACTGCAACCTCTGTATGAAAAGTTCTATACAAATAAAGTTATTATTATTATGGGGTCTATTACTCCCAACTTGAAGAGAAGGATACTGCTCTGTGTATCCAAAAGCTAGCAACAGCCTCAACTCAAAGAGTTGTACTTCCACCATCAATCTTGCATGGGACAATATTGATAGACTTGAGGAAACTCTCACTGGAAAGGGCACATCACATAGAGTCAATGGTATAGTTGTACAGGCCAATGTCTATGGACCACAACTACCAAGAGCTGAGCTTCCACACATTGAGAAACTGAAGCAGAGATCGGTCACCATTGAGGACCAAGAACTGGGAGTATATGTAGCAGGTGCGCGTGTGGGCCCACAGCCTCTCCCAACCAGGGAACACTGTGTCCAGGAAACCAAGGAAGCTGCTCTTCTTGCCTGCAAGAAGAACCTGGTGTGGGCACTTGCAAGGCAAACAGATACAGAGAATCAGACAATCCCAAGCTGGACTGGTTTTAATATCAGCACCAGGGACCAAGAACCAATCTCACAAGATATAGTTGGGTATCTGCCAACCATCAATTCACCAGCCACACAGTTGACCAGTGTTTGAAATCCTGAATCAATCAGAGATAATCAGAAAGGAACTGCATCTAGAATCAATTGTGGTAGTCATGGACCAAGCACTATATGCGAAAGCCACTGAAATTGCCTGGAAGCACAAAGAGCGCTTCTCCAACATTCTTCTCAGAATGGGGACATTCCATACCATACTGTATGTCCTTGATGGTAAACACTATAACCGTGCTGTCAGGGTCCACATGTACATCTATGAAGCACTGATGAGACTCGCATGGGCAGAGTTCAGAGTTCACACTGTGGGTTGAGGACAGCATTCCAGAGAAGAGTGGGATGATCAAATCATTCTTGGACAATGTGAAAGACATGGCCAGTGACTTGAACCAACAGACGGCGAACAATCTGCTGCAAAGTCCACTCTTAGCTGAGCTGATAACCCTGTGGACAGACTTTCTGGAACACCTCCGTCACAACAATGGAGAGCTTTCTGCATTCTGGATGTCATACATTGACATGGTAGATAACGTAATACTTGGCCTTCTGCGTGCCTCTCGTGAGGGGGACTGGGAGTTGCACCTCCATGCTATAATAAGCATGATCCCATGGTGCTTTGCCTATGATAAGATACATTATGCCAGGTACCTGTCCCCTTACTTCTCTCAGATGAAAAACCGCCCAGAGAAGCATCCTACTGTGTATGAGGCCTTCAAGACAGGCCAATTCTCTGTGCAGCTGTCAAGTAACAACCCCATTGGATGGATTCCTGTGGACCAGGCTACTGAAGTCACAGTTAACAAAGACACGCAGACTCCTGGAGGCACAACAAGGTTCAGCCTGAATGCTACCACAGTGTCTTTATACCTGTATCACTTTAGTTGCAAGCGATTCCATGATGCCGCTGCTGCATCAACACAAACAGCAGTCCCTCCAGGCTCAGTCTCTCCAGGCTCAGTCCCTCCAGGCTCAGTCTCTCCAGGCTCAGTCTCTCCAGGCTCAGTCCCTCCAGGCTCAGTCTCTCCAGTCTCTCCAGGCTCAGTCCCTCCAGGCTCAGTCTCTCCAGGCTCAGTCTCTCCAGGCTCAGTCCCTCCAGGCTCAGTCTCTCCAGGCTCAGTCCCTCCAGGCTCAGTCTCTCCAGGCTCAGTCCCTCCAGGCTCAGTCTCTCCAGGCTCAGTCTCTCCAGGCTCAGTCCCTCCAGGCTCAGTCTCTCCAGTCTCTCCAGGCTCAGTCCCTCCAGGCTCAGTCTCTCCAGGCTCAGTCTCTCCAGGCTCAGTTCCTCCAGGCTCAGTCCCTCCAGGCTCAGTCCCTCCAGGCTCAGTCCCTCCAGGCTCTGTCTCTCCAGACTCAGTCCCTCCAGGCTCAGTCTCTCCAGGCTCAGTCCCTCCAGGCTCAGTCTCTCCAGGCTCAGTCTCTCCAGACTCAGTCTCTCCAGTCTCTCCAGGCTCAGTCTCTCCAGGCTCAGTCCCTCCAGGCTCAGTCTCTCCAGGCTCAGTCTCTCCAGACTCAGTCTCTCCAGGCTCAGTCTCTCCAGACTCAGTCCCTCTAGGCTCAGTCCCTCCAGGCTCAGTCTCTTCAGGCTCAGTCTCTCCAGGCTCAGTCCCTCCAGGCTCAGTCCCTCCAGGCTCAGTCTCTCCAGGCTCAGTCCCTCCAGGCTCAGTCTCTCCAGGCTCAGTCCCTCCAGGCTCAGTCTCTCCAGGCTCAGTCTCTCCAGGCTCAGTCTCTCCAGGCTCAGTCCCTCCAGGCTCAGTCTCTCCAGGCTCAGTCTCTCCAGGCTCAGTCTCTCCAGGCTCAGTCCCTCCAGGCTCAGTCTCTCCAGGCTCAGTCTCTCCAGGCTCAGTCCCTCCAGGCTCAGTCTCTCCAGGCTCAGTCTCTCCAGGCTCAGTCCCTCCAGGCTCAGTCTCTCCAGGCTCAGTCTCTCCAGGCTCAGTTCCTCCAGGCTCAGTCCCTCCAGGCTCAGTCCCTCCAGGCTCAGTCTCTCCAGGCTCAGTCTCTCCAGTCTCTCCAGGCTCAGTCTCTCCAGTCTCTCCAGGCTCAGTCTCTCCAGGCTCAGTCCCTCCAGGCTCAGTCTCTCCTGGCTCAGTCCCAACATAAGGCGCATGAAGAATCAGACACTGGAGCGAGTTATGACCGGTATTCCAGTGCAACATAGACGAGATATAGGATGGTGGTTTACAGAGCAGAGCTTTATGAATGTACAGATGCCAATGATTAACACGTCTGTCAGTTAGTGTGAAGGGTGTTGAGTGTTGTAGCTATGGCCAGTAATAGACCTCAGGGCAGACTGGTAAACACAGTCTAAGGCGTGGAGCGTGGTGACAGCAGCAGTGTGTCTCTCAATTACATAAACCGCAGGCCAGGATTGCCAAGAAAGTTGACTCAACGATACAAACAACACATGTCGTGTCGATAATCAGCCCATCCGCACCACCTGCACCTGCACCTCCTACACCTGTACCTCCTACACCTGTACCTCCTACACCTGCACCACCTACACCTGTACCTCCTAAACCTGTACCTCCTACACCTGTACCTCCTACACCTGTACCTCCTACACCTGTACCTCCTACACCTGTACCTCCTACACCTGCACCACCTACACCTGTACCTCCTACACCTTCACCACTTACACCTGCAAAAACTGTAAAAAAACAAGTTTTTTCATGGGAAATTAACTATTATTTTACAGATTACCTTTGTTTTTTCTACTTTAACCCTGTCACCGCTGCACTACCAAACGGTTAACCCTTTCACTGCGACAATACACAGGAGGTTAACCCTTTCACTGCCACATGACAGCCGGTTAACCCTTTTCACTGCCACACGACAGAAGGTCGACCCTTTACTATCACACAACCGCCGGTGGTTAAGTGTAAATACCATAAAAATACAGTAAATGACCTTTTATCAAAATATTAACCATTAAATAAAGGTTGTTATCTGTAAATGTATTTGATTTTACTGTAATTTGGACAGTAAGTATTTGGAACCCGTTGCTGCCAGACATTTACCGTTTTCTTGCAGCTTTTTTTCGTACAGTGAACACCTGCACCACCTACACCTGCAACTCTTACACCTGCACCTCTTACACCTGCACCACCTACACCTGCACCTCTTACACCTGCACCACTTACACCTGCACCACTTACACCTGCACCTCTTACACCTGCACCTCTTACACCTGCACCTCTTACACCTGCACCACTTACACCTGCACCTCTTACACCTGCACCACTTACACCTGCACCACTTACACCTGCACCACTTACACCTGCACCACTTACACCTGCACCACTTACACCTGCACCACTTACACCTGCACCACTTACACCTGCACCACCTACACCTGCACCACTTACACCTGCACCACTTACACCTGCACCACTTACACCTGCACCACTTACACCTGCACCACTTACACCTGCACCACTTACACCTGCACCTCTTACACCTGCACCTCTTACACCTGCACCTCTTACACCTACACCACACTTACACCTGCACCACTTACACCTGCACCTCTTACACCTGCACCTCTTACACCTGCACCTCTTACACCTGCACCACTTACACCTGCACCTCTTACACCTGCACCACTTACACCTGCACCTCTTACACCTGCACCTCTTACACCTGCACCACTTACACCTGCACCTCTTACACCTGCACCACTTACACCTGCACCTCTTACACCTGCACCACTTACACCTGCACCTCTTACACCTGCACCTCTTACACCTGCACCACTTACACCTGCACTTCTTACACCTGCACCACTTACACCTGCACCTCTTACACCTGCACCACTTACACCTGCACCTCTTACACCTGCACCACTTACACCTGTACCTCTTACACCTGCACCTCTTACACCTGCACCTCTTACACCTGCACCACTTACACCTGCACCTCTTACACCTGCACCACTTACACCTGCACCACTTACACCTGCACCTCTTACACCTGCACCACTTACACCTGCACCACTTACACCTGCACCTCTTACACCTGCACCACTTACACCTGCACCACTTACACCTGCACCTCTTACACCTGCACCTCTTACACCTGCACCACTTACACCTGCACCTCTTACACCTGCACCTCTTACACCTGCACCTCTTACACCTGCACCTCTTACACCTACACCACACTTACACCTGCACCACTTACACCTGTACCACTTACACCTGCACCTCTTACACCTACACCACACTTACACCTGCACCACTTACACCTGTACCACTTACACCTGCACCTCTTACACCTGCACCTCTTACACCTGCACCACTTACACCTGCACCTCTTACACCTGCACCACCTACACCTGCACCTCTTACACCTGCACCACTTACACCTGCACCTCTTACACCTGCACCTCTTACACCTGCACCTCTTACACCTGCACCTCTTACACCTGTACCACTTACACCTGCACCACTTACACCTGCACCACTTACACCTGCACCTCTTACACCTGCACCTCTTACACCTGCACCTCTTACACCTGCACCACTTACACCTGCACCACTTACACCTGTACCACTTACACCTGCACCTCTTACACCTGCACCTCTTACACCTGCACCTCTTACACCTGCACCACTTACACCTGCACCTCCTACACCTGTACCTCTTACACCTGCACCTCTTACACCTGCACCACTTACACCTGCACCACTTACACCTGCACCTCTTACACCTGCACCACCTACACCTGCACCTCTTACACCTGCACCTCTTACACCTGCACCTCTTACACCTGCACCACTTACACCTGCACCACTTACACCTGTACCACTTACACCTGTACCTCTTACACCTGCACCACTTACACCTGCACCACTTACACCTGCACCTCTTACACCTGCACCACTTACACCTGCACCTCTTACACCTGCACCACTTACACCTGCACCTCTTACACCTGCACCACTTACACCTGCACCACCTACACCTGCACCTCTTACACCTGCACCTCTTACACCTGTACCTCTTACACCTGTACCACTTACACCTGCACCTCTTACACCTGCACCACTTACACCTGCACCTCTTACACCTGCACCTCTTACACCTGCACCACTTACACCTGCACCACTTACACCTGCACCTCTTACACCTGCACCACTTACACCTGCACCACTTACACCTGCACCACTTACACCTGTACCACTTACACCTGCACCACTTACACCTGCACCACTTACACCTGCACCACTTACACCTGCACCACCTACACCTGCACCACTTACACCTGCACCACTTACACCTGCACCACTTACACCTGTACCACTTACACCTGTACCTCTTACACCTGCACCACTTACACCTGCACCACTTACACCTGCACCACTTACACCTGTACCTCTTACACCTGCACCTCTTACACCTGCACCTCTTACACCTGCACCACTTACACCTGTACCACTTACACCTGCACCACTTACACCTGCACCACTTACACCTGCACCACTTACACCTGCACCACTTACACCTGCACCACTTACACCTGTACCACTTACACCTGCACCACTTACACCTGCACCACTTACACCTGCACCACTTACACCTGCACCACTTACACCTGCACCACTTACACCTGCACCACTTACACCTGCACCACCTACACCTGCACCTCTTACACCTGCACCTCTTACACCTGCACCACTTACACCTGCACCACTTACACCTGTACCTCTTACACCTGCACCACTTACACCTGTACCTCTTACACCTGCACCACTTACACCTGCACCACTTACACCTGCACCACTTACACCTGCACCACTTACACCTGCACCACCTACACCTGTACCTCCTACACCTGCACCTCTTACACCTGCACCACTTACACCTGCAGGGTACATTGATTGATTGATTGATTATTCTATTTCCATGCCCAATCCTAATTTATAAGACACCAACAATACTGGTGCAGTGTTCCATTATTACATTACACCTTACATATCAAGGGGATAACTAATCTATCTATCTATGAGAAGAATACTGATGGCAAGTAGACTAGAGGTTGTTGTTTTCTCTGAGATCCCAAGCAGGATCACTAATGTCACCAACATTGTTTCTCAGATAGACACTGTATGCGAAGGGGATTAATTGTCAGTGATTAGGAAACTCACAAAACTTGGCTAGTACAGAAATTCTCCGCTAATCTGACAAAGTGTCGGCCGATCTCATTAATGATTGTAGATATCTGTACTATATGATTTGTACATATCCCTTACCTACTCTTACTAGTTACGCTGCTGGCCAGTATGACTTACTACCATAGTGTCTTTA
>NC_140178.1:13101738-13139238 GCF_963971535.1 Notolepis coatsorum
TAACGAGACTCTCGTTGTGTCCATTCTGCTAACGCTAACGTTACCTCTCATTGTGTATATTCTACAAGCGTTAACGTTAGCTAGGCTGTCTATGCTAACGTTAGCGTTAGCATTAGGCTAACAACAAAGCTGTAACGTTACCAGTCTCGCGTCTATTTGCTAACGTTAGCATTAGGTAATAACCGGTTTAAAATGGATGGTGATTACCTCACGTTGTGTCAAGTTCAAGTTCAAGTTCTTTAATAGTTGTCATACAGAAGTACAGAATACTTTCATACAAAATGCTTCTTACTGTTACGCTCCAGAGACTGTGCTAGACAAGATAGTATCAAATAACATAATAACATAATATAGCATGAATTTAGAAGAAGAAAATGAGGTCACAGTGTTCGGTATAGACATATGTACAGTGTCTATTCTACTAGCATTAACGTTACTCATACAAACAATCAATAGCGAGTTATATTGATCACGTTATGTACGATAGCCATGTTAAAACGCTAGCACAACATTAGCACCTAACCTAACAACAAGCTTAAGCCTTAACAAGTCAGCAATCTTTTTGCGAGACTAAACTCTCCGCTCGGTGGCAAATTGTGTTGATGTCGGTTTTGTTTAACACTTTAATCGCCGTTGACGCTGAAACACGTCTTTCCCCGCCATGCTCATTCTGCCAAAGACGCTGGACAGCGTCTTTGATATCAATATTTCAAAAATCTGTGATCGAAATCATATTTCTCCCCCGGAGACATGAGTTGTACTGTTGAGTCCCTCTCAACTCTACAACGGTTCAAGAGCGCCATCTGGTGGCCGATCGGCGGATCGCCCAGGGGAGAAACAGGAAGTGGAAGCTGGTGCTCATTTCAATTGGGTCCGATCACTCAGCAATAGTCCCAGGACTCGAGCTGATCACAACGGATAGTGATCCGTTACCAATAACTCGATAAACAACATGATTTGGACGTATATACTATTATACAACCTGGAAATGGATGGGATATTTCGACATCCCATAATAGAAAAAATTCTGTTCCACGCTCATCTCCCAACGGCGAGAGGAAGCTACGGTGAGTTTCAGCGTTATTTGTTAATGTCTTCGATACTAACTGCTCTGATGATCATATCACCCACACTATGCCCACGGAATTATAAACGACCCCCCGCCCATCCGGTCAACATCAGATCATACGTAGTAACTCCTAGAACCACGTCCAGTTGAAATTTTTTATCTCGCACAGATTCCTACCAAACTGTATTTGATCATCAATATAATGCATTTAGGGCTATAAATCAAGTTCTGGAGAAAGCTGCAGAAAACGATAAAAACATACTTATACTTTAGACCGTATTTTAGTATGAATATGTGAATGAAAAAGTATAACGTTGCTACACCCTGAACAATAGATATAGGACATTGAATGGGCCATAGTAATGTCAATTGAGCAATACAATTTAAAAAGTTATAGCCCTGCAAAGAAGGGGAACTTCTCCATGTTAAATAGGGCTGGCGAGGGATGGTAAATTATGAATTTAACCCCGGCGATCAAAGTGTTAATCAATAAATGAGGCAGAATACACAGTGACTGTATCCTTTGTTTATTGCACTTGTGCCTGCTGCAAACATAATGAAATCCTATGCGAGACATTAAAGATGGCGGCTTTCTGTTTTCGTTCAGACTCTCCAAGGAGTGACGCGTCTCTCTTCTGACCAATCAGTGGTCTGCAGTGTTTCACGTGACTTTTCTGGTACCAGTTCTACTCGCTTGGCACGCGCTTGGAACCTCGACAGAGCAGGGACTAAAAAAGTACCCAAAAAGTACCCAAAAAGTACCTGGTACCAGGTACTTTGGTAATGTAAAACCGAAAATGCTGAGTAGAGTAGAGTAGAGTCGAGTAGGTACCATGCAGTGGAAAAGGGGCATTACTGTGATGCACTTGTCCTAATAAACTAACACTCAACACTTTGATGAACATTGTTCCTCAGCTGATAGAGTTGTACCCTTCCTGATGACTTGTCGTACAGAACTTGTAAGTCGCTTTGGATAAAAGCATCAGCTAAATGACAAAATGTAAATGTATTCTAATAATATGCCCTGCCTTTGATAGAAGCATGTGGATATTGGGGTCTGGTTTTCTCATGCATGAGCCTCAAAAGGTCCACTGGTCCCCTAAGGGGAGAGGTTTGAGAGTGTGGTTCATGGTGGCCCCCGAAGTCCTGGAGGAGGGTCCAGGGGTTTCCCAGCAGGTTTCTATTTTCAGTATAATTTTATTCAAAAAGAAGCCCAACGATTAAATGGACTGTATTTATATAACATCTTTTATCCAAAGCGCTTTACAACTTATGCCTCACATTCACCCATTCACTCACTCACACACCGACGATGGAGGCGACCATGCAAGGTGCCAACCTGCTCATCGGGATCAGTTAGGGGTTAAGTTTCTTGCTCAAAGACACGTCGACACGCTGACGGGAGGAGCCGGAATCTAACCAGGAACCACAGATTACTCCTGAGGCACTGTTGCCCTTAATTAAGACTAATTTACTCTATTACTAAAGAATAAACTGTTCATATGTATAGACCTGTAAGTAACTTTTATTTGGGGCGACAGTGGCCCAGGAGGTAGCGCGGTCGTCTGGTAATTGGAAGGTTCCCGATTCGATTCCCGCTCTTCCCAGGCAGCGTGTCCTTGAGCAAGACACTTGACCTAATTGCTCCCGATGAGCAGGTTGGCGTCTTGCATGGTCGCCTCCACCGTCGGTGTGTGAACGGGTGAATGTGAGGAACAAAATTGCAAAGCGCTTTGGAGAAAAGCACTATATAAATGCACCATTTACCATTTATATTTGCCTCGACGATTCGGCTGTGAAATCTACCACCTTCTTCAGAAGCACCACCGGTGTGATGCGTGCCGTCAGCTGTTGTTTTGACTCGACACTTCTGGAGAGACAGCCATATGGCCACGCTGACCGCACGCATCACAATGACACCTGTGGTGCTTCTGGTGAAGGTGGCAGATTTCATGATCAAACAATACCTATATTCTATACATATTATACTATTTTTGTTGGACTGTACTTGTGCTGTATAATGACAATACATTTGAATCTAATCTAATCTACTTTGTCAATTTACACATGGCAATTGAGATTTACCTTTTCGCATATCCCTCCTAGTCACACGTACAGGTGTATTTCAACGGAGAGGTCAGACCACTGTGCCGCCTCCCCTGGACCAGCTTGGGAGGGGGTTCAGTGCCTTGCTCGAGGGCACTTAAGCAGAGACGGTGGGCACCGTAGATGTACTACCAACCACCCTTCTGTTACCAGCTCACCAGCTGGCATACACCCTCCTGGGATCGAACCAGCGACCTTTAGGTTACTGTTGGGCCTCTCTACCTCTAGGTCCTGGATGTATAGAGGTGGGGTTCCTGTTTTCCAGTTAGTAAACACGCTGTGCAACACTGCAGAAACACTTCACACAGTCCCTCCTCTAGTTACTGCTCTGGGAGGCATAATGGGGCTCTATGGAGAAACCATGCCACTCCCCTGATACATTTCAAACCTATTGAGGGTAATGTATAATATAACCGATTGTTGTTTAAGACAGACTGTTTATTTTTCTCCTATTTTTATATTCAGAGTTAATTATATTGTTTACATTGTTTATTATCTCATACTTTTATATTGAGATCAAATTATACTGCCTATTTATGTCTTTCTACTACTACCCTGCCCATACCTGTACCTCCCCTCCCCCATTTCGCTCTGATTCCTGAATTTCCCCCAAGGGGATCAATAAAGGAATATCTTATCTTATCTTGACCTCTTCACTTGTTTACATGATGGGCATGGATTGGTTCTTTGTTTTGCTAGAATGGCTCACAAATGTGTGGATATTGTAGTCTCAGTAGTAGAACAGTCTCACGCACATCATCCAAAGTGTCGTCACGGGTGCTTGACTCAGAAATAGATCTGTAAAGTTGCAAAAAGAAGTCAGCACACCGTCTGTAGTGTTCCCAATTGAATAAAACTTCTGCTGATGCCAGACAACGCTAGCTTTTTGCCCCTGTGATGCAACAACAAACACATACTGATGTAGCTGCGCAGCCCGTCTATAAGAATAACTAGCAGAGTTGTCACTCTCCCCACTGTTATGCGCGTTGAGAACCCCTATTTTAGACGTATACTAAACAGAAGAAAAAGTTCGGAAATGTGTGTTTGGTCGATTATGTCTCTGTTGTAACAATGCTTCTTGGCAATACATTATGGGAACATGAATTTGTGGGATGAGCAGCACTGCTTAGTATGTGGGTTGCGCACTTGAACAATGTGCCAAATCTTATTCAAACAGCTTATTCTGCAGTTGCTATTGACTCTTGTTTGGTGGATTGGATGATTGAAGTCTATCAGTAACAAGGGAGAAACAAGACATATTGGCAATTTTACTATTTATTCATTTAATAAACAGTCAGAAGCCTCAGTAGCGTGTGGAAGAACCATACACTAGTTACCATCTTATCTCCTTATCAGTGTCTTTAGTTCAAAGAACCTAGAACCAGTTACCATCTTATCTCCTTATCAGTGTCTTTAGGTCAAAGAAACTAGAACTAGTTACAATCTTATCTCCTTATCAGTGTCTTTAGTTCAAAGAAACTAGAACTAGTTACCATTGTATCTCCTTATCAGTGTCTTTAGTTCAAAGAAACTAGAACTAGTTACCATTGTATCTCCTTATCAGTGTCTTTAGTTCAAAGAAACTAGAACTAGTTACAATCTTATCTCCTTATCAGTGTCTTTAGTTCAAAGAAACTAGAACTAGTTACCATTGTATCTCCTTATCAGTGTCTTAAGTTCAAAGAAACTAGAACTAGAACTTCCACTTATCTCCTTATCAGTGTCTTTAGGTCAAAGAAACCAGAGCCAGTTACCATCGTATCTCCTTATCAGTGTCTCTACAAAGAAACTAGAACTAGTTACCATATTATCTCCTTATCAGTGTCTTTAGCTCAAATAATCTATAACTAGTTACCATCTTATCTCCTTATCAGTGTCTTTAGTTCAAAGAAAGTAGAACTAGAACTTCCACTTATCTCCTTATCAGTGTCTTTAGGTCAAACAAACTACAACCAGTTACCATCTCATCTCCTTATCAGTGTCTTTAGGTCAAAGAAACTACAACCAGTTACCATCTCATCTCCTTATCAGTGCCTCCTCACTTCAAAGGGCCGTGCCCGACGTCCGTCTGCAAAGACTTAGAGCACATCTGCCCCGGCGTGGAGAATGGATATTACTCCAGCCCGAGCGACCGCATGCGAGGCCCGCGGAGCAACAAACAGTGGAAGGAGGACCGAGCGCTCGCCGCAGTGATCCCCCCGCGCCCCATCTGTGCTCTAATGACTGTGAAGTGGGGTGTGTCTGTTGTAATGAAGTTCCCCCACTGCCACCTCACCACAACAGCAGAGAGACTACGGTCGTATTAGTGGCCGACTGCCCGGGCCTGTTTGCTTTGTAATCCTTCACTTTGAAAGGAAGAGTCGTGTGCGTGTGCATGTGCAAGTGTGCATGTGTGTGTGTGTGTGCGTGTGCATGTGCGTGTGTGTCTGTGTCTGTGTGTGTGTGTGTGTTTTTTTCCGACAAGGGGTTTGTGGGAAATGACAGAGAGCCTATTTTTTCGGATGATTTCCTGTACAATCAGTCGTTTAGGAAAGGTCAAGGAAAGGTCGAGACTCTTACACGCGGTTCGAGCATTTCGCGGGCGGCGCGGAAAGCAATCAGATGCCGGAGGTTGCCGTTTAAAGGGGCAGTTCGTGCAAAATATCCATCCAATGAATTGGGTCTGGTGTGATAGTCTTGGAGACATCTGTTGTGCTGTATATACCGTATACATACATTTATATATTTATATTTACTGCATATATATATATCCATATCGGTCTGAATATACCTGCATATAATCCTTCTATATACCTACTTATACACTCTTATAACTCTGTATTATGCACAATAATGCTGTATACACTGTATATATATTTATTCTTACCGTACATATATTTATCCACATCTGTCTGTAGTACATACCGGCATATAATCCTTTTTACATATCTGTAGATACTATATCTATATCTGTACATATCATATCCCTTACCTACTCTTACTAGTTACGCTGCTGGCCAGAATGACTTACTACAATAGTGTCTTTATATTAATACTACAACTCTGTACATACATCTGATTAGCACTATTACTCAGTACTATTAATTTATATATTTTATACCCAGTTTAATCACCTGTACATTGTATATTACTATTGAACTTCACCGTTACATTTGTACTCTGGTTGGACAATGGACACCAAACTTATTTGCGATGTACTGTACTTGTGCTACTGTATGATGACAATACATTTGAATCTAATCTAATATAATCTGATGTTACAGTACAATGGATCTGAATGGTACATGGTTTGTGGCGCCCAAAGCAACATCTCTCTACATCTCTTTCCAGAAATCATGACTCAGTTACTCAGAATGACACACAGACCTTATTGTGAGCAGGAACTACTTTCTATCGAAGTAGAAACACCCACGTTCATTATCACAGTGGCTCAGGAGGTCGAGCGGTCATCTGGTAATCAGACGGTTCCCGGTTTGATTCCAGCTCCTCCCGGCAGCGTGTCGAAGTGTCCTTGAGCAAGACACGTAACCCTTAACTGCTCCCGATGAGCAGGTTGTGGCACCTTGCATGGTCGCCTCCGCCGTCGGTGTGTGAATGTGTGAGTGAATGGGTGAATGTGAGGCATAAATTGTAAAGCACTTCAGATAATAGGTGGCGGTGGTACAGTGGTTGTTGCCTCACAGCAAGAAGGTCCTGGGTTCGATTCCTGCTTGGGGACCAGTTTGCCGGGTTGCCTGGTACACAGATATGTGTGCTACAAATAAAAACGTTTTATCCTCTTATCCATCGGGGCAAGCATCGGGCTAGTTTTGCATAAAACACCTGTCGATTGCATACCCAAAGTAATTTAAGATTTATTCTTGAACCACTTATAGCACATGCATGTGAATGTGAATTTAATAAGGGGGAGAATATGTTGTTTTATTTTGCAAAGTAGGAAGAAACCGTACCCTCCTCTCCTCTACAACACTTTCACCGTCAGTGGGCCCGGGTTGGCAGGGTCCACTATTCTGGCATATGGGAATATTTATGCTGCAACTCTAAACAATAATGAGCTGAAACAATGATTCACCAAGATTCGAAAGACATCTGTGCATCTTTTGAGTAATATCAACAAATAGTTACCCCGTTACATTGTTTGTTTATTGTTTGTTTTCCTCTAAAGAACCGCCTGCATGGATACTTACACCATGAAAACATGGAACGGTGGCCACTACTAGGTACTAGCGGGCACTCGACGCTCAGCACAGTGTGCCCCACAACCTCCAACCACGAACCCATCGCTCACCAGCACCACGTGACCACGTAGAGTCCGCTAAATACCACGGTCTTATCCATTCTGCCACCTGAAAAGGATCCAATTCAGGTGGCAAAGTGGGTGTAACAGCGTATGTACTTCCTATGTAGGCTCAGTTGCAGCATCCTCAACCTGTTTCACTGTTCTACCATCCAGAGTGTTGTCCAGTACTGCATCATCTACTGTTCTACCATCCAGGGTGTTGTCCAGTACTGCATCATCTACTGTTCTACCACCCAGAGTGTTGTCCAGTACTGCATCATCTACTGTTCTACCATCCAGAGTGTTCTCCAGTACTGCATCATCTACTGTTCTACCATCCAGAGTGTTCTCCAGTACTGCATCATCTACTGTTCTACCATCCAGAGTGTTGTGTCCAGTACTACATCATCTACTGTTCTACCATCCAGAGTGTTCTCCAGTACTGCATCATCTACTGTTCTACCACCCAGAGTGTTGTGTCCAGTACTGCATCATCTACTGTTCTACCACCCAGAGTGTTGTCCAGTACTGCATCATCTACTGTTCTACCATCCAGAGTGTTCTCCAGTACTGCATCATCTACTGTTCTACCACCCAGAGTGTTGTCCAGTACTGCATCATCTACTGTTCTACCACCCAGAGTGTTGTGTCCAGTACTGCATCATCTACTGTTCTACCACCCAGAGTGTTGTCCAGTACTGCATCATCTACTGTTCTACCACCCAGAGTGTTGTGTCCAGTACTGCATCATCTACTGTTCTACCATCCAGAGTGTTCTCCAGTACTGCATCATCTACTGTTCTACCATCCAGAGTGTTGTCCAGTACTGCATCATCTACTGTTCTACCATCCAGAGTGTTGTCCAGTACTGCATCATCTACTGTTCTACCATCCAGAGTGTTGTCCAGTACTGCATCATCTACTGTTCTACCACCCAGAGTGTTGTCCAGTACTGCATCATCTACTGTTCTACCACCCAGAGTGTTGTCCAGTACTGCATCATCTACTGTTCTACCATCCAGAGTGTTCTCCAGTACTGCATCATCTACTGTTCTACCACCCAGGGTGTTCTCCAGTACTGCATCATCTACTGTTCTACCATCCAGGGTGTTCTCCAGTACTGCATCATCTACTGTTCTACCACCCAGAGTGTTCTCCAGTACTGCATCATCTACTGTTCTACCATCCAGAGTGTTGTCCAGTACTGCATCATCTACTGTTCTACCATCCAGGGTGTTCTCCAGTACTGCATCATCTACTGTTCTACCACCCAGAGTGTTGTGTCCAGTACTGCATCATCTACTGTTCTACCACCCAGAGTGTTCTCCAGTACTGCATCATCTACTGTTCTACCACCCAGAGTGTTCTCCAGTACTGCATCATCTACTGTTCTACCACCCAGAGTGTTCTCCAGTACTGCATCATCTACTGTTCTACCATCCAGGGTGTTGTCCAGTACTGCATCATCTACTGTTCTACCACCCAGAGTGTTGTCCAGTACTGCATCATCTACTGTTCTACCACCCAGAGTGTTGTCCAGTACTGCATCATCTACTGTTCTACCACCCAGGGTGTTGTCCAGTACTGCATCATCTACTGTTCTACCACCCAGAGTGTTCTCCAGTACTGCGTCATCTGCTGTTCTACCATCCAGAGTGTTGTCCAGTACTGCGTCATCTACTGTTCTACCACCCAGAGTGTTCTCCAGTACTGCATCATCTACTGTTCTACCATCCAGAGTGTTCTCCAGTACTGCATCATCTACTGTTCTACCACCCAGAGTGTTCTCCAGTACTGCATCATCTACTGTTCTACCATCCAGAGTGTTCTCCAGTACTGCATCATCTACTGTTCTACCATCCAGAGTGTTGTCCAGTACTGCATCATCTACTGTTCTACCATCCAGAGTGTTGTGTCCAGTACTGCATCATCTACTGTTCTACCACCCAGAGTGTTCTCCAGTACTGCATCATCTACTGTTCTACCACCCAGAGTGTTGTCCAGTACTGCGTCATCTACTGTTCTACCACCCAGAGTGTTCTCCAGTACTGCACCATCTACTGTTCTACCACCCAGAGTGTTCTCCAGTACTGCATCATCTACTGTTCTACCACCCAGAGTGTTCTCCAGTACTGCACCATCTACTGTTCTACCACCCAGAGTGTTCTCCAGTACTGCGTCATCATCTGGTATAACAGCATCACGGTCCAGGCAGAATCCAGAGTGGCGGGCCTGCTTAAAATCAAAGATAAAGATAATCTGCAAATCCATCAACCAAACATTTCTGGAAAGTTACACTACAAATATGTTGAGAATGGCCCATAAAATCTCAGAGGATCCCTCTCATGTGTTACACACAGAATACCAGCTGCTACCCTGACATAGGCGCTTCAGATCACCCAAGTGGAAACTGAAAAGATTCAAAAACTACTTTGTTCCACATTCAATACTTAACAAGTAGGATAGGAATGTGGTCGCAAAATATGAAAGGGCTGTGCAACATGAAATAATAACCTTGGACTTATGGGACTGTGCCCCATCAAATGAATGACGTTGGTTGGGAGGGAAGGAAGGAAGGGGTTAATCACATTGTTTCTCTGATGTCTTGTCTGTCTAGTGTCTGTCTCTGTTGTAACATGGTTGTCTTGTGTTTTTCTTTTTTGTAACGCAAAACGAATTACGGTATCAACTAGGGCTGACCCCTATTAGTCGATTAGTCGACTAATCGGGTCAAAAGGAGCCGTAGTCGACTGGCCAACCACTTAGTAGAATATAAAAAAATAAAAATAAAAAATTATTTCTAATTTTTATTTGTTTTTATTTTGTATCATTCTTTCCAAAAGAAAAGAGGCCTAGAAGCGTGGCTAACGCGAATGGCACGCATACCAGAGGCTAACTGCCTACGAAAACAGGCACAGAGGCACTGAAAGAGGATTTCACCCATCTAATGAACACACTAGACTAGACAAATATCAAGATGTATCCATCAGTGGACCAATTGCATGCTTTTGCAGAGGACAAGAAGCCTTCAGTCGACTCCTTCAGACATTAAGCACCCCCCACAGCCCAAATGGAATGATAAAAAAAAATAATAATAATAAGTTTTAAAAAAATATAAAAAATATTATACCTTTTAATTTTTTTTCTTTTTTTGACCAATAGTTGACTAACAGCAAATTTTGGCCAATCATAGTCCACCATCCAAATCCTTAGTCGGGGACAGCCCTAGTATCAACAGACAATATAAAGACGTATCTTATCTTGTCTTATTTAACTTAGGAGTGAGTCTACACCAATCGGCTACAACACTCACCTCCCTAAACTCACTCCCCAGCGACCCCATAGTATCAGAGTCAACAGGCACCACTTGTAACCAGTGGCGGCTGGTGAATATTATTCTAGGTGGGGCGGTGCCATATTCAATCAGTTTCAGTAACTACAGCACAGTATATATTGTTATAGACACTCACTTGTTTTGCTGCCGGTAGAACATCACGTACGAACCGTCGCGTGTCGCCAGGGCTTGACGTTAACTTTTTGGCTTACTAGCCACTGTGGCTAGTGGTTTTCCAAAGTCACTAGCCACTCAGCATTTTCACTAGCCAAAAATCCCTGCACTCGCGCCCCCACCCAAAAAGTTATAAATATAGGTCATTTCTTCTTCACTAACCCCTGCTGGGGACAGTATCATTGTAATCATACTGCTACACGCCAACTGTACAACTGTGCTTCTGACTGTTGACTCCATTGTTTACTACTGCCTGCGACCAGTGACTGAGCCGCAAAAGGAGCTCCAGTTGGGGCAACGGCTGACTGGGACAAGATGGAGGGTGTAGATGTGGAAGAGTTGTGTTGAACCTAGCAATTACATTGTTGCTCCAAACGCCGTGAACATTATCATTGACACACCTATGCCTTGGCTGTGTTGAACCTAGCAATTATATTATTGCTCCAAACGCCGTGAACATTATCATTGACACACCTATGCAGGGCTTGACGTTAACTTTTTGGCTCACTAGCCACTGTGGCTAGTGGTTTTCCAAAGTCACTAGCCACTCAGCATTTTCACTAGCCCTGGGCAGGTGGGCAGGTGTCAACGTCAAGCCCTGCGTGTCGCCCTTCTTAACCCTTCGAGAAGCTTTGTGGTCCGGCCTTGAACTTTCCATAAACGTGTCCATATAAATCCATTTAGTTAGATCCAACACTGTCTGAATGTACAGTATCTCTTGTGATTATTATCAATTTCCGACGACGACGATGACAATAATACACAAACATACTTAAAATGTGTAATTATGATTAATTTTAAAAGAAATTATTATATTTTTAGCGGTCGAAATCTAAAACCACTTCTTTCTTCTTTCTTCTTCTTTCCACCAGGGGGGATGGGCGGCGCCCTAGCGCCCTCTATGGACCAGCCGCCCACTGCTTGTAACGGCGGTCACTGTAGGCACTAGCAGGGCACGTGGCGCTCTGCACCTGCCCTCGAACCGCGAGCCCTCCTCCGCTCACGGGGCACCATGTGACCAACGCGCGTTAAACACCACGGTCCAACTCAGGTGGCGAAGTGGAGGGTATTTAACTCCGGGGGGGGTGAGTTTACACCAAGGAGCGACCACTGCAAGGTTTCAACCTCACGACACATATTTCACGTGGATATATCTCTGTGGTGAGCTGGCGTTCCGTACGACACAGAGCGTGTGAATCGGGTCCGATCACAGGGGAGCGTCAGACCGCCGTCGTGACATTTATAGCCTCCGCTCTGCTGACACCTGCTCCAGCTGTGGGCCCATGAGGCTGCCAGGGGTAAACCTCTCACCCTGGTTCTGCCCCGGTTGGCACGGCCCACTCCACTGCCCACTCCGCTGCCCCACGATTACGTCTTGATGGACAGCAGTGTGTGGTCTGCTGACCGTCAAACAGGCGGCCAGGCGGTGCCCACAACGGGGCCCCCCCGTCCAGGCGTAGCTTCCCCCCCCGTCCCAGCACGGCCCCGCCCGCCCGGTCCCGGCACAGTTGCGGCCCCAGAGGAGGGAACCTCCCCCTCTCTCTAGTGTTTACAAACACACCACAGGAATCCACCTGGCGGGCCAAGCAGGGAGCAAGGCAGCGCTGTCAGAGAGAGGGAGAGAGAGAGAGGGAGGGAGAGAGAGGGAGAGGGAGGCAGTGTGTTCTGGGCACTGACCTCAAAGCCGTATCCCTGCCGTAGTACAGCTTGCGCTCAGCGGATCACAGATTTGGAAGTCGAGTTACGGGACATAATTTGTAGCTGTCGTGCCGTTTTGCGTTGTGTTTCTTTATATTCCGCCTCAGTTCACATGGCTGTCACTGGACCTCAGTGTAATGAGGGGTGAAGTGTGTCCGTGTGGCAGACTGTGGTACTACTACTACTACTACTACTACTACTACTACTACTACTACTACTACTACTACTACTACTACTGCTGCTGCTACTACTACTACTACTACTACTACTACTACTACTACTACTGCTACTACTACTACTACTGCTACTACTACTACTACTACTACTACTACTGCTACTACTACTACTACTACTGCTACTACTACTACTACTACTACTACTACTACTACTACTACTACTACTACTATTATTATTATTATTATTATTATTACTACTACTGCTACTACTTCTACTACTACTACTACTACTGCTACTATTACTACTACTACTACTGCTACTACTACTACTACTACTAATAATAATAATAATAATACTAATATTACTACTATATATATATATATATATATATATATATATATATATATATATATATATATGTGTATGGTTGTGACAACGTCACCTCAAACATCAATGCCCCGAGTGGGAGTTGAACCCCGGTCTCCCACACCGCGGGCAGCAACACAGACCGCTATACCAAGAGGTGAATTCACTTATTTGTACTTTGAGGATGTGAGAGTGAGTTTAACCCATAGCACCGCTACTCACCCCAGCCCTTCTTGACTGCGCTTCACGATACCATCCGTTATATATACACAGTATTTACAGCATTATTGTACATGCTATCATACAGAGTTATACGGGTTATATGCAGGTGTATTAGTAGTCCCCCATAGCATCAGGCACCAGGCATCACCCTCACCCTCCCCAGACGCAGATGATAAACACAAGGCCTGATTCACTCACCTGCATTCTGGGAATACCACAGAGCCTCTGGAGGTCTGGTCTGTTCACACACACACACACACACACACACACACACACACACACACACACACACACACACACACACACACACACACACACACACACACACACACACACACACACACACACACACACACACACACACACACACACACACACACACACACACACACACACACACACACACACACAGAGACCACTGCAAACAAACACACACACTGGCTATGTGGACATGCTGCTGGACATGTGTGTTTTATGGAGCTCAGTGTTCAGCGTTGAGTTGAGTCAGTGGAGGTCAGCAGGGTTATCCAGGCGCATTGGGCCATCTGGAACAGAGCGGCGAGCCGTCGTTCTGACTTAACGGGTCGCTATAGCTCAGCTCGGTGAAGGTCAAGTGCAGTGGACTATTGTTAAGGCCACCAACTCACGGTACAGGACGTCAGAAGAACAGGTTTTACGAAAAGGAGCGTTTCCGTCTTCGGTTCATTCTAGGAGACCGCTCTGCTCTTCGAGGCTCACTCACTCAAAGTCGTCTAAAAAAGAATTCAAGGTTTATACATCGAAACGTGGGGGATATTACATTGCAGTGATGCCGATTAGCATACTCCCTAAAAAAATCCTTTTGGACTCGATAGACCAAAGAAACTAGGGGATATAAACATTCACTTTAGACACTTTTTAACACCTCATTCTTGTATTTTTGCATATATTTTGTACTTCATTGTCTGCATTTTGTACTTCACTTTGTACTTTAGGTTGTATATTGTATATTTTGTATAGTGTTTGGCCTTTATTCTTTGTTTACTGTATGAAACACAATCTCAGGAGGTTCATACAGAACCAAGCATTTCACTGTGTAATGTACATTATATGTGACACAAATAAAACAAAACTATGAGAAACTTGAAACTTGGGATAAACTACTACACTTCCCCCCCCCCCCCCCCTTACTTTTTTGGGTGAGTGGCTTGTGGGGGAGGGAGGGAGGGAGGGTGGGGGTCTGCTGGGTGACGTCGAGGCGCTCTCGCAGGGCGGTGTTCTCACGCAGAGCAGAAGTTGGACTGCAGGGTGTGTTGTACTTGTCCCACATCTGGAATAGTAGCTCCGTGGTCGCAGACTTTAGTAGCAGTCCCAGCCTCGTCCTCACTCTCCTGCACTCTTTTTCCACCGAAAACATCCCCTTTTGTAAGTTATTATGGACTATATCGAGGGCCAGCTTTTCTTCTTTCACTCTGTGAACCCGAATGTTATAATTTTTCTTTTTCTCCGTTTATTTATTTTGTTTTGCGAAAGGATTTTATCAGCCTGGACTTTTTTTTGTCAACCCTGTGGATTTATTAGCCTATACTTTTCTCTCTCGCGTGAAAATGAATCCACGAATGCATTATTATTTCATCTGTGTCTCAATAGCTAAATCTTATATCTTACGTGACTGCATCGATATTCCTCCTATTTGCATATCCCTACCTCGTTCTTGCATTTTTGCATTTAAGCTTGCATTTGTACTTTATTCTTTGCATATTGTACTTGTAGTGTTTGGACTTTATTCTTTAAACTTTTTACTGTATAAAGCAGTTTCAGGAGGCTCATATACAGAACCAAGCATTTCACTATAATGTACATTATATGTGACAAATAAAACAAAACAAAAACTCGAACTACTAAACGTCCCACACCTAACGGTTCGGGCGCATGCATGGCTCCACGCACGCAGTTATAGGAGTTGTTGTTTTCTAGCAGCGTGCGCTGATTTCTCCTGATTCGTAAGCAATGCCTCATCATCTAATCATGGGTCGTGATTTCATTTTCGTGATCGTACGAGTTGGTCCCAACTCTCCTCCTCCAACACAATTTGATTTGACTTTAAGTTTCTTATGCAATAGTGCATAACTCGATCTCGTTGATGAATTGTTTATTGTTCCAATTAGACTAATACATTGATTATAGAAGCCAGCCGCCCACAATCGAGACGGGTATTGCTTTCGTTTAATCCATGCAGCCCTGATTGCATCTTAAGATCGAAACTTTTATCAGTTTCCATCAGGAAGGAATTATAGTCCTCCTCCGATGCCTTCAAGTTTGAATGTAATGGGATACTTTTTCGATTTCGAAGTAAACATTGTGGTCTGCGCTGTGTGCGTGTGGAAACAGCGCCACCCCGTGGCAGCGGCGCGGCCTAGCCCTATAGGCGCAACTTGTGTCTGTCCATGGTAGGACATCTGGCTTGACTGTTGTGTCCCTTTCCTCTGTCTCTCCCTGTGTCCCCTCGTAGAACTACTTGAAAATGCTGCTCATCCTTCTGGGAGTACTCGTCTTACATCTCATCATCCTCGTCCTCCTCTTTGTATCGACAGCTGCCAATGTGAGTTCATCTGATATGTCATAAATGTATAGATGTAGCAGTACTGTCTATCTGTATGTCATGTATGTCATATATGTTATGATGAATTGAAAATGGGGGACCCTGATGTAAACAAGACGAAAGTCTTTCTCTGGTCTGCATCCCCTTAACAATTGTGTGTATTGAGCTGTACTGTACTGTACCCATTCTGCAATCTGTTAATAAACTTTTCAATTAATCAATCAAGGCTCATTACTTTTGAATGTTCAAACTTGTTCAAGATAGCCTTTTTTTTATTTATTTATTGTAAATATGCACAATGTTAGATTAGATTAGATTAAAATGTATTGTCATCATACATGTACAGTACAACGGAAATAAGTCTGGCATATCCAACCAGAGTGCAAATGTAACAGTAAAGTGCAACAGCAATAATATACAATGTACAGGTGGTTAAACTGGGTGAATAGGTTAGTTCCTATAGCTTTGATATTACCAGTCTTGTTGTTTTTGTCTAATCGTGGGACTAATAGACTTCTGGCTGCTCTAGTAGGTGTGTATAACACATGCTCTGTGTCGGTTTGTTTACTAGGCCTGGTCTGTAGGGGCGAGTGGGAGTACCGACCTGTGGTACAACTGTCGCACACTGAATGGAGGCTACCATTGCACACCGGTCAGCAATGAAGGTTAGTCAACAGAGTCACCATCATCCCCCCATGTACAAACGTGTCCCTCCAGCATCCCTGGGGTACACCACACCACACCAAACCACACCCCGCTGGGTGTTAGCAACATAGCAGCCCCTCTATGCTATGAGGGTGTGATTCATCAGGGACTTGTTTTTTTTATTGAACCCCATTCAAAGAAAGTTTTTATGTTGTTGTTTTTGTTGTTGTTGTCCACTGTATAGTACCTCGATGATCGTAATTGTTGCACTGCATGCAATTAATGTAAACAGAGTGAATAGGAATGACTTTATAGCAAAGAAAACCCAACTAAACATATACAAAAAAAACTATGAAAATCTTTTTTTGGGCGTTGATGTATTGATTTGCTGAATGGCCGATTACATGAATCGATTCTTGTTTCTCCCACGCCTTCTTGGGACCAAGTAAGGTTTCGTCGATAATACTATGTACAGTTACCCCACCCCTTCTACCCACCCCCCCCCCCCCCCCCCCACCCCACCCACCCAACCACCTCCTATGTACAGTCCCCACCCCACCTACCCACCCCACCCCACCCACCTCATCCAATGTACAGTTTCTTCGTCAAATGTATATAATCTCTTTTTTAAACTCTTTTTGTGTCACAAACAGTACTGTATTTGTAAATCTGGTATGTCATAAATGTATAGATGTAGCAGTACTGTCTATCTGTATGTCATGTATGTCATATATGTTATGATGAATTTAAAATGGGGAACCCTGATGTAAACAAGACGAAAGTCTTTCTCAGGTCTGCATCCCCTTAACAATTGTGTGTATTGAGCTGTACTGTATTGTACCCATTCTGCAATCTGTTAATAAAATTTTCAATCAATCAATCAATCAATTAGTGTGTCACAGATCTCTCTCTGTGTGTGTGTTATAACCCCTGTGAACATCTCTCTGCGTCCCCAGATTGGATCCAAGCGGTTCAGGCCCTCATGGTCCTGGCCGTCCTCTTCTGCTTCTTCTCCCTCATCGCGTTCGTCTATCAGCTCTTCAAGCTGGTGAAAGGCGGACGATTCTTCCTCACCGCCGTCTTCCAGATCCTGGCCAGTGAGTATGACATCATCACTGTTTGACAGGGCGGCTCACACCCCCTTCCCGAGCAAAATGTGGAACGTAGGCCTCTGGTGCCTTGCGATCAATGGGTGGCGGTCTCTCTCAATGGTTAATTAATAATAATACTATCATTTTGGGTTTCATTCCAAAAAGCTATCCGTCCTTTTGTACATTTGAAGGCCCGTGTTTGTAGTTTCATATCTCCAAATAGAGAGACAAATGACCTCTTTTTAAAATGTGACTATTTTTATAAACAACATGTTTCATGTTTCAAATCCCAGTTAGTAATGAGTTACTGCTTGCATTCCACCAAACGTTTTGTCAAAGTATAAGTGTCACATATTTCACTTGGTGGTTATGTCACACTGTGGAGGGAACCTTGTGCTCATCCATCAAAAACAAATAAAGCCTCTCCATTTACCATGCCACTCCTTTCTCTCTCTCCCCCTCTCTTTCTCTCTCCCTCCCTCTCCCCCTTCTCTCTCCATTTCTCTCCCTCTCTATCTATTTCTCTCCTTCTCTCTCTCCCCCCTCTCCCTTTTGCTCGCTCTCTCTCTCCCTATCTCTCCCCCTCTCCCTTTTGCTCCCTCTCTCTCCCCCTCTCTCCCTATCCCTCTCTTTCCGTATCCCCCTCTCTCTCCCTATCCTTCACTCACCCTACCCCTCTCTCTTGTCTCCCCCTCCCTCTCTCCCTACTCTTCTCCTCTCCCTCCTCTTCCTCCTCTCCCTCCTCTTCCTCATCTCCCTCCTCTTCTCCTCTCTCTCCTTTTCTCCTCTCCCTCTTCCTCCTCTCCCTCCTATTCTTCATCTCCCTCCTCTTCCTCCTCCTCCCTCCTCTTCCTCCTCTCCCTCCTCCTCTTCCTCCTCTCCCACCACCTCCTCCTCTTCCTACTCTCCTCCTCTCCCTCCTCTTCCTCCTCTCCCACCACCTCCTCCTCTTCCTACTCTTCTCTCCCTCCCCTCCTCCTCCTCCTCTCCCTCCTCTTCCTCCTCTCCCTCCTCTTCCTCCTCTCCCACCACCTCCTCCTCTTCCTACTCTTCTCCTCCTCTCCCTCCTCCTCTTCCTCCTCTCCCTCCTCTCCCTCCTCCTCTTCTCCTCCTCCTCCTCTCCAGGTTTGTTTGTGATGTGCGGTGCCATCATCTACACCGTGATGAATCCGGAGGACCACACCTTCGGCTACGCCTACGTGCTGGCCTGGGTGGCCTTCCCCCTGGCCCTCATCAGCGGACTCATCTACATCGTCCTGAGGAAGAGGGAATGAGAGGAAGAGGAGACCCCGCCCCCCCACCACCACCCCTCCACCCATACCAGAACACAGCACTGTGCCCACTTGCCCACAGACCCATAAGACTGGCATCCCAACTGGCATCCTACCTACTTTTTTTTTTTCACCACATATCCATCACACGTGTTTTTGAGAACAATCCGGCCAACGCTACAGTCCAAAGATGTACATAGTGTCTGTGGTTTTGTTTGATTTTTAGACATATTTATACATACCTTGTGTACATAGTGTTGTTTGAGTTACTCATCGAGCGACCAGAGAGAGAGCTCACGTCTCTCTCTCTCTCTCCCTCGTCATACAGCTTGTACCAAAGAGCTGAGGCTTAGTCGTCTCCATGTCGTCTCGCCGTCGCGTTTTGACCGTCAATCGCTTTTTTTACTCTTGAATTACTGCCGCGTTTTCTCCGCGAAGGGAATGAGGAGGAGCCTCCGAAAAATCGAATCGAGACAAAAGTGTGAATAAACAAATGAAGAAGTTATTTTGAAGTATCTTTGTACTTGATAGGACAAATAGAAATAGTTTTGTATTTTCTATTCGAATTTCTCTGAAATGGTGCTTTGTATCGGCCATTGTTGAAACATGTATAGCCTTTTGTGTCGCCGTTTTAACATTGTTAGCAAGTGTCTCGTGTCTTGTGTTGAAAACTGCTTTGTACAAACCCGTGTTTGCAATTGCTTTTTTGTTAGTATTCTTCTAAATAAATCACTTGAAAGGAATTCTGTTTTGACGTAAACTCCATCTCCTCATGAGCGCCCCGCCCACCACCACATGGCATCATGGACTATTTAAATTAAAGCAACGTCAACCTCCTGGTTGTCACGCCTGTCAGTCATATCATGTCCCTCCCACACGGCAGCAAAGACCCAGGATTATTGGTCAAGCCACTCCCTATCCCCCCCTCTCTCTCTCTCTATCCCTCTCTCCCTCCTCTCCATCTCCCTATCCCTCTCTCTCTCCCTATCCCTCTCTATCTCCCCTCTTTCTCTCCCTATTCCTCTCTCTCCCTATCCCTCTATCTCTCTCCCTATCCCTCTCTCTCCCGCTCTCTATCCCTCTTCTCTCCCTATACCTCTCTCCCTATCCCTCTCTCTTGCCCCCCCCCTCCCAATTTCTTCTGTAGCTAGAAACACTAGATGGAGGATATACTGGAGTGACTGGGTGCCTTTAAACACAGGAGGTTGAGCTGTTTGCGTGGTACATTGTAGTAGTGATGTTGAACCACTGGGTGGAGCTGGAGTAGAGCATATAGTTCGAGCCAGGAGTAGTCTTCAGCTTGTAACAATCCTTCATTCTTGAACTGTATAAACACAAAATGAACAATTCAGTACAACACATAATGTAAATTGATGATGACAGATAAGGATAGTGAAACTGTGCATTTAAGGAACTCAACAAACACACTGTAGCTGTGTTGCATGAGTGCTGTGCTGTGCTGAATAAATGCTTCAATGTCTCTTGGAATTTCATTTCATTTCAAACCTTCATTTGAACTCGTGACACCTGAGGTTACCCTCATTTACAGTGACGATGAGCTTACAAGACAAGACATAGTTTATCAGCGATTTCATACATATAGGCACAATAAATAAGAATGACGTGTATAGCATGCCAGTTAGGGTACCTTGTGTATACCGCACCTGTGTACTTTAGTTACCCTTAGTATATTCAGATTCTAAGTGTTATTGACCATATTTATTGTAACATTATAATATAACCGATTGGGCATACAGACCCTTATCTGTACCATTGATTACACTGATTGATTGATTGATTGAAAAGTTTATTAACAGATTGCAGAATGGGTACAGTACAGTACAGCTCAATACATACAATTGTTAAGGGGATGCAGACCAGAGAAAGACTTTCGTCTTGTTTACATCAGGGTCCCCCATTTTCAATTCATCATAAATCATTCATAAATCATAATCAATTCATCATAAATCATCATTCATCACTGTTTACTTGCTCATATGCTTATATTAATTAAGAGAGTTAATTATATTGTTTACACTGCTTATTTAATTTGTTTTACTTTACTATAATTATATTGCCTATATTTAATGTCTTCTACTATTTCCCTGCCCATACCTGTACCTCCCCTCCCCCCTCTGCTGTGCTAAAAGGAATATATGATCTAATCTTATCTTAAACAATAGAAAATCAGCTCAGACAGCGACAAATCGACACACAGTGGTCAGAGATTTGATTTGATTTGATTTGAAATCTTTATTTCGAACATGCAATGAATACAAACAAACAATAACACAAGCAAAACACAACTCAATCTACATGTTCAAAAAGGAGTAGGAAGAAGTATACACTTATTTAATCCTACCCCTTTTCCACTACTCAAATGAGTGTAGCCTACTATTTTAAAACATAAAAAAAGAAAAAAAAATATATATGCAAAACAAAAAAACAAAAACTATATATGTAAAACATGAAAGAGATCATAGTTTTATAAATGCAGCAAAGGAAGGAAGAACCTTCAGCTTTGGGAATGAATGGTTCTCCTGTGGCTCTCTCTCTCTCTACACACCATCACACTAACATTTCACCACCATAACGTTTTCTGACACCCACAGGAGCGTTAACCTACAGGCTCATAAATGTTCTGCATCCAATCTATAAACAATCACCGGAGATAGATACCGCCTCCGGGCTCCGGCAGCTAAATGCTGGAAACTTGGCGCTGCTGTGCTCAGACACTAAATGTTTCAGCAGCCATCGACGGGTGCAGTTAAAAACGTGGTTTAAGGGTATAAATGACTCAACAACATTTCTACCAGTGGAGGCAAATAAAAACGTCATTAAAAAAAATAAAGAGCAGATGTGTTTAGCTCATCAGCTGATTGCGGAGCGCTTCTCGGAGAGCATAACGATGCGTCTTTGTTGAGTGACTTTATCCTAAATTATTCTTCTCAGTACGGTCTCGTTTTTAAAGGAACACGGCAACTTTTGGGGGAAATTAGCTTATTTGCCATCTAACCCTGGAGTTAGACAAGCAGATACATACCCTTTTCTTCTCTGTGCATGCAGTAGGCTTAGGGAACAGCCGCACCGTTAGCCTAGCTTAGCGTCATTCACTGGAAGTAGGTGTGCCAGTGTAGCCTAGTTCCCAACAGTCACGAAATACACTCCAAATACAACTCCAAAACGTTCCTGTAAACATGTCGTGACCTGTGTATTTACCACGTGGATAAATGTTTTGCCTAACCGCTGCTGCCTGGGCAAAAGCCCAGTTTTTCAAAAAGCAACAGGGCTTTTGAGGTGATGAAATCTCTGGGCCCAGGCAGCAGTGGTTCGGCACAAAATTGTTCAGAGTATATATCTGCTTAGAAAACGAAAATGTCTCTCCATGTGGTAAATACACAGGTCACAACATGTTTACAGGAACGTTTTGGAGTTGTATTTGGAGTGTATTTCATGACTGTTGGGAACTAGGCTACACTGGCACACCTAGTTCCAGTGAATGACGCTAAGCTAGGCTAACGGCGTGGCTGTTCCCTAAGTCTAATGCATGCACAGAGAAGAAAATGATATGTATCTGCTTGTCTAACTTCAGGGTAGATGGCAAATAAGCTAATTTCTCAAAAAGTTGGCGTGTTCCTTTACAGCGAATCGGTGGGAGGCGTGGCGCTTGTATATTCTTATCTATACTTTATTCATCCCCTTGGGGAAATTCAGGTATCCGGTAGCTCAGTGCAAGGACAACCAACACAACAAACAAACAAACAATGAAAGTCAGTTTAACTGAAGTTTAAAAAGTTCCAATGAATAAATAAATAAATAAATAGTGAGCAAAGTTATTCCCCTCAACTCGCTTTGTGAGCAAAGTGAAAGGTCTCGGGGTGAAATAGACTCAGCACACTTCGCTTCTCCTCAGGCGTGTTCAGTGACACCACAGTCGTTCTCTATCACTCAAGCTGTGGGGAAAATATTCTCAGGCTTGAGAATATTCAGTTGACTTTGTGCTTACTTTATATTTACCTTATTTAATTGAGGGACATTGATAACTAAGTTAAAAGTTATTGTTAAATGTTATTAGGTACAATCATTATTGATATAGAATATTGAGTGTGAATTATGACATATTGTAAGTTTGTTCAGGCCTCTCTTTAGTCCAGCGGCGGTCGTCTGTGTCAAGGCCAGGGCACATGTGCATTTCTGTTATCTCTGGGCCGACGTGTAGCTATAGACGGGGTATGGGAGAGAGACACGTCAGCCAAAAACCCATTTTGGTTTATGTATTTGAACCTAGGTTTGGTGGGAAAATGCACAGATGCCGTGTTTGGGATTGGCCACCGGCCACACGCCTATGGACAGAGCAGACAGCAGAGTATAATATTGAGGGCTAGGGCATTAGCTCTCTACTATCTCTCTTTCTGTCTTTCTTTCTGTCTGTACTCTGTCACTATTTTTCTCTATTCTCTCTTTCTGTCTATACACTGTCCTTCTTTCTCTCTCTCTCCTCTCTTTCTGTCTATGCTCTCTCCCTCTCTCTCTCTCTCCCCCTATCCCTCTCTCCCTATCCCTCTCTCTCATCTCTCCCCCTCTCTCTCCTCCCTATCTCTCTCTCCCGTCTCCCTCTCTCTCTCATCCCCCCATCTCTCTCCCTATCCCCCTCTCTCGCCCCCCTCTCTCTCCCTATCCCTCTCTCCATACTCTACTCTCTCTTTCTGTCTTTCTTTCTCTCTTTCTCTATACTCTGTCACTCTTTTTCTCTCTCCTCTCTTTCTGTCTATAGTCTGTCTTACTCTATTTTCTACCTATACTTTCTACCTATACTTTCTGTCTTTCTTTCTTTCTTTCTTTCTTTCTTTCTTTCTTTCTTTCTTTCTTTCTTTCTTTCTTTCTTTCTTTCTTTCTTTCTTTCTTTCTTTCTTTCATTTTTTCGTCATATTCCGCTGTCGTGTTACACTGTATATGAGTGTCTGTTGTGAAGTGTTCCTTGGACCACCCCACGTAAATATAATGTAAATATGATTTGATCTTTTCAATAAATACAAGGCATTATTGTTTGAACTTCTATTCTGTGTCTAATGATTTATATTATTCTGTTTTAACCATGAGTAAATGGACCAGCTGAGGTGTATCCAAAAAAACATCACCCACAAAGCTATACATGGTCTCCATCAGCCTCTGAGGCAACGTTCACACTGCAGGTGAAAGTGGGACAAATCTGTTTTTCTTTTCACAACAGTAATAATGACTTTATTTGTATAGCACTTTTCATACAAAGTGCTTCACAACAGTAAAAAAAAATACAGGCATAAGCGAGAGCAAGGTAAGGTAAATCACAGTTTCACATTAGGATCTAGCATCCCAATAGGCCTTTTCAGTAATACAAATAATAAAAATAGTTTAAAATGATTCAGTTTAAAAATAGGCAAAAATGATAAAATAGAACGGACATACAACAGGGTATTTAACATACCCTGAGCAGTGCATCAGTAAGAAGTAAAAAGTGTGATAAAACTTTTCAATTTTGAATTACAACAGAGCAGTGCTCTTAAAATTACAGTGCATACGAGGTAGTAGTGAGATAATATTTGCATAGAACCGACACATGAATTTGATAGGACAGTGTGAACAGCACACATCACATGTGAACAGCACACATCACATGGATTCTGATCTGGGCCACATACCATATCTGGTCCTAAATCAGATACAGGTCTGATCTTTTGCGATGCGACCTCAGCCTGAACAGACATGTCGGAATTCATGCTACTTTATTTACGTCATGCTAGATTGACGTTCATCACAGTTCTGTGGCGGGAGTCACTCTGTTTATTTGTTTATTTATGGACCCCATTAGTCTACACCCATGGGTGAAAGACTATTCTTCCTGGGGTCCTAACGCACAACCTACAACATTACAGTACATTACATTACAGTAACCAAAAAACAATAAAAACATAAGAAACATCTGTGAACACAAACATGGACGACAGCTGTGATGGAGGTGGTCAGAGGAGGGACAGTGAGGTGTTTACCTTATAAGTATATTTGGGGTGATTCTTCAGTACAAGCGAAACTTTAGGGGACGTATAATAACCAGCCTGTGTTTGAAAGCATATTGAAATGTCTCTCGTTCACCTCCTCCTCCTCGCACCAACTATCACCTGCTCACGAATTAGCCTCCACTGCAACGTATCAATTAAACCATAAACTGTGACCTCAGCGTCCTCCATGTCCACGCCAGTCACCGTTATTGTTCATTTGCGCATGCAGGTTAGTTCAGGAGCGCGTGAGCAGTTCACACTGGAATCTGATATTGGCCACATTAAATAAAACAGCCAAACAAAGAAATCTGATCTGAGCAATAAATCAGAATTGAGCACTATAAGGCTTGCAGTGAAAACGTAGTCGAAATGCCCTTGCTGTAACGTGTTGTGTGTTCGGACAAATGTGCAGACGACAAAGTAAAAACGCAACTCTGGGCGTATTTATTGGCGGCAGGAACGCAGAGACAGAGATACGCGTCACATTGACTAATGACCGGACAAAAGAGCTGACGTAGAAACACACAGGGATAATGACTAAAGGACGATGGCCGGGGTCATTACAGATGAGACACAGCAGGGTGTGACACAGACTAACGTAGATCTGCAGGACCTAGACACTGCAGGAAGGGGAGAGAAACAGAGGGTAAAAGTGACGGCCATGACGGGACCCAATCCCCCCCCCCCCCCAGAGGAGCAGTGGTACACAGTTCCTTTATTTAAGTAAAAGTAGAAATAGCCAGATACATGAGTACTCTGGTAAAAGTAAAATTCCTCCATTGAAATTCTACTTAAGTAAAAGTAGAGATGTATTTTCTATTAAATGTACTTAAGTATCTAAAAGTATGCATTCTACATGACGTTTGTGTATTCCAGTGCTTAGGAGCATTCACTCCTCGATCCATTGACCTCTAACAGTTATGTTAAAGTGGTATGTGGTCCAGTTATGCTGCTCTGATTAAAGGTTATGTTAAAGTGGTATGTGGTCCAGTTATGCTGCTCTGATTAAAGGTTATGTTAAAGTGGTGTGTGGTCCAGTTATGCTGCTCTGATTAAAGGTTATGTTAAAGTGGTGTGCGGTCCAGTTATGCTGCTCTGATTAAAGGTTATGTTAAAGTGGTATGCGGTCCAGTTATGCTGCTCTGATTAAAGGTTATGTTAAAGTGGTATGCGGTCCAGTTATGCTGCTCTGATTAAAGGTTATGTTAAAGTGGTATGTGGTCCAGTTATGCTGCTCTGATTAAAGGTTATGTTAAAGTGGTATGCGGTCCAGTTATGCTGCTCTGATTAAAGGTTATGTTAAAGTGGTATGCGGTCCAGTTATGCTGCTCTGATTAAAGGTTATGTTAAAGTGGTATGCGGTCCAGTTATGCTGCTCTGATTAAAGGTTATGTTAAAGTGGTATGTGGTCCAGTTATGCTGCTCTGATTAAAGGTTATGTTAAAGTGGTATGCGGTCCAGTTATGCTGCTCTGATTAAAGGTTATGTTAAAGTGGTATGCGGTCCAGTTATGCTGCTCTGATTACGTCCTCTTGAAGTTGACAGGCTTCAAATGTGAAAGTATATAATCTTCATACATTCTTGCCATGTTTTCTATGCAAAATATTTTTCTTCAAAGTAACTAGTAACTGATGGGTTCAGATAAACGTAGTGGAGTAAAAAGTACAATATTTCCTTTGAACTGTAGTGGAGTAAAAGGATAAAGTTCCCTAAAATAAAAATACTCACGTCGTAAAGTACAAGTAGCTCGGAATTGTACTTAAGTACAGTACTTGAGTAAAAATACTTAGTTACTTTCCAACACTGAGGAAGGGGGGCCCCCTACCACGGCGGCAGGAACAGGCGGGCAGGAGAGAGGAACAGTCCAGCAGACAGACAGGCTCGCAGGGACACCCAATGGCACCGGTGCGGGAGCTCAGGAACTCTCGGGCTCCGGTCGGGGAGCGCGGCGTGACAGGCGGAGGAGTTTTGATTGATTGATTGAAAACTTTATTAACAGATTGCTGTACAAGCAAAACTGTACATTGGAATATTGACAAGACCATACTTGGTAATTTAATGTACATTGGAGGGGGTTGTGTTAGGACATTTACAGGGGCCAGTTTCGAATTGCAGTCTCCCGTAGGTGTCCCTTGAGAGAGGTTTTGAAAGTGGGTAGTGATCCACATTCCTTTACAGCTTTGGGTAGGGCGTTCCACATTGATGTGGCATAATTGCAAAACGTGTTTAGTCCCTTGTTTGAGCCGAATCTGGGTTTAACATGATTTGTGGAGCTCCCTCTGGTGTTGTGATCGTGGTATTCACTGACCTTTGGGAAGTATTTTGACATGTACATGGGTACCTTGGTCGTGTAGTGTATCTTGTAGACCAGGCCCATTGCAAGTTGCTGTACTCTGTCGTCTACTCTAAGCCATCCTAGGTTGTCAAAGTGGCGGCTGGAGCTGAAAGGCAGTGGTGGAAAGTAACTAAGTATTTGTACTCGAGTACTGTACTATACAATTTCGAGCTACTTGTACTTTATGTGAATATTTTCATTTTAGGGAACTTTATACTTTTACTACTCCACTACATTTCAAGGTCCCCTGAGTTTGCTCTGAACAGGGTTAATCTCCATTTTGCTATGATGCCCCTCTAGCTCATGGAATGAACTCCAACAGTCCTTAAAGCTGGAGATTCTCCCCTCTCTCTGTTGCAGAGTTTAAAACCTTGATCTCCAACGATTGTCAATCAAGCTGTCTTTGTTATCCTTGCTCTTTGCCTCGTCTTGTTGTCTTATTGTTATGATTTTATACACGGTGTGATTTTATATGCTCTCTCTTGCTAATCTCTGTATGTACACTCGACGGGACTGTAAATGAGGGAGACCTCAGTCGCCTTTAGAGTTTAAAACAAGGTTTGAAATGGAATGAAATAATGACCTGACAAGGAGAGCTGACACGAAACACGGGGATGATGACAAACCAGCCGGGGTCGTTACAGATGAGACACAGACTAACATAGATCTGCAGGACCTAGACAAGACACTCAGTGGGAAAGGGAGAGAAACACTAGGAGCTGGTTTAGAAATAGAGGCTGAAAGTCACAACCGTGATACAGCGTGTGGACTCTATACTTCTATCATGGTTTGGTCTGTTTATGGTGTGTGTGTGTGTGTGTGTGTGTGTGTGTGCATGTGCGTGTGTGTGTTTCCACTCATCTCCTAGTAAAGGAAATTGGACTGTCCCTTTAAAACGTGCAGGTGATCAAACCATTACTCAAAACTTTGCAGGAATGTGAATTTAAAACATCGTTCATCTCGGGCTCCGCAAGCGGCCTCCAATTATTTCTAATCTAGATGATTAACAGCACAACTGGCGCACTTGGGATTCATTCAAGGCCGCGTTCCACACTTAAACTGGCCCTTTGAAATGGCCCCATAATATGGCGGTAAAATAACACAGCGTGAAAGGGGAGAGGCGACACGCCACAAGCGCTCAAGATATGATCAAGATGTATCACGTTCTGATATGGAGTAGATTATGTATTTATTCGAACTGTTCCCACGCTGTGTGGATTCACTCGAAGCCAAATCGATCAACAAAGCAACGAAGCAGACACTGAAATGACGTTCCCTCAAATGACCACTAGATGGAGACTGTTACACACTTCTTTCACACGGTCATGCATCCCTGCGCCTCGGTGCCTTCTCTCTGAAGTAGTAATTGTTGTACTTTGCACAAAAAGAAAAACGAAGAGAACCACATGGAATGTGATTCTGAGACACATGGGGTAAGGGTAGAACATTGTCGTTTCTTCTCTCCTGAGGATGATAAAATATCCCTTTTTTAGCGTACAATGCCGGGGTAATGTGACACTAATCCTCCCCCATGTTACTCTTGTCTCAGACGTTGGCACTACAGTGGATTACCGCAATAGGATTCCACCTTTCATCTAGACTAGGAGCTCAGGATGACTGTTCTCTGCACGTCAGACACAACGTTTTGGACAGCAATATATTCACACTTATATATGCTGTATATGCACATAAACTGTTTACAACGGCCCTACACTAATCATGGTAATCTTAATTACCCACCTGACCTCATACTATTGTAATACTCTACTCATATACTCTGTATGATAGTATGTACAACAGTGCTGTATATAGAGCATTTATATATCTATATATACATTTTTGTCTGAATATCTGCATATAATCCCTCGATATACTTATTTATACACCTGCATAGATATAATAACCCATAGCCATAGCATGTACAATAATGTATTCTCACCGTATATATATATATATATTCACACCTGTCTGTACTTCCCAGCACATAATCTTTTACATATCTGTAGATACTATATCTATATCTGTACATATCCTACTCTTACTAGTTATACCATACTGTCTTTATACCTGTATCACTGTACATATTATATACTACAACTCTGTACATACAGTACAGTACATCTGGTCAGCACTATTACTCAGCACTATACCGATCATTTCCGATATTACATTTGAATGCCAATATCGGCCGATAATATCAGACATCCCTAGTTCTTAGTGTATTTCCTCTTTATTTACATGTGTTTGTTGTACCTCTTTAGACATCTACCCCACCCAGCATCCATGCAGGGTTTGGTGTTGCACATTGAGGGTGGGGACTTTCAGGTGTCAGGTTGCCAGGTAGAGGAGGCCTCATCATGGTCGAATGTTTGGTTAAGGTGCCAGGAAACATTTCTCTTTAACCCTTTCACCCCTTCCTTCCAGTGTGGTAGTGAAAGGGTTAACCTTACTGTATGTAGGTAGTGTGGTTGTGAAAGAGTTAACCCTTTGTCGTGTGGCAGTGAAAGGGTTAACCTTCTGTTGTGTGGTTGTGAAAGGGTTAACCCTTTGTCATAATAACTAACCTTACTGTCATGCACTTGTCCTAATATACTAACCTACACTGTAGCACTCAACACTTTGATGAACATTGTTACTCAGCTGATAGAGTTGTACCCTTCTTGCTGTCTTGTCGTACAGAACTTGTAAGTCGCTTTGGATAAAAGCGTCAAGCTAAATGCCTTACATTTATATGTAATGTAAATGTGGCAGTGAAACGGTTAATCTTCTGTATTGTCACAGTGAAAGGGTTAACCCTTTGGTAGTGTGGTAGTGAAAGGGTTAAACAGCATCAGTGTGGGAAGCTGTTATATTTCTTGTATTGGACATCTATTGGACAGTATTGGAATATCTTTACTTTAATGTTTTTAGTGGCGCCAGGGGCTCAGGAGGTAGAGCGGTCGTCTGGTAATCGTAAGGTTCCTGGGTTCAATTCCGGCTCCTCCCGGCAGTGAGTGGAGGTGTCCTCAGGGGCGGACCTAGCCCATTTGGCGCCCTAGGCGAGATTCACCACCATTTTTTTTTTTTTGGCTTTTTTCTTCATAGTTCTCTAACGTTAGTCTTTCTTTCCTCAACGTTCAATTCTATAACCACTTGACCGATACCCATCAATATATATATAGGTATATATATATAGGTATATAGAAGGATTATATGCAGGTATATTCAGACAGATATATATACTGTGCGCCTCACGTTAGCGTTCAGTTCCTCCAGCAGGTTGTTCTTGTCCCCTCCTGCTTCCTCCTCCCAGGTGCAGTCCTCTCCTGCTTCCTCCTCCCAGGTGCAGTCCTCTCCTGCTTCCTCCTCCCAGGTGCAGTCCTCTCCTGCTTCCTCCTCCCAGGTGCGGTCCTCTCCTGCTTCCTCCTCCCAGGTGCAGTCCTCTCCTGCTTCCTCCTCCCAGGTGCGGTCCTCTCCTGCTTCCTCCTCCCAGGTGCGGTCCCCTCCTACTTCCTCCTCCCAGGTGCGGTCCTCTCCTGCTTCCTCCTCCCAGGTGCGGTCCCCTCCTGCTTCCTCCTCCCAGGTGCGGTCCTCTCCTGCTTCCTCCTCCCAGGTGTGGTCCCCTCCTACTTCCTCCTCCCAGGTGCGGTCCTCTTCCTGCTTCCTCCTCCCAGGTGCGGTCCTCTCCTGCTTCCTCCTCCCAGGTGCGGTCCTCTCCTGCTTCCTCCTCCCAGGTGCGGTCCTCTCCTGCTTCCTCCTCCCAGGTGCGGTCCCCTCCTACTTCCTCCTCCCAGGTGCGGTCCCCTCCTACTTCCTCCTCCCAGGTGCGGTCCCCTCCTGCTTCCTCCTCTCAGGTGCGGTCCTCTCCTGCTTCCTCCTCCCAGGTGCGGTCCCCTCCTACTTCCTCCTCCCAGGTGTGGTCCTCTCCTACTTCCTCCTCCCAGGTGCGGTCCTCTCCTGCTTCCTCCTCCCAGGTGCGGTCCCCTCCTCCTTCCTCCTCCCAGGTGCGGTCCCCTCCTACTTCCTCCTCCCAGGTGCGGTCCCCTCCTACTTCCTCCTCCCAGGTGCGGTCCCCTCCTGCTTCCTCCTCTCAGGTGCGGTCCTCTCCTGCTTCCTCCTCCCAGGTGCGGTCCCCTCCTACTTCCTCCTCCCAGGTGCGGTCCTCTCCTACTTCCTCCTCCCAGGTGCGGTCCCCTCCTGCTTCCTCCTCCCAGGTGCGGTCCTCTCCTACTTCCTCCTCCCAGGTGCGGTCCCCTCCTGCTTCCTCCTCCCAGGTGCGGTCCCCTCCTGCTTCCTCCTCCCAGGTGTGGTCCCCTCCTGCTTCCTCCTCCCAGGTGAGGGTCCCCTCCTGCTTCCTCCTCCCAGGTGCGGTCCCCTCCTGCTTCCTCCTCCCAGGTGTGGTACCCTCCTGCTTCCTCCTCCCAGGTGCGGTCCCCTCCTGCTTCCTCCTCCCAGGTGCGGTCCTCTCCTGCTTCCTCCTCCCAGGTGCGGTCCTCTCCTGCTTCCTCCTCCCAGGTGCAGTCCTCTCCTGCTTCCTCCTCCCAGGTGCAGTCCTCTCCTGCTTCCTCCTCCCAGGTGCAGTCCTCTCCTGCTTCCTCCTCCCAGGTGCAGTCCTCTCCTGCTTCCTCCTCCCAGGTGCAGTCCTCTCCTGCTTCCTCCTCCCAGGTGCGGTCCTCTCCTGCTTCCTCCTCCCAGGTGCGGTCCTCTCCTGCTTCCTCCTCCCAGGTGCGGTCCCCTCCTGCTTCCTCCTCCCAGGTGCAGTCCTCTCCTGCTTCCTCCTCCCAGGTGCGGTCCTCTTCCTGCTTCCTCCTCCCAGGTGCGGTCCTCTCCTGCTTCCTCCTCCCAGGTGTGCTCCGTCTCAAGGCTGCTCCAGGAATGTGGTCCACAGCCTGGTCCATTCTGAGTCGTGCCAACCAACATGCCACGGCTCATCGTTGCCACGGTGATCCGTTAATCATAATCGCTTGTTATTTGTTGTCCGACCAATATGTGGGAATGTGCTTATGAATAATAGAGATGTGTGAATACTCTGGTTTAACTGCTGTTATAATAAGTCTACATGTTTGTGTGTATGTGTAACTAGGAGGGACATGAGGACTGTGTGTATGTGTAACTAGGAGGGATATGAGTACTGTGTATATATGTAACTAGGAGGGATATGAGGACTGTGTGTACTGTATGTGTAACTAGGAGGGATATGAGGACTGTGTGTACTGTATGTGTAACTAGGAGGGATATGAGGACTGTGTGTACAGTATGTGTAACTAGGAGGGATATGAGGACTGTGTGTACAGTATGTGTAACTAGGAGGGATATGAGGACTGTGTGTACAGTATGTGTAACTAGGAGGGATATGAGGACTGTGTATGTGTGAGCGGGGAGGTACGGGTTAGGGGCAGGGTCATAGAAGAAAAACATTAAATAGCAAAACCTCTCAAACATAGGCAACTTGAAATTTGAAAAACCTCTCAAACATTCGCAAATTCAAATGTTTTATGTTCATTAACTGCTTTATTCATAATATTTGTCTTATTTTTTAGGATCAGCAACACTGCTGGGGGTTTAGCTGCTCCCCCTCAAACAGGGAGAGGATGTTTCCAGAGTGCTGTGTGTGTCTGTTGTTAAACCTCCCTCTGAGTGACAGATGGGCTTGAATGATGCGAAAGGAATGAACTGAGTCAAACAAAACTAACTCACTAGGGAATAGACTGTATTGTATCTAACTATACAAGAACAACAAAAGAAGAGAAGAACAATAAAAACCTACTCCTGACTAACTACCCAAAAAGATACCAACACATACAAAGAGTGACATCACTCCATACCTAGTCTAGAGACAAGATACTACTGCATGTATTACAAAACGTATTGGGCCCCTTACTTACTCCAATTCGTCTGGTAATCCGGAGGTTCCCGGTTCGATTCCCGCTCTCCCGGGCAGCGCGTCGAAGTGTCCTTGAGCAAGACACTTAACCCCTTAGCCAACTGCTTCAGATGAGCAGGTCGGCACCTTGCATGGTTACCTCCGCCGTCTGTGAATTGAATGTGTGTGTGAATGGGTAAAATGTGAGGAAAAATTGTAAAGCGCTTTGGATAAAAGCTGCTATATAAATGCACCATTTACCAACTCGAGAACTACTAGGAATGTCTGATCACTAAGTGTGTCTGACTCTTAACCCCTTAACCTGCACGGACTACAACGTATGACGTATGACATACTGTATATCATGCCAGTCAGGGTACCTTATGTATACTGCACCTGTGTATACTGTCTACTCTACTTACTCATAATATATATTCAGAGTGTTTTATTGCCCATATTTATTATAACGTATAATATAACTGATAGGGCGTACAGACTTTTCTCATATTCTTATATCCAGAGTTATATATATCCAAGCTCACGCACTGCACCTCGACTCTGGAACCCCTCCCTCAGACCATCAAAGACTCCCCCACACTCTCCACCTTCAAATCCCGCCTCAAAACCCACCTGTTCTCCCTAGCCTTCAACCTTCCCCAACCTTAACCCCCCCCCCCCCCCTCCAACCTGTTTTGATCTTTGTTACTGTGGCTTTATGTTTTGTGTATGATGCTGTTTTCCCTGTTTCCCCCGTGGTCTTATGTTCCTTTTGTTTCTTTGTTTTTCTCTGTTTCCCCGCCTAATGTCAGCGACTTCGGGTTCTTGAGAAGCGCTTTACAAATAAAATGAATTATTATTATTATTATTAGAGTAAATTATATTGTTTACACTGCTTATTTTTATCCTTACTATAATTGTGTTGCTTAAATGTACGTCTCTCTACTATTACCCTGCCCATACCTGTACCTCCCCTCCCCTCCCCCAGGCTGCTGTGACGCCCCCACATTTCCCCATGGGGATCGATAAAGGAATATCTTATCTTATCTTACTCACACAGTTACAGAGTTGGCTAACGGAGTTACACAGAGACACAGCAGGCCGACAGCAAACAGAGACAAAGGGATGAAACAGGAAGTGTCACATGGTTTTAAACACAAGGGCTTCTGATTGGCCAACTGGTGGTTTACTTGATTACTGGTCACCATCGTTTCCACACGCCGCCCCCCTGACCTCCTGTGCCATACTGCTCACACACACGCACGCACGCACGCACACACATGCACACGCATGCACACACACGCATGCACGCACTCACACACGCACGCACGCACACACACACACACACACACACACACACACACACACACACACACACACACACACATGTGACCCTCTGGTGTTTGTCCAAAGGTTAAGTTATGACCAGATGTGGGCGGCTGGGTGGCGCAGCGGACATTGCGCCCGTCACCAATGCAAGAGACACCGGTCTCGAATCCGGCTGTCGGCGTTGCCTCCGGCTTGGGCCGGCCGTCATACTGACTCAATTGGGAGAGTCAGCGGGAGGAAGTCAATGGGTGGTAGTCTCGACGTTGTGGACAGCGACTCCTACAGGTCGGTCAGGGCGCCTGCACAGCAGAGACAGGAAAATGGCGGGAGCAGTGTGAGCCTCCCACACGTTACACCTCGCCAAATGAGAGTCCGCGCTGGCAGGTGAAAAGAAGTGACTGGCTGCCTCCACATGTATCGGAGGGGACACGTGATGGGCTTCTATCCTCCCTACGACCGGCCAGTGGGGGGACACATGCGAGCAACGATCAAGACAGGGGAGGGAGAATTGGCACGAGAGGAGAAATTGGGATGGGAGAAAAATCACAGAAAAAAAGGAGGAGAAAAAGTAGGCAAAAAAGAAAAAGGTTATGACCAGATGTATGACTAGAATGACCTGATGTACGACTATAATGACCTGATGTACGACTAGAGTGACCTGATGTACAACTAGAATGACCAGATGTACGACTATAATGACCTGATGTCAGGGTGGTTTAACTAAGAGTGAGTCTCTGGTCACGCTCTGTAAACAGTCACAGTACATAATAGGATGATGGGAGCTACCAACCACCGGCAGAGAGGAAGGTAAACAGCGTGTCACAGATCAATACGTATAAAAGGTCGGGTAATTCAGGGTGACTCTGGTATTTATTGCATGTAATCAATAAAGTACCGTGTTTGTTCACTTGTATTTCATTCTTCTTCAATGTCTTTCCTCCAGTTTGCTCTGAACTAGGAAAAACTGCTTTTTCCTTTGATCTTCTTTGTTCTTCCAACACCTGGAATGCCCTCCAACCACGGACCACAACGTATAACATATGACGTATATCACGCCAGTTAGGGTACCGTATGTATACCGCACCTGTGTTTACTGTATACTTTACTTACTCATAGTATATATTCAGATTCTAAGTGTTATTGACCATATTTATTGTAACATAATATAACTGGCATACAGACCCTCATCTGCACCTTTGATTACACTGTTTACTTGCTCATATGCTTATATCCAGAGTTAATTATATTGTTTACACAGCCTTTTTCTTTTTTTTACCTTTTCTACTGTACTATAATTGTATTGCCTATATTTATGTCTTCTGCTATGGACCTGTACCTAACCCTCCCCCTGCTGCTACAGTATGATGCCTGAATTGCCTCCATAAAGGAATATCTTATCTTATCGTATCTTATCTTATCTTATCTTATCATTATCCTATCAACTGACTCTGAAGCTGACGTGTTTTCCTTCTCTTGCTGCATTTAAAAGTATGATCTCTGTGTGACCCCTGTGTGTCGACTTGTAACTCTCTTAGCAGATTTCTTACTGCTTATTCTTATTTACTGTGCCTACAGTATACAGTCAGTATGTATGAAATTGCTGATAAACTGCGTCTTGTTTTGTTTAAGCTCGTCGTCGCTGTAAACGAGGGTCACCTCGGTGAGTTGAAATAAAGGTTTGAAATGAAAACTCTATGAAGAATTACACATTCGATTTTCCTGACGGACGAAATGTCGAACTTTGAATCCAGAACCCCTGTGGTCTCATTTCTCCTCTCAGACATGAATCAGTCGTCCACCTCCGGGCCGACGTAGAGAGACGAGGAATCCGCAGGAATGGAAAATAAACAGCGGCGGCTCTTCGAGACGCTCCGTTTCAGATGCCAGCCGGGAACCAAGGTCGTCTAATCACCATACTTTCACACACTAATCAACACTGTCTACATAAGCACACGCACACACAGACATAAGCACACACGCACACACACACACACAGTGACATATGCATACAGACACAACCTCATTCATCACTCATCACAATTCCTGTCAACCACATTTCCATGCATATTGCAGGTGCAAACATCCTGCATCATCTGGGGATACACAAACACACACACACACACACACAAATACGTACAAACACAAACACAGACGCACAAACACGTACAAACACATGCAAACATCCCGTTCCGACGCGGCACACATACAGTTCTATAAAGCATGTCAGTGTGCCGGGTAGTAAACAGAGACACACAGCTGATGAAAATCCCATACCCGTGGGATCAGAGGTTAAAAGGCCTCTTCCTTCCGAAACACAAAGGAAGGGCCAGTTAATGCAGCCCTGGCGGGGGCCCTCTGGGTAATACCCCCCGACATATTGGGCACGTCAAGAAAACTCTGGAGGCCTATAATGACCTCACAGCTCCATTTCAAACGTGGTTAACCTTAAGGGTTATTTATCACCGACAAGGTCGCCGGGGGGCACTTTGTATTTACTGCAGGACATGGGAGGGAGGGGGGGTGGTGGTTGGGGGGGGTGGGTTGAGTGCGTTTGGGGAGGGAGGGAGGGAGGGAGGGAGGAGGGGGGGGCAGGACCATCTTCATCCTGTCAACTGGACACATCCTACCTGGTAACGACTGGGATATTTCACTCACACGGAAAAAAAAAATAAAAAAGCTCTCCCCGAAGCGAATCGAGAGGGGAACGTTTTTTAGACGTAGTCCCCGTCGAGCGTCCCGCGAGGGTGTCTGGCATCGCTTCCACGCGGAGGCGGAGGAGGAGGAGGAGGAGGAGGAGGAGGCTGAGGTCGGGGTTCTCTCTCCTCCAGCAGTAAATCGTCACGCAGCAGCAGCAGCCCCGCAGTACAATAGATCACAGCCAGCTGACGGAGGCCTGAATGGGCCGTGTGAGGAGGACCCTCCACTCCTCTCTCCTCCTCCTCCTCCTCC
>NC_140178.1:13149238-13181738 GCF_963971535.1 Notolepis coatsorum
CTCCGGGAGTCGAGACCGCAGCCTCTTGCATTGGTGACGAGCACAATCTCCGCTATGCCACCTGACCGCCCCACAGCTAAACAAGTTGAATCTCAAAAAGGGGTAAACCTTTCTGAAATGATGAAAAATGATCTCATGTTCAGATCGACACCGATGTGCTTTTGAAGTTATATATTGGTTTTACGTGAGTTCTGTGCCCCTCGACCCTCGAGTCACGATGAAACTTTAACGTCTTGGAAACTCACAACATGGGTAACCATAGGGTGGCTGGGTGGCGTAGCGGAGATTGCGCTCGTCACCAATGCAAGAGACTCCGGTCTCGAAACCCGGTGTCAGCATTGCCTTCGGCTTGGGCCGGCCGTCATACTGGCTCATTTGGCAGAGTCAGTGGGTGGAAGTCGATGGGTGGGGATTGGACGTTGTGGACAGCGACCCCTACAGGTCGGTTGGGGGATGCCTGCACAGCAGAGACAGGAAGTGGCGAGGGTAGTGTGAGCCTCCCAATGCGTTACACCTCGCCAATGAGAGTCCGCGCTGGCAGGTGAAAAGATGCGACAGGCTGCCTCCTCGTGTGCCGGAGGGAACACGTGATGCAAGGCTTCTATCCTCCCTACAACCGACCAGTGGGGGGCATAGTCGAGCAATGTTCAAGACAGGGGAGGGTAGAATTGGATACACGAAATTGGGATGGGAGAAAAATTGAAAAATAAGGAGAAAAAGTGGATAAAAAAAACATGGATAACCATGACAACTGTCAATTCAAGTTAAAACGTGACAAATACCAAAAATGGGAGGTTACAACAGCCTTGGAAAGATATTACTATTTAAACAACTAGGTCAATAAAGAGTGTTGGTGTGTAAAATACAGGCCAGTGTAAGCAGTGCATAGAACAGAAATGTTCAAAGTTCAAAGTTCACAGAGAGAGAGAGAGAGAGAGAGAGAGAGAGAGAGAGAGAGAGAGAGAGAGAGAGAGAGAGAGAGAGAGAGAGAGAGACATGAACTCTGGACAACGTGCTGAGATTCCGAAAAGATTTGCACAACCTCTTCTACCTCAACTTTGCATTTAGCATTTTGTTCTTGCATTTTGTACATTTTAGTTTTGTATATTGTATATTTAGTATTTTGGTATTTATTCTTTAACCTTTTACTGTATGAAGCACAATTTCAGGAGGGTCGTATTTAAGATGAGATAAGCTATTCCTTTATTGATCCCCTTGGTAGAAATTCAGGCATCATAGCAGCATGGGGGAGGGGGGGGGGGTACAGGTATGGACAGGGTAATAGTAGATTATAATCAGAAATAATCAGTAGATTATATCATTATAATTATAATCATAATCAGTTACTAGTTACTTTGAAGAAAAATGTATGAAGATTATATACTTTCACATTTGAAGCCTGTCAACTTCAAGAGGACGTAATCAGAGCAGCATAACCACGTACTACTTTAACATGACCTTTAATCAGAGCAGCATAACTGGACCATATACCACTTTAACATAACCTTTAATCAGAGCAGCATAACTGGACCACGTACCACTTTAACATCACCTTTAATCAGAGCAGCATAACTGGACCACATACCACTTTAACATAACCTTTAATCAGAGCAGCATAACTGGACCACATACCACTTTAACATAACCTTTAATCAGAGCAGCATAACTGGACCACATACCACTTTAACATAACCTTTAATCAGAGCAGCATAACTGGACCACACACCACTTTAACATCACCTTTAATCAGAGCAGCATAACTGGACCACACACCACTTTAACATAACCTTTAATCAGAGCAGCATAACTGGACCACATACCACTTAATTAACATAACTTTTAGAGGTCAATGGATCAAGGGTTGGATGCTCCCAAGCACTGGAATACACAAACGTCATGTAGAATGCATACTTTTACTTTAAATACTTAAGTACATTCAAATTCAAGTACATACATTCAATAGAAAATACTTCTACTTTTACTTAAAGGGGAACTATTTTACTATTTCTTTCACTATTTGGGCACTCTTACACAATTCCTGTGAGTCTATGGAACACCTCTGTAATTATTATTTTTTTATTCATTGTTTTGTATTTCTAATCAAGTCCTCAAAAACAGCATTTTTCTACCTCAAGATCTTAAGCCGTTTTGAGCCTGGGCTCCAACCACTGTGTGCAGCTCATCATGTACCTGATGCCACACAGCCACATTATCATGCAGCGGTGTCTCTCTGACATCACAAATCAGCACATTTTCAGATGACTCAGTTCAGTGAGGGTGAATATTGTGAGAGGAGAATTGGAAGAATGCGCCAATATGAGAATTAGAGACATAGATCATATTAATATAAGTTCACATAGCTAGGAAACAATGCTAAACACTCAAAAAGGCAATTTATAAGATAGTTCCCCTTTAAGTAGAATTTGAATGGAGGACTTTTAGGTTTACCAGAGTACTCATTTATCTGGGTATTTCTACTTTTACTTAAGTAAAGGAATTGTGTACTTATTGTCTTCTTCCACCACTGCACATATGGAACGGCGCCTGGGTTGAGTGAGGACAGGACACATTAACAGAATTTTTCTGTTAATTTAATCGGCATGTAACTCTGCCCTGCGTCGCAGTGACCACACCGATGACCACACAGTATCACCGTTTATAGAGAAAGTAGATGAAGGTGTATTCGCTAAAATGGCTGATTTTGGCTCGGTATAAATTTACTTAATCAAATGTTTCAGGAAAAGAAAATCTGTGCAGGACCTTGAAATTATACATCCATTCAATTCTATCAAATGCTTTTCCACGTCTAAGCTTACTATATATTCATTCTTTCAATCTTCATTTCAACTCAAATAATCATTGAGGGCACACCCTCATTTACAATGATGTCAAGCATACAAACATAATAAATACATGACAAATACAATAAACAATACAATAAACAATATACAATATAAAAGTATTGCAATCATAATTTTTTTTTTTACAATCAATTAAAATAATTATAGATCAATTAAAATGGTGGAATGGTTGGTGATCAAGGATCTAAACTGACCAAAGGAGAAAAGTATTGAGCCTTAGAGTTTATTGTATGATGTTCCATCTGTCAGGAGCACAGAAGCTAAAAGCAGACGTCCCAAGTTCAGTACAAACTCTAGGTGCTTTAAGTGTGAGAGCCAGTTATTGGAACGTGTACCATAGGGTCCAGACGTCCACTCCAGCAGAGAAGTGAGATAAATTGGGCAATCTCCAATCATGGCTTTGTACAAAAACAGATGCCAATGCAGCTCTGGCCTCTCTGCTATAGGGAGGACTATCTTTGTCCTTTTATGTATTGCATGACTCCCAACAATCTTCTGATATTAGAACATGCCTGTCTGACGAAGAGAAGTCGTGGAATTAATGAGTATACTTTCAGTTCGAGAGACTCCCTGGTCCCTGATAATGATCTGGTCAGTGTCTGACCTCGCCTCATGTCCCACAGCCTCCCTACTATATACCGCCCGCCCAGACAACAGCCCACCACGTCCCTGAGCGGATCCAGGCCAGTTCTGATGTAACAACAGGTCACATCATCACTAACCATTACCCAGCTCACGGCAGCCAGAGGATCGGGTGGGAGGGCGGACGCACTGGGGGTCAGGTCTGGTTTTCTGCTAGTAGCCAAGTTCAGTCAAAGAACATGCTCTTTACTTACACCAGGCGAATGAATAACGTGAGGGGTTTCGTTAAAAAAAACATCATACATTCATGTAGGATAATACAATGTTGCCTCATTTTAATTGCTCAATATTTCACAAAATACAGATCATTACATCCTCTATAATGTAATGGTAACACTTTAATTTAGAATTACAAAGAATGATTATAGGCTCAACAGCAGAAATTATGACAAATTAAGAAAATATGCTAACTGAATCACAAATATGCTAACTGAATAACAAATATGATAACTGAATAATAAATATGATAACTGAATCACAAATATGCTAACTGAATAATAAATATGATAACTGAATCACAAATATGCTAACTGAATAATAAATATGATAACTGAATCACAAATATGATAACTGAATAACAAATATGCTAACTCAATCACAAATATGCTAACTGAATAACAAATATGCTAACTGAATAACAAATATGCTAACGGAATAACAAATATGATAACTGAATAACAAATATGCTAACTGAATAACAAATATGCTAACTGAATCACAAATATGCTAACTGAATAACAAATATGCTAACGGGATAACAAATATGCTAACTGAATAACACATATGATAACTGAATAACAAATATGCTTAACTTTTTTAACGAGAGGTAAGCAGGTAGAGTTTTGAGAGTCAAGTGGAAAGTAATTCCTCTGAACGTGTCATTGGGAAAAGCAAAGTGTAGAAGCCGTTCTGGAAGAATTCCCCTGCGCTGTAAAAGACAGCAGGTCTGAAACCTGAGCAACTGATCGCTAATCAACATACAGTATAGATCCTCATTAGTTCCCATTGTGCCCGCGGTCCTCTCATTTTGAAATAAAGGTCTTCGATTAATATTTAAAATAAGTGGATAATCAACTCTCATCGACGCTCCTGTTACTCTCATTAGAGCGTGGACTGTATTATTATGCGTGTGCACATGCATGTCATGATTACATGAAGAAAGGATCGGCAGCATTGAAGACATTCAGAGAACCTGAGGAGGACTTGAGGAGCATCATGTAACAGTATCCTCTGCTTCCATGACGATGCTTTGGGTTGAGGGGGAGGGGATCATATGTTTCATTTAAAGGAACACGCCAACATTTTGGGAAATTAGCATATCGTCTTCTCCAGAGAGAGAGAGACAAGAAGAGAGATACCAGTTTCCTCTCTGTGCGTTCAGTATAGAAAGCTATCTGGTTAGCCTAGCTTAGCACAATGAATGGAAACGGACAGTGCCGGTTAGCCTAGGCATTGTCCAACTAACACCTCTCCCGAAGGCTAACCGGCACTGTCCGCTTCCATTCATTGTGCTAAGCTAGGCTAACGTGCAGCCAGAGAGGAAACTGATATCTATCTTCTTGTCTCTCTCTGGAGAAGACGGTAAGCTAATTTTCCAAAATTTTGGGAATACATGCATGATCAAATAATCTCAAAATCAGGTTATAGTGGATAACAGTTCTAATAAAAAAAAAATTTTTTGAAAACCAATCAACATGAAATACAAGAACAAGGTAATTACTGACTGGAGGTTACCACGCAATTAATCTCACATTACTGACCTGATTGACCTGTTTCGCAAAACAGGTTTTCACATGAGAGCCAGCTTCCCTATGATTAGCAGAAAGAGAGGCGTTGAAGCAGGTTTAAAAATGTTTCTTATGTACCCCAGTTGCTATTGCATGTACATATTTGTGTTTCATTACACGTATGTACATACATACCAACTATTCGCCTGTTTTATTCTCCACCCATCGATCATCCATAGCAACACTATTATCACCGACATCCAAAAAGGGGGATCCCCCCGTGAACGGTCCTTCTAAGCTTTCTCTCCTCCACATCGCCTGTGGTGCTTTTTTCCTATTGCTAGATTTATATATTTTTATTGGATTTTACAATACACAAGTCAAATTTACATTGCCATCAATTATTTTGAGTTCCTTTTCTCCACAAACATACAAATACCCCCCTCCCCCTTATCTCTGTCTTAACATATTTAAGTCCACGTTTAGTGTAATCATATACAAATACGTATACATTCAATGGTACCTTTAGTCAAATATATCATACATAGGTCAAAATAAATAAAAAAAAAAATTATTAAAATTACATCCTTACAACACCTTTAATAACATGCCTCCGCTCTCCCCCGGAGTCAACTGACCACGGGAGAGCGCAGGGGGACAAAGCCACCAAACATCCACCAGAGCCCCGACACAAACGGCCGCAGCTACCAGCCCCCACCATCCACACCAAGGCCCCATCCACCCGTGACCCCCCCCCCCCCCCCCCCCCCCCCCCCGCGCGACCTGAAGACACCAGACCACCTGATCCCTTAAGCATCCGGTCATGAGTTTCCTCCTGCAGAAGCCCTCCTATATCTTCCATTTTTAAGTATTCAGTAAATGGTTTCCATATACCCTCGTAAACCTCCATTTTCTATTGCTAGTTTTTCCTTACCTTCGCTGGGGTATGTCTGGGAGTGTTGCATTTATTTATTTTTACATTTATTTGGGATTTCACGGTGGGTTTTTGTTCTTGATTTATTGTGGTTTCTTCTCGACTTGTTTAAAGAAGACTTGTCCGGCCCATGGGGACATTACCTTGTGATTTCGGGGCTTTACAAATACATTTGATTTGATTTAGTTCCCTGTCTGTGTTGGACTACGGAGATGTGATTTATGGACATGCAACGGCTTCCGCTCTTAAGCCTGTAGACTCCGTATATCACCGCTGATGGTTATGGTGCTCAACCATTGTGTCCCGTACAATAGCGTTGGATGGTCCTCCCTATAGCAGAGAGGCCAGAGCTGCATTGGCATCTGTTTCTATTTAAAGCCACAATAGGGAGGTGTAGTGGTTACGTCATTGCCGTTTTTCGTGTTCCACCCTCTGTCCAACGCAATGTATTTCCCCCATTGCCCATTTCTAAATCTTCTCGTTTAAAACAAATAAAGCATTACCATTTGCATGGTGTACCTTTCTGTGCGTAGTCATCCACAATCTATAGCTCAACATGAAAATATTCGCAATTAATCATAAAAAAAAATCAGCGAATTTTATTTCAACCAAATATGCTTAAACAATAATGTTAGTGATAGAAGGGAACTCATTTTGTGCAAAAATGGAAAGCGTTTCAATTTCCACGTGGCAGAATTGTTACAATAGCCGATAATCCAATTCCCCAATGATAAATCCCTATACGAGTGGACCTCGCGGGCGGTTCAAAGCGACGTCAGACTACACCTCCCTATTGGAGATTTCCCAAATGATCTCGCTTCGCTATTGGAGTGGACATCTAGACCCTATGGTACAAGATCCAATGATTGGCTCTTACACTTAAACGCACTGACTACAAGATATTACTACTCACCTTCAAGGCCCTCCATAATTTGGCCCCCTCCTTATCTTACAGAACTTCTCCAGTCTTACGCTCCCTCTCGGTCACTCAGATGTTCCTCTTCCTTCCAACTTGTCACTCCTCCTTCCTGTCTGACTACCATGGGATCCAGAGCCTTCTCCCGCCTCTGGAACTCCCGACCACAAGACATCTGCGCAATAGACAACCTCCCCACCTTTGTTTCCCGTCTCAAAACACATTTGTTCATTCTGGCATATTCACTTTACTTTTAAGTTTATTATAACTGAGGCGGCTGGGTGGCGCAGCGGACATTGCGCTCGTCACCAACACAAGAGACACCGGGTTCGACTCGGGCTGTCGGCGTAGCCTCCGGCTTGGGCCGGCCGTCATACTAGTCATAACTCAATTGGCAGAGTTAGCGGGTGGAAGTCGATGGGTGGTAATCTGGACGTTGTGGACAGCGACTCCTACAGGTCGGTTGGGGGACGCCTGCACAGCAGAGACAGGAAATGGCGGGGGTAGTGTGAGCCTCCCACACGTTACACCTCGCCAAATGAGAGTCCGCGCTGGCAGGTGAAAAGATGTGACAGGCTGCCTCCACATGTATCGGAGGGGACATGTGATGCAAGGCTTCTATCCTCCCTACAACAGGCCAGTGGGGGGCATATGCGAGCAACGTTCAAGACAGGGGAGGGGAGAATTGGCACAGCGAAATTGGGATGGGAGAAAAAATTGAAAAAGAGGAGAAAAAGTGGATTTTGGTTTTTAACCCTTTATGGCGACCTTTGGTGCTTTGAAAGGCGCCTTCAAATAAAATGCATTTATACACAGCACCTTCACCTCCACAAAAAATAAAAGTCCATAGAAAAGAAAAATCGTCTACAGAAGCTGCGTCTTTTCACCGAATACACTTTCCAGGGTGAGGCTCGTGTCAAAATAACACTTAATCGAGACGCGCCAAGTTAACTCCAAAGCCTTCGAGTTCCTCCTCGAGAGATCTAGGAGAGGAAAGGAGGAATAATGACAGAAAGAGATCTAGGAGAGGAAAGGAGGAATAATGACAGAAAGAGATCTAGAAGAGAAAAGGAGGAATAATGACAGAAAGAGATCTAGAAGAGAAAAGGAGGAATAATGACAGAAAGAGATCTAGGAGAGGAAAGGAGGAATAATGACAGAAAGAGATCTAGGAGAGGAAAGGAGGAATAATGACAGAAAGAGATCTAGGAGAGGAAAGGAGGAATAATGACAGAAAGAGATCTAGGAGAGGAAAGGGGGAATAATGACAGAAAGAGATCTAGGAGAGGAAAGGGGGAATAATGACAGAAAGAGATCTAGGAGAGGAAAGGGGGAATAATGACAGAAAGAGATCTAGGAGAGGAAAGGAGGAATAATGACAGAAAGAGATCTAGGAGAGGAAAGGGGGAATAATGACAGAAAGAGATCTAGGAGAGGAAAGGAGGAATAATGACAGAAAGAGATCTAGGAGAGGAAAGGGGGAATAATGACAGAAAGAGATCTAGGAGAGGAAAGGAGGAATAATGACAGAAAGAGATCTAGGAGAGGAAAGGGGGAATAATGACAGAAAGAGATCTAGGAGAGGAAATGAGGAATAATGACAGAAAGAGATCTAGGAGAGGAAAGGAGGAATAATGACAGAAAGAGACTACGGAGAGGAAAGGAGGAATAATGACAGAAAGAGATCTAGGAGAGGAAAGGAGGAATAATGACAGAAAGAGATCTATGAGAGGAAAGGGGGAATAATGACAGAAAGAGATCTAGGAGAGAGGAAAGGAGGAATAATAACAGAAAGAGATCTAGGAGAGGAAAGGAGGAATAATGCAAGAAAGAGATCTAGGAGAGGAAAGGGGGAATAATGACAGAAAGAGATCTAGGAGAGGAAAGGGGGAATAATGACAGAAAGAGATATAGGAGAGGAAAGGGGGAATAATGACAGAAAGAGATCTAGGAGAGGAAAGGAGGAATAATGACAGAAAGAGATCTAGGAGAGGAAAGGAGGAATAATGACAGAAAGAGATCTAGGAGAGGAAAGGAGGAATAATAATGACAGAAAGAGATCTAGGGGAGGAAAGGAGGAATAACAGAAAGAGATAGGAGAGAGGAAAGGAGGAATAATGACAGAAAGAGATCTAGAAGAGAAAAGGAGGAATAATGACAGAAAGAGATCTAGGAGAGGAAAGGAGGAATAATGACAGAAAGAGATCTAGGAAAAGAAAGGAGGAATAATGACAGAAAGAGATCTAGAAGAGAAAAGGGGGAATAATGACAGAAAGAGATCTAGGAGAGGAAAGGGGGAATAATGACAGAAAGAGATCTAGGAGAGGAAAGGAGGAATAATGACAGAAAGAGATCTAGGAGAGGAAAGGGGGAATAATGACAGAAAGAGATCTAGGAGAGGAAAGGGGGAATAATGACAGAAAGAGATCTAGGAGAGGAAAGGGGGAATAATGACAGAAAGAGATCTAGAGGAGGAAAGGAGGAATGACAGAAAGAGATCTAGGAGAGGAAAGGAGGAATAATAACTATGGAGTCATTGTGTCAAAATAACACTTAATCGAGAGGCGCCAAGGTAATTCCAAAGCCTTCGGATGCCTCCTATTCAAGCTCTCATCGACAGCCCCCAGGCTGGCCCACACAACAAGGCTGTCAGGTCGAACTCCCGCATGGTGTTTGTAACGTGTCTGGCTGTGTGACGTCAACTTGTCAGCATGAAAACAACCGGATGGGTTAGCAAGTAGCTTACCAGATGTCTTTTGGGATTTGGTACATAGGCTACCCATTTATTGTTAGCAAAACATAAAATGAGGACTGTGACCATACGATGCCTCCGTATACGGCATTCATTCAATGTACACAACTACCGTATATCAATAAATGGTGATCACAAACACCAGCCACATCGTTACCAGAGAACTAGTTTAAACAAGTTGACGCTGCTGTCGGACGGCAGGTGGAACAGGAAGTGAAGTGAGTCACTGGCTCAGGTCAAATGATATTAAACCTGTAGCTACATCAGGTACAAACAACGGAGTGCCACTTAGTGACCGAAACATGACACTGCAACTTAAATAACAACACAAAAATACAATAGGCACATTTGTTTTAGGAAACGTCGGCCTGGCGGGATGAACTGTGGTTAACCGAGAGAACACAGGGAGTCTTAGTCACCCGCTGACGTCGTCTCCAACAACACATGCCGCTCCCAAACAAACACAGACCCCGACACGCACCTTGCACACACGTCCAGGAACATCGTCCTGCTCGTACACTATGCGGTAGACGAGAAGGAATTCACTAGACTTTCACATGCAAAGCCCTTAACTGGTGGACCTGGTGCTATTCTCTCTCAAAGCTTATAGGATTCATTTAATTGCAAACCTATATTTAAACCCCGAAAGGGCTACTGAGGTTCCCCCCTCATTTACAGTCACGTCGAGTGTACAGACATTTACATTTACATTTACATTTAGTCATTTAGCTGACGCTTTTATCCAAAGCGACTTACAAGTTCTGTGCGACAAGACAGCAAGAAGGGTATAACTCTATCAGCTGAGTAACAATGTTCATCAAAGTGTTGCGTGTTACAGTGTAGGTTAGTTTATTAGGACAAGTGCATGACATTAAGGTTAGTCGGGGTTAGATTTTTTTTTTTTTTTTTTTTTTTTTATCATTTCAGATAATGGTTGAAGAAGTGAGTCTTTAGTCGACGGCGAAAGATTGGACGGGATTCGGCTGTCCTAACTGGGATGGGTAGTTCATTCCACCATTGTGGGGCAAGGACTGAGAATAGGCGGCTTCTCTTTGATGACCCTCCGGGAGCTTGGATAGGAGTAGATCTGAGGCGGCCAGAAGATGCAGAGCGTAGGGGTCTTGAGGGTGTGTAGTTAGAGACCATTGACCGGAGGTAGGCGGGAGCGGTTCCCTTTGCCGCACGGTATGCTAGGTCGAGGGCCTTGAAGCGGATACGTGCAGCAATGGGGAGCCAGTGCAGGTCTGGAGCGTAACAGTAAGAAGCATTTTGTATGAAAGTATTCTGTACTTCTGTATGACAACTATTAAAGAACTTGAACTTGGTCCCTAAGGAGTGGGGTGACATGGGCCGACTTCGGTAGGTTTGAGATCAGGCGGGCCGCTGCATTTTGAATGAGTTGAAGAGGCTTGGTGGCAGTGGCCGGGAGGCCAGCTAGCAGTGCGTTGCAGTAGTCGAGGCGGGAGATGACTGTTGATTGGACGAGGAGTTGGGTGGCTTCTTTTGTCAGGAAGGGGCGTATCCTTCTGACGTTGCTCAGGAGGAATCTGCAGGTTCTGGTTGTCGCTGCGATGTGAGCAGAGAAGTTCAACTGGTCGTCGAGGACAACACCAAGGTTCTTGGCGGTCGGCGACGCGGTCACAGCTGCATTCTCGACTGTGATGGAGAGGTCGGTCAGGGGGGAGGATTTGGCCGGCAGGTGGAGCAATTCTGTTTTGCTTAGGTTCAGTTTGAGGTGGTTGGTCGTCATCCAGGCGGAGATGTCGGACAGACAGGCCGAGATCCGCTCAGAGACGTGGATATCTGAGGGAGGGAAGGAGAGGAAGAGTTGAGTATCATCGGCATAACAATGATATGAGAAGCCATGAGACGTGATAATGTTACCCAGTGATTTAGTGTAGAGGGAGAAGAGAAGGGGTCCTAGGACCGAGCCCTGGGGGACACCCGTCCGGAGGGGGCGGGTGGCCGACAGAGTCCCTCTCCATGACACTTGGTAGGAGCGGTCATTGAGGTATGATGTCAGCCATGTCAGCGCAGATCCAGCCACTCCCATTCCTGCGAGGGCCGCGAGGAGGATCTGATGGTTGACTGTGTCGAAGGCTGCAGATAGATCTAGGAGAATCAGGACAGAGGAGAGGCCTTTCGCTTTTGCTAAGTGAAGTGCCTCTGTGACCGCAATGAGCGCCGTTTCTGTGGAGTGGCCAGTCCGGAAGCCAGACTGATTGGGGTCTAGGAGGTCATTCTGTAAGAGATAAGCAGTAAGTTGGTTGGATACAGCACGTTCAAGTGTTTTAGAAAGGAAGGAGAGAAGAGAGACAGGGCGATAGTTGGCTATGACGGTGGGGTTCAGGGTTGGTTTTTTTATGAGGGGCGTGACTCTGGCTTGTTTTAGGGAGGTGGGGACCACCCACGAGTTGAGTGAGGAGTTGATGGTTGCAGTTAGGAATGGGAGGATGTCCGGTGCTATGGTCTGGAGGAGTGGGGAGGGTAGCTGGTCCAGCTGGCATGTAGTCGGACGGTTCGACGTTACCAGTGTCAGGGTCTCGGCTTCTGTAATGGGAGAGAAAGATGACGGGAAGGATGAGGTTCTCGATTCAGCGTTTGGAATGGGTGGGGGTTGGGAGAAGGACAGACAGAGATAAGCTAAAAGAAAAGGTATATCCTTCCTCCTTATTTGATACACTTGTTAAGTGTCTTGGTCAAGGACACTTGGACATGCTGCTTGGGAGGAGCGGGAATCAAGCCGGGAACCTCGGGATTACCAGACGACTGTTCTGTAACTCCTGGTCCACTGTCGCCCGCGTCAGTTACTGTCTATTTTATGTGTATCAGTGACAATAAAACCGTAAACAAAGAGGCCTATTAACATTCACTTTAACCTGTTAAACAGCTAATTGACTTTGTATGTTAAAACCATGAGCTATGGATAGAATTGAGCTCCACTGAGAACAATCTCTGGAACCAGAAAACCTCTATTTTGAGTCATTGATTCACATCACCTCTGGAGGAGGAGAGAATGAGATTAACAATCTGTAGAATGAGAAATACACAAAAATCAGCAGATTGTCAATTGCAGAAATATGGCAGTAAAATGTACTTTGTATCATATATTAAAAAAGCCACATGGGCCTTATAGAAAACACAAGAGATGTGTTAGGGTGGCGTCTAGGAACTAGGGATGCTCGATATTGGCTTTTTTACCGATACCGATATACCGATATTGTCCAACTCTTCATTTCCGATACCGATATCAACCAATATCAACCGATACCGATATATGCAGGGTTTCCCCCCAAAAACTGAATAATTTCAGGTAATTAACATTACATATCTCTTGTTGTGGAATTAACACAACATTATGCATACTTTCGACAATAAATAAAATCAGAATTTGTTCTTACTTGCTTGCCTGGGTAAATAAAGGTTATAGAAATGTAAAAAGAAAAGAAAAAAAAGAGTAGAACACAAGGCACAGGAGAATGAGGCGGTTTAGGGTATTTAATTAGGTACCCGACATCGACAAGGCAGATAGTGAAATGTATAGAAGAAGGTCACTCCATGTGATCCCAGGCAACGTCCAGGCTGGTGACGTCCACGGGTGGGGAGTAGGCCGGGGTTGTGCAATCCTACACACAGAGAGCAAAGTTAGAACAAGGCAGGTTCAGAGACAGAGGAAGCGTACAGGTTAGAGTCCCAGTACCACGGTACAGGTGAAGCAACACTCGGACGAGGAGTGGCAGGAGTGCAGGCCTCGTATCCAGGCTCGGTGATGACGTGATGAGTCTCAGGTGTGTAGGATGACCCAGGTAGACAGCGTGGGGATGAGGTGACAGGAAGCAGCCCATATAAGGGTGTGGATACCTGCTGCCTGACAGGAGAGAGGGAGACCCTGGCTGTGGCTGTAACAAGATGATTAGGCTGCACAGAGTTCAAGTCATGGATCCAGAAACTCTCCCTTCTAAAGAAAGTTGGTAATCATACCTCCGGGAGAGTCTTGATTTTCTCAATGCCCCAGAACCTTAGTGAAGCTGGTGAAATGGTGTGCGATCGCATAATCCATATTATTATCCTTATGTTCCGCTGTTCTAACTTGAAGGGCTCTTTGAGTCTGTCCTAAACATTCACTAGGCACATTTACATTGGAACAGCTGTAAATGCCTAGTCTATTGCGAAGTCAGTCCCTGTTTGAAGATTTTTTTTAAAGATTTACAGTTCCAGTGTTCTATTGTCTGTTTTGCATGTATAACCCGTTATTATATAATTAATTAGAATGTTAGAATTCATTTTAGAATGATGATCAGTGTGACTGTACTCCTGAAAAAGTATAGTAATATGGTTTATTTGTATTGGGAAATTAACATTACAGCTAATCAACATTAGCTGGTTGAACAACATCTATATGTGTGGTAATAATGCAGATATTGAGTGTATTTCTGTGAAAATGCGCGTGGCCGGTGGGCACAGCTACGTCCATTAACATGGGAGCGAAAGTGAAGCGCTGGTCGCCCGCCCGCCTGCCTGCCTTCGCGCGCGACTGGTGTGTTTGCGCTGTGAGCCTGAATGAATGAATGAATGAATGAATGAATGAATGAATGAATGAATGAATGAATGAATGAATGAATGAATGAATGAATGAATGAATGAATGAAAACTTTATTTAACAGATTGCAGAATGGGTACAATACAGTACGGCTCAATACACACAATTGACAAGTTTCAAGTTTCAAGTTTCTTTAATAGTTGTCATACAGAAGTACAGAATACTTTCATACAAAATGCTTCTTACTGTTACATGACATGCCCCTTTGTAATTGTATTTGGTTGTTTGTTTGATGTGTGTTTTAATTATTTCCCGTACCTCTGTGATGTACTGTATATACCAACCAACTGTCTCTTTTCTATTTATTTAATTTAATTATTTTGTCCCCTTTCCCTGTTACCCTTCGAGGGGACCGTTTGTCCTCTCACCAGGCCGTCATTGAAAATAATAATTTGTCCTGACCTGCCTGGTTAAATAAATATATATATATATTTTTTGTAATATATAGAATTACACAGCGTATAAAATCATAACTGTAAGACAACAAGGTGAGGCAAAAAGCAAGGATAATAAATCAATTAAAACACGTACAACTTGATTGACAAAGGTTGGAGATCAAGGTTTTAAACTCTGCAACAGAGGGAAGAATCTCAAGGTTTAAGGACCGTTGGAGTTCATTTTATGAGCTAGAGGGGCATCATGGCAGATTTTAAATGCAGATTTACCCTGTTCCGAGCAAACTCAGGGGACCATAACGACCAGCCAGTCACTAGAACGCGTCCCATCCATAGGTTCCCAAAAATTCCATTCCAATAACGATGTCATACAAGGAGACTGAATTACGTTGGACTCGAGTTGCCCTCTAAAGCGACACAAGCATTTTGACGGCGGTTAGCCTAATTAGTCTTAAACATATTGGACTTCAAAGAGGAAGACACATTCCGTGGATGTCTGGTGACTCCCGAGCGGCAGCGGCAAACAATGGTGCTCATTGGCCCTATCGTAAAGAGCATCGCCTAACGAGCCGGTTAACCTCTTACCCCCCGGAGGGGACAAAGGCTACCGAGCGGGCCAGTGAAGTCTAGCATGAAGTGTGGTGTTTATATAGAACCCATTGACTTCCATCCATCCCACCACCATGTGCCAGAGCCGCTGTGCTTTTGTTGTCGCAAAGTGGACATATATCTGGGGCCAGAGCCGCGGTGACAGGTGTCCGGCGGTCGTCTCCGATGGGGACGTTTTAGTTTTTCTTCAGATTCAGATTCAGATTCAGATTCCTTTATTGTCACGTCATTCAGTACCGTCCTTACAGAGAAACAAAAAGGGTGAAATTCAATTTGTTGTGGTTCCTCAACCATACGTTAAGTTATGTATTTATTTTTTACCCAGGGACAGTGCACATTAATCAACATCTTCAGTTTCCACATCAATGTAAATGCATAGCAGCATCCAATAATATAAATACAATAAAATTAAGAGTAAGAATAAAACAAGATAAAATATGACTAAAATAAAGATGACTATATATACAGTTCTAAAAAGTCGCAGATAACAGGATGTAGATTGTAGATATATATACTATATCAAATTTAAATAACAAAAAAAAAGTATGTTGCGTGATGTGCAATGTGAAGATTTTTAGCAGCGGGTAAAATACAATGTGCAGTACAGTTTTTTTTATCAGCAGCAACAGTGTTTCTCAAGTGTAGTCCAAGGGGGGGGGGGGGGGGGGCTCTCTGTAGAACGCCTTCAGGATCTTCTTCTTCTTCTTCTTCTTCTTCTTCTTCTTCTTCTTCTTCTTCTTCTTCTTCTTCTTCTTCTTCTTCTTCTTCTTCTTCTTCTTCTTCTTCTTCTTCTTCTTCTTCTTCTTCTTCTTCTTCTTCTTCTTCTTCTTCTTCTTCTTCTTCTTCTTCTTCTTCTTCTTCTTCTTCTTCTTCTTCTTCTTCTTCTTCTTCTTCTTCTCTATTTAGCTGACATTGTCAAGTCAAACCTTTGATCATGCGTTGTAGAGTGTCAACAGTGGCTTGCTTCCAGGTAAGTGTTTTGTCTTGTTGTCGGGGCGCCCTGCAGAGACATGTTGAGGACAGGGGAAGACTATAGTGTATTATGTGTTAACAACACCGCTCAGCTATTAGTGCCTCGCAAAGTGCAGATAAGTGGTTTTTCCCCACTTGTGTTATGCAGATAGGAGGTTTTGCATATGATTATATATATACGGTAAGAATAAATATATACTGTATATTATGGTATATACTGCATTATACAGGAACCTATAAACTGATTGTGCATGGACGTGCTTTGACAACACACTTTGATATTGTCTTCTTTGAATCTTGTTCAAATAGGAGAGCATGACGCAGACCTACATGTGTCTAATCCCTGTTTAAAACATAACGTACACCTACTGTACACCGTGTCACATGACACTGCCTGCCAGAGAGAGAGAGAGAGAGAGAGAGAGAGGGAGAGAGAGAGAGAGGGAGAGAGAGAGAGAGAGAGAGAGAGAGAGAGAGAGGGGGGGGAGAGAGAGAGGAGAGAGAGAGAGAGAGGGGGGGGGGGGAGAGAGAGAGAGAGAGAGAGAGAGAGAGAGGGGGGGAGAGAGAGAGAGAGAGAGAGAGAGAGAGAGAGAGAGAGAGAGAGAGAGAGAGAGAGAGAGAGAGAGAGAGAGAGAGAGAGAGAGAGAGAGGGGGGGGAGGATGAATAATGACAGAATGAGATCTAGAAGAGCTGATAGAGTTGTGCCCTTCCTGATGACTTGTCGTACAGAACTTGTAAGTCGCTTTGGATAAAAGCGTCAGCTAAATCATCATCATCATCATCATCATCATCATCATCATCATCGTCATCATTTATTTATTCGTAAATTACTAAATGTAAATGTAAATGTAGAAGAGAAAAGGAGGAATAATGACAGAAAGAGATCTAGGAGAGGAAACGGGGAATAATGACAGAAGGAGAGGAAGGAGAGGAAAGGAGGAATAATGACAGAAAGAGATCTAGGAGAGGAAAGGGGGAATAATGACAGAAAGAGATCTAGGAGAGGAAAAGAGGAATAATGACAGAAAGAGATCTAGGAGAGGAAAGGGGGAATAATGACAGAAAGAGATCTAGGAGAGGAAAGGAGGAATAATGACAGAAAGAGATAGGAGAGGAAAGGAGGAATAATGACAGAAAGAGATCTAGGAGAGGAAAGGAGGAATAATGACAGAAAGAGATCTAGGAGAGGAAAGGAGGAATAATGACAGAAAGAGATCTAGGAGAGGAAAGGAGGAACAATGACAGAAAGAGATCTAGGAGAGGAAAGGTGGAATAATGACAGAAAGAGATCCAGGAGAGAAAAGGAGGAATAATGACAGAAAGAGATCTAGGAGAGGAAAGGTGGAATAATGACAGAAAGAGAGGAAGGAGAGGAAAGGAGGAATCATGACAGAAAGAGATCTAGGAGAGGAAAGGATTAATAATGACAGAAAGAGATCTAGGAGAGGAAAGGAGGAACAATGACAGAAAGAGATCTAGGAGAGGAAAGGAGGAACAATGACAGAAAGAGACTACGGAGAGGAAAGGAGGAATAATGACAGAAAGAGATCTAGGAGAGGAAAGGAGGAACAATGACAGAAAGAGACTACGGAGAAGGTTGACAGAGGGATTCCCACTGCACCATGCATCTGTGTATGAAGTTGGTTAGGGGTGATAGCTGTCATTGATTGTTTTGTTGTAGTTGTCTTTAATTGTTAGCTATTTTGTGTGATCAGTTATATTTTGTTTATTTGTTTTTTGTGTCTTGTCTCGTCTATGTATATACAGTAATGTTGTGTATATGTATATGTGTGTGTGTGTATGTATATATGTTTTGTATACTGTTTTGTATCATTATAACCCTTTGAGTGCCAGCGACGACATTACTCGTTTTATCAGCCCCCCCCGGTGAGTGCCGACGACGACAAATGTCGTTTTATTTTTTTATTAGCGATCTGAATTCATATTTCATCAACCGAGTCTCCCGTTGGTACAGCAACCCCTCCAGGAGCTCGGATGGGAAAAAAGCGCCCCCTATCGTCTATCCCTGTGTAACTGCAGGTCAGTCGATTAGACTGACCTGGGATCTGTAGATCTGTAGAGGTGGAGCCAACTGGCTGCATTGTGCTGGCGAGCTGTCTGATCAAGAGGGATCTATCGCAAGACGGAAAGCAGCCTGGAATATATATTTACAGCAGCCAATAATCAATCAATAAGCGTGAAAAAAATGGGAAAATAATATTCCTTTGTTTGTTTGCCATTTGTTTTGAATCCTCTGAAATGGGGTTCACATGTGATATGAGAGACTCCCTCATCATCCACTTTCAAATCCCCTGGGATGAGAGTGACTGCATCCAAATTCCTAGTTATGTTCTACACACCGAAAATATGTACGTCATGCCATACTGTTCAGCACAGGAGAACATGTAGAACGTGTGACACACTACGTACAACATGTTCAGAGGACCTGCACACCCAGGAGGAAGTGGCGTTTGTGATGCCATGCAGATAACACTTCACTCAGCTGTTTCCACTTGCTAGCTGTCCAATCAAAACAGACAATGCGTCAGTGGCCAGAATACTGTATTTTTTTTTTCAGAGCTGATGGAATAGAGAGAGAGGGGCACATAGGCCTATATAAAGGCTATAGATGACTCACCCGCGCTGCTGGACAATGGAGACCAACATTGCCACATGGCGGCCATCTTGCCACAGGCAGCACTCCTCTCCTCCTCCTCCTCCCTAAATACATTTTATATTCCTCCACTCCTCCTCTCCTTCTCCTCCCTATACAGTTTATATACCTCCTCTCCTTCTCCTCTCTATATACAGTTTATATTCCTCCTCTCCTCCTCCTCTCTAGATACAGTTTATATTCCTCCTCTCCTCCTCCTCCCTAGATACAGTTTATATTCCTCCTCTCCTCCTCCTCTCTAGATACAGTTTATATTCCTCCTCTCCTCCTCCCTAGATACAGTTTATATACCTCCTCTCCTTCTCCTCCCCTAGATACACTTTATATTCCTCCTCTCCTCCTCCTCCCTAGATACAGTTTATATTCCTCCTCTCCTTCTCTTCTCCTCCCTAGATACACTTTATATTCCTCCTCTCCTCCTCCTCCTTTATATTCCTCCTCTCCTCCTCCTCTCTAGAGACAGTTTATATTCCTCCTCTCCTCCTCCTCCCTAGATACAGTTTATATACCTCCTCTCCTCCTCCTCTCTAGATACAGTTTATATTCCTCCTCTCCTCCTCCTCTCTAGATACAGTTTATATTCCTCCTCTCCTCCTCCTCCCTAGATACAGTTTATATTCCTCCTCTCCTCCTCCTCCCTAGATACAGTTTATATTCCTCCTCTCCTCCTCCTCCCTAGATACAGTTTATATTCCTCCTCTCCTCCTCCTCCCTAGATACAGTTTATATTCCGCCTCTCCTCCTCCTCCCTAGATACAGTTTATATTCCTCCTCTCCTTCTCCTCCCTAGATACAGTTTATATTCCTCCTCTCCTTCTCCTCCCTAGATACACTTTATATTCCTCCTCCTCCTCCTCCCTAGATACAGTTTATATTCCTCCTCTCCTCCTCCTCCCTTGATACAGTTTATATTCCTCCTCTCCTCCTCCTCCCTAGATACAGTTTATATTCCTCCTCTCCTTCTCCTCCCTTGATACAGTTTATATTCCTCCTCTCCTTCTCCTCCTCCTCCCTAGATACAGTTTATATTCCTCCTCTCCTCCTCTCCTCCTCCTCCCTAGATACAGTTTATATTCCTCCTCTCCTCCTCCTCCTCCTCCCTAGATACACTTTATATTCCTCCTCTCCTCCTCCTCCCTAGATACAGTTTATATTCCTCCTCTCCTCCTCCTCCCTAGATACAGTTTATATTCCTCCTCTCCTTCAAGTTTCAAGTTTCTTTAATAGTTGTCATACAGAAGTACAGAATACTTTCATACAAAATGCTTCTTACTGTTACGCTCCAGAGATTGTGCTAGACAAGATAGTATCAAATAACATAGTATAGCATGTAATTTAGAAGAAGAAAATGAGGTCACAGTGTTCGGTATAGACATATGTACAATGTTCGATGCAGAATAGACGTAACTGAGTTACCATATAATATACAATACTATGCAGTGTACTAATGTACAGTACTATATAGTGCAAAGCAGAAATGGGATGAGGTACAATTTAGGTACAATTTACAGTAAGGTGTACGAGTGTGTTTGTGTGTGGGGAGTGGGTGCTACAGTGTGTTTGTTTAAAGTGGGTGTGTGCTATAAAGTGTGTGGAGTGGGTGCTACAGTGTGTTTGTTTAAAGTGAGTGTGTGCGTGTGGATGTGTGTGCTATGTGCGTTTGGTGGTTGTTGTTGTGTAGTGTTCATTGTTCGTTTAGCAGCCTGATGGCCTGGGGATAGAAGCTTCTTCTGAGTCTTTCTGTGCTCGCCTTGAGACTCCGGTATCGCTTGCCTGACCGCAGCAGTTCAAAGAGGCAGTTGTTCAGGTGACTGGAGTCTTTAATGATTATCTTAGCCTTGCCCTTGCAACGCTTGTTGTAAATGTTCTGGAGGGTGGGGAGCCCCCCTCCAATTGTGCGTTCGGCTGAACGTGTCACTCTTTGTAGTCTGCTTCGGTCTTGTGCAGTGCTATTCCCAAACCAGGAGGTGATGTTGCCGGTCAAGATGCTCTCTATTGTACATGAGTAGAAGTTCTTAAGGATCTTCTGACTGATTTGGAACTTCCTTAGGCGCCTGAGGAAGTAGAGGCGTTGTCGTGCCTTCTTCACAACACTGTCAATGTGTGTGGTCCATGTCAAGTCCTCGGATATGTAGGCTCCGAGGTACTTAAAGCTGTTGACTCTCTCAACCGGTGCCCCGTCGATGCTGAGGGGGCTGTAGTCCTTGACCCCCGACCTCCTGAAGTCCACAATCATCTCCTTTGTTTTGCTGACGTTCTCCTCCCTAGATACACTTTATATTCCTCCTCTCCTCCTCCTCCCTAGATACAGTTTATATTCCTCCTCTCCTCCTCTCCTCCTCCTCCCTAGATACAGTTTATATTCCTCCTCTCCTCCTCCTCCTCCTCCCTAGATACAGTTTATATTCCTCCTCTCCTCCTCCTCCTCCCTAGATACAGTTTATATTCCTCCTCTCCTTCTCCTCCCTAGATACACTTTATATTCCTCCTCTCCTCCTCCTCCCTAGATACAGTTTATATACCTCCTCTCCTTCTCTTCTCCTCCCTAGATACACTTTATATTCCTCCTCTCCTCCTCCTCCCTAGATACAGTTTATATTCCTCCTCTCCTTCTCTTCAAGTTCAAGTTCAAGTTCAAGTTCTTTAATAGTTGTCATACAGAAGTACAGAATACTTTCATACAAAATGCTTCTTACTGTTACGCTCCAGAGACTGTGCTAGACAAGATAGTATCAAATAACATAATAACATAATATAGCATGAATTTAGATACAGTTTATATACCTCCTCTCCTTCTCTTCTCCTCCCTAGATACACTTTATATTCCTCCTCTCCTCCTCCTCCCTAGATACAGTTTATATTCCTCCTCTCCTTCTCTTCTCCTCCCTAGATACAGTTTATATACCTCCTCTCCTTCTCCTCCCTAGATACAGTTTATATTCCTCCTCTCCTCCTCCTCCCTAGTTACACTTTATATTCCTCCTCTCCTTCTCTTCTCCTCCGTAGATACAGTTTATATTCCTCCTCTCCTTCTCTTCTCCTCCCTAGATACAGTTTATATACCTCCTCTCCTTCTCCTCCCTAGATACAGTTTATATTCCTCCTCTCCTCCTCCTCCCTAGTTACACTTTATATTCCTCCTCTCCTTCTCCTCCCTACAGTTTATATTCCTCCTCTCCTCCTCCTCCCTAGATACAGTTTATATACCTCCTCTCCTTCTCTTCTCCTCCATAGATACACTTTATATTCCTTCTCTTCTCCTCTCTAGATACAGTTTATATTCCTCCTCTCCTTCTCTTCTCCTCCCTAGATACAGTTTATATTCCTCCTCTCCTCCTCCTCCCTAGATACAGTTTATATTCCTCCACTCCTCCTCTCCTTCTCCATAGATACAGTTTATATTCCTCCTCTCCTCCTCCTCCCTAGATACAGTTTATATTCCTCCTCTCCTCCTCCTCCCTAGATACACTTTATATTCCTCCTCTCCTTCTCTTCTCCTCCTCCATACATACATTTTATATTCCTCCTCTCCTCCTCCTCCCTAGATACACTTTATGTTCCTCCTCTCCTTCTCCCTAGATACTTTATAATCCTCCTCTCCTTCTCTTCTCCTCTCTATATACACTTTATATTCCTCTTCTCCTTCTCTTCTCCTCTCTATATACACTTTATATTCCTCTTCTCCTTCTTTTCTCCTCTCTAGATACACTTTATATTCCTCTTCTCCTCCTCCCTACATACATTTTATATTCCTCCTCTCCTCCTCCTCCCTAGATACACTTTATGTTTCTCCTCTCCTCCTCTCCTTTGCAAAACAACTTTCCGCCTTTCGAAATGTCTGCTGTGCGAACTTTGCCTCAGATAAAGATTCACGATCGTTTCCTCCTGAACGGCAGCTGAAATTGACGGGCGTCAGAACGCTGACCCTTGTCTGCTGACAGGAAGTGAAGCGGGCATAATCTGGATGCACCTTCCTCTCGTTTCCTCAGGGAAAAAGAGCACAGATGATGCATCATCACCTATTAATGCCTCTCGAAGGCCCAATCGGTGTGTGTACAAATGTAAAATGAAATGGACAATCGCACCACCAAAAGTAAGGAATAACAATGGATTTTGCGTTGACTGACTGAGCTTTTGATACATGAACACTAGCTGTCATTCTCCACATTTACATTTAGATTTAGTCATTTAGCTGAGGCTTTTATTCAAATCGACTTACAAGTTTTGTACGACAAGTCAGCAGGAAGGGTACAACTCTATCAGCTGAGTAACAATATTCATAGTGTTCACACTTGAGTGCTACAGTGTTGAGTGTTGAGTGTATGGTGTATGTATGCATATTAGGAAGAGTGCATGACAGTAAGAAGATTCGTTTTTTTTTAAATATATATATTGATTGAAGAAGTGGGTCTTTAGTCCACAGCGAAAGATTGGTCGGGTTTCGGCTGTCCTAACTGTGGTCGTGCGTATGTTCGTTCCACCATTGTGGGGCAAGGACCGAGAATAGGCGGCTTCTCTTTGATTATTGAGCTCTATATACAAGAACTAACACTAAACAACATGCTGTCATTCTCTAGTTGACTGACTGAGCTCTAGATACAAGAACTAACACTAAACAACATGCTGTCATTCTCTAGTTGACTGACTGAGCTCTAGATACAAGAACTAACACTAGACAACATGCTGTCATTCTCTAGTTGACTGACTGAGCTCTAGATACAAGAACTAACACTAGACAACATGCTGTCATTCTCTAGTTCAGTGTTTCTCAACTGGTGGGTCGCGACCCAAAAGTGGGTCGCCGGGCCATTTTGAGTGGGTCACGGATGTGTGTATAAAAAAAAAGATTTTTCTTTTTTATTTATTTTTTTCACTACCTATCTTTGTGAAAGTGGCTTCTCAGCTCTGGTCCAGCTGAAGACAAAGCAGAGGAACAGATTGGACATGACCTCAGAGTTGCTTTGTCTACCATCACCCCAGACATTGAGACTCTTGTCAGGAGCAAACAACATCCCCAGTTATCCCATTAGTTCCCTGGGATGTTAAGCTAAGAAGTCTGCTAAGAAGGATATATTATTTATTATTATTCTTTTATTTCATTGCGTTTTAGCCCTAGTTGCACTTTTGTTGCAACCCCAGTTATCCCATTAGTTCCCCCAAATTTACTGCAGGTCTGTTATGTTAAGCTAAAAAGTCTGCTAAGAAACATAATTATTTATTATTATTATTATTATTATTATTATTATTATTATTATTATTATTATTATTATTATTATTATTATTATTATTATTATTATTATTATTATTATTATTATTTTATTTCATTGGGTTTTTAGCCCTAGTTGCACTTTTGTTGCAACCCCAGTTATCCCATTAGTTCCCCCAAACTTAGGTCTGTTATGTTAAGGTAAGAAATCTGCTAAGAAGCAAATTATTTATTATTATTTTATTTCATTGGGTTTTTAGCCCTAGTTGCACTTTTGTTGCACTTTTTTGTGTTTATTTCATGTTTTTAACAGTGCATGAAAGATTGTGTATTACTGCAAAAAGAAATAAGAATTTAATAAATCATAGTGGTTCAAAAATTTGGGTCGCGTTAATGACTAAGGAAAATGTTGGGTCCCGAGGCTAGACCAGTTGAGAACCACTGCTCTAGTTGACTGACTGAGCTCTTTATAAAAGAACTAACACTAGACAACATGCTCTCATTCTCTAGTTGACTGACTGAGCTCTAGATACAAGAACTAACACTAGACAACATGCTGTCATTCTCTAGTCTAGTTGACTGACTGAGCTCTTGATACAATAACTAACACTAGACAACAGGGTAGATATGAGTTTTTGATTGTGTTCTGTATTTTGTGGCTGTGAAAGTGTTTTATTTAGATTAGATTAGATTAGATTAGATTAGATTAGATTAGATTAGATTAGATTAGATTAGATTAAAATGTATTGTCATCATACAGCACAAGTACAGTACAGCAAAAATAAGTCTGGCATCCAACCAGAGTGCAAATGTAATATAGAATATACAGGAGATTAAACTGGATATAAAATATATAAATTAGTACTACTGAGTGTAGTGCTAATCAGATGTATGTACAGAGTTGTATTAATATGTACAGTGATACAGGTATAAAGACAGTATGGTACAGTAGTAAGTCATACTAGCCAGCAGTGTAACTGGTAAGAGTATAGGTAAGGGATGTACAGATATAGATATATAGTATCTACAGATATGTAAAAATGTTATATGCATGTATGTACAGACAGAGGTGAATATATATATATATATATATATATATATATATATATATATATATATATATATATATATATATATATATATATATATATATACGGTAAGAATAAATATATATATACAGTATATACAGCATTATTGTACATGCTATCATACAGAGTTATATGGGTTATATGTGAATATGTTGTATATATTCCCATTTATAATGGGTTAAAAAATATTGTGTGCATTTTCCATCCGCAGATCAAACTCTTCAAGAATGCATGTGAACACACCCCACCCTGGTAGCCTGTAGTTAAAAGGAAATCACAGACTGGTGCTTTAACCATGGTGACCTCATATTTACCATCTGTCAAACATCCACCAGCGTCCAGAATATAGATGCTATGAGAGTGTTTTAAAAAGCCAAGAACAATCATTTAAACCACAAAACCCGGTTTCTCCCAGACATCCCTCTGTCTGCAACACAACCGTATTAACAAGGTTGTCATGTTGCTCTGATGTCATCGCTCAGGGTGGGATTCCTTTCCGCCCAGTTGCCAAAATGGCGGCCGTGTGAATACGTTAGCAGCCACTTCCTTGACACATGCTGTACTTCCCATGCGGTGGTGGTTTTCAAGCCCGCGCTGACAGGATCCTCTAGGGATGGGCGTGAGTGATCGATGACTCTGAACCCGAGTGGTTTTTGAGGGTGCTCTATTTATTTTTTTGGATTGCCACCAAATACGTTCACCCACCAAAAGTGCCTGTTTGTGCCACTGAAACAGAAAACATGCTTTGAAATCTCGCTCTGAAATCCAACGAGGCGTGAGTTGTAGCAGGAAGCTGGAAGCTGTGGAGCATGTGTAGTACACTTAAAGGAACACGCCAACATTTGGGGACATTTGCTTATCGTCTTCTCCAGAGAGAGACAAGAAGATAGATACCAGTTTCCTCTCTGTGCGTTCAGTAGAAAGCTATCTGGCTGCACGTTAGCCTAGCTTAGCACAATGAATGGAAGTGGACAGTGCCGGTTAGCCTTCGGGAGAGGTGTTAGTTGAACAATTCCTAGGCTAACCGACACTGTCCACTTCCATTCATTGTGCTAAGCTAAGGATAGCTTTCTATTGAGCGCACAGAGAGGAAACTGGTATCTATCTTCTTGTCTCTCTCTGGAGAAGACGGTAAGCTAATTTCCCAAAATGTTGGCATGTTCCTTTAACGTTACCGCGCAAAGTTTGTATCCAAAAGATAAAAACAGTGTTTCATGTTTATGCATTTCCATATTGTGCCAAATTGTCCACCACTTTGCACAGCGTTCATAGACTAGTATTGCCGTTCCATGAGCGGAGAGACCTCCTGCAGTAATGTAATTATTACAAATGGTAACTGACTGCTTTGACTGACACTACGCATGACGCATCGGGGTTTATTGCTGTGCATTGTTATATCTCGTTATTGCTGCTGCCATGCTCATTAGGATGCGTTCTAAAAATGTATTTCCATAAACGATTGCTCGAGGAGCACTACTACTCCTGGGAAAAAGTTACTCAGTGCTGCCCGTCCCTATAGTCTGAAGTTCACAGTCTTCGGTTCGGTGCGCTGGGGTTCACGGTCTCTCGTTTGACATTGTGAGAGCAAACGCTCCTCTTATCAGCCACAAACTTCTGAGTCGTAAAGAAAACAACAGGATTCATGGGAAGATGGTGTGTGGGGGAAGGTGGGGGGGGGGTGCGTTGGATTGTAAACACTAAACAGGCAGACAGAGGGTGCTGAGGCCTGATAGCATTGCTTCAAGGTCTCCCTGGTCGCTCTCTAAGCTACATGGCATTACGGTGATGAGGAACAGTAGTATAGGCAGCTGGTGAGAGAATTCCTGTGTCAACATTTGGACTCATGTTGGACTTGACTAAGGCTGTCTCTCCAATTGTATTAAGCATTAATGCTGTACATTAATGATGTATAATAATAATAATAATAATAATAATAATAATAATAATAATAATAATAATAATAATAATAATAATAATAATAATAATAATAATAATAACCTTATTTGTATAGCACCTTTCATACAAAAATTGCAGCTCAAAGTGCTTCACAACAGAAAAAAGATGGGCATAAAATTAGCACATAAAGTGCAGACATATAAAATCACAGTTTTTTACATTAGGATCTAACATCCCAACAGGCCACCTTGTTTATGGTTTGATTCAGTTTTAAAAATAGACAATAATAAAAAGAGTAAGATAGAATAGACAGAGTAAAATAGTGCAATAGTGCAGTGCAATAAGTAGTAGAAAAGAATAGAAAATACGGTTATACACCGTATATATATTTATTTATTCTCTTACCGTATATATATATCTATCCACATCTGTCTGTACATACCTGCATATAATCCCTTTTTTACATATCTGTAGATACTACAGTATATCTGTACATACCATACCTACTCTTACTAGTTACGCCAGTATGACTTACTACCATAGTGTCTTTATACCTTGTGATGGGAAAGTTTAAAGGTTCCATGTGGTATTCTACAATAGGGTATTATTCATCATTTCATATATAATCATCAGTGTGTTTCATATGTATCATTCATCATTTCATATATAATTATCAGTGTGGTTCATAGGTATCATTCATTTATCATTACATATGTGATTACCAAGATATATTTCAGATAGACTATAATGTTTGACTGTGGGATGTTTGACTGTGGGATTATGGGGACGTGACTTTTCGTGTGGGTTCAGATCCAAACTGAAGGTCATGATGAACTAGGATTTCACCCTAAAGTTCAAGTTCAAGTTCTTTAATAGTTGTCATACAGAAGTACAGAATACTTTCATACAAAATGCTTCTTACTATTACGCTCCAGAGACTGTGCTAGACAAGATAGTATCAAATAACATAATATAGCATGTAATTTTAGAAGAAGAAAAATGAGGTCACAGTGTTCGGTATAGACATATGTACAATGTTCTGAGTTACCATATAATATACAATACTATGCAGTGTACTAATGTACAGTACTATCTAGTGCAAAGCAGAAATGGGATGAGGTACAATTTTAGGTACAATTTACAGTAAGGTGTACGAGTTGTAGTGCAATCCTTCATCAATAAATATAAAGTGTGGGGGGTGGGTGCTACAGTGTGTTTGTTTAAAGTGGGTGTGTGCTATAAAGTGTGTGGAGTGGGTGCTACAGTGTGTTTGTTTAAAGTGAGTGTGTGCGTGTGGATGTGTGTGCTATGTGCGTTTGGTGGTTGTTGTTGTGTAGTGTTCATTCATTGTTCGTTTAGCAGCCTGATGGCCTGGGGATAGAAGCTTCTTCTGAGTCTTTCTGTGCTCGCCTTGAGACTCCGGTATCGCTTGCCTGACCGCAGCAGTTCAAAGAGGCAGTTGTTCGGGTGACTGGAGTCTTTAATGATTCTCTTAGCCTTGCCCGTGCAACGCTTGTTGTAAATGTTCTGGAGGGTGGGGAGCCCCCCTCCAATTGTGCGTTCGGCTGAACGTGTCACTCTTTGTAGTCTGCTTCGGTCTTGTGCAGTGCTATTCCCAAACCAGGAGGTGATGTTGCCGGTCAAGATGCTCTCTATTGTACATGAGTAGAAGTTCTTAAGGATCTTCTGACTGACTTGGAACTTCCTTAGGCGCCTGAGGAAGTAGAGGCGTTGTCGTGCCTTCTTCACAACACTGTCAATGTGTGTGGTCCATGTCAAGTCCTCGGATATGTAGGCTCCGAGGTACTTAAAGCTGTTGACTCTCTCAACCGGTGCCCTGTCGATGCTGAGGGGGCTGTAGTCCTTGACCCCCGACCTCCTGAAGTCCACAATCATCTCCTTGTTTTGCTGACGTTCAGGGAGAGGCTGTTTTCCTGGCACCATCCCGCCAGGACCTTGACCTCTTCCAGGTAGGCCCTCTCGTCGTTGGCAGAGATCAGGCCCACCACCACTGTGTCGTCAGCAAATTTGATGATTGTATTGCTACTCCGCTGAGCCACACAGTCGTGTGTGTACAGGGAGTAGAGGAGGGGACTCAGAACACAGCCCTGGGGGGCCCCTATGTTGAGGGTGATGGATGAGGAGGTGCAGTTGCCTGCTCTCACCACCTGGGGTCTGCCAGTCAGGAAGTCCAAGACCCACTGGCAGAGGTCATAGCCCAAGCCCAGGTCCCTGAGCTTGGCTATGAGTATGGAGGGGACTATGGTATTGAATGCCGAGCTGTAGTCGATGAATAGCATTCTCACATAGTTCCCCTGCCTCTTGTCCAGGTGTGATGCTGCTGTGTGCAGCACATGGGCTATGGCGTCCTCCGTGGACCTGTTGGGGCGGTATGCAAATTGCAGGGGGTCCATGTTGATGGGGAGGGAGGAGCAGATGTAGCCCTTTACTAGCTTCTCAAAGCACTTCATGGCTATGGAGGTGAAAGCTACAGGGCGGTAGTCGTTGAGGCAAGCAGGCTTGGATTTTTTGGGTACAGGGATAATAGTGGACTTCTTCAGGCAGGTGGGGATGACAGCCTGTTCTAAGGACAGGTTAAATATGTCAGTGAATACTGGGGCCAGTTGGTCGGCACAGACTTTTAGGACGCGGCCGGGGATGCCGTCCGGACCTGCTGCCTTCCTGATATTCACTTTTTTAAAGGTCCGCCTCACCTCATGCTCTGTTACCCTGAACACTGCGCCTCCATCAGCAGCCGACCCCCCCCCCCCCATTGCCGTGGCTTGTGAGCTGGTGTTGTTATTACCAGCATCAAACCTCGCATAGAAGGTATTGAGGTCATTTGCTAAGGAGATGTCACTGTTCAGTTTGAGGGAGGCGCCTTTGTAGTCTGTCATCGTTTTGAGCCCCTGCCACATAGCTCTAGAGTCAGCTTGTTCAAACTGGAGTTCAATTTTATCCCTGTAGCGCCGTTTGGCCTCTGACACTGTCCTCCTTACGTTGTATCGCGCCACCTTGTGGTCATTCATGTTGCCTGCCACTAGGCCGTCGTTGTATGCTTTGGTGCGCTCTCTCAGAGCTTCACGGACGGATTTGTCTACCCAGGGTTTTTGATTTGGGTAAACTCTCATTGTGGTAGTGGGGATTGTTTCTTCCACCCTAGTACAAACATAGTCCAGCACTGTCTCCGTGTAGACATTAATGTTATCTGTGTCGCGGAACACATTCCAGTCTGTGCCGTGAAACACAGACCGGAGCGTCTCCTCTGACGTCAAATCCCATTTCTGCACCTCTCGCGAGACTACAGGAGTACTTTTAATTCTCTGTTTGTACTTTGGTGAAAGAAAGATTGACGCGTGATCTGATTTACCAAAGCCACTATCAGAATGAGCCTTGTAGCCACCTTTAAATTGCGTGTAACAGTGATCTAGGATGTTACCGCCTCTGGTGTTGCAAGTCACATGCTGATAGAAGTCAGGTAATACCTTTCTCAGATTGGCGCTATTGAAATCACCCAGCACTAAAATGGCAGCGTTAACGTTCGCCACTTGTATTCTATTTACCTCGTCGTGTAGTCTGGAGAGCGCAACCTTGTTGCTGGCTTGCGGTGGAATATACACTCCGATCAGGACGATCGCCGTTAACTCCCTCGGGAGGAAGAAAGGACGACACTTGATGGTTATATATTCCAGTTCTGGGGAGCAGTGGTTGGATAATTCCTTCACGTTAGTTGGATCGCTCCAATTTTTGTTAAACATGAAGGCAATACCTCCTCCACGTTGTTTACCGGACTCTGCTGCTGTCCGATCCTTGCGATGGATAAAGAAGTGATCGGCTGGTTGAATTGCGTGGTCTGGAACCTCCGGTGTGAGCCACGTTTCGGTGAAGCAGAGAACGTTGCAGTCCCTAACGTCTCTTTGATATTGAATCCTTGCTCGGATGTCATCCAGTTTATTGTCAATTGATTGTACATTGGCTAGCAATATTGTTACAAAGGGTCAGATTAAACCGAATATATATATTTATTGCCTGAGATCCCATGTATAATATTTGTATATCGTTTGATATCCCTTGTATATTACTTGTACATATATACGGAATATCCCTTTAGTCTACTACAGCCCATAATAGTTCATTCTCTCATTGGACAAGAACCTGGCGCCAGCAGACAGGCCCCTTGAGTCAAGTTCAATAGTGCCGACGAACATGTCCCAACTAGCCCCGGTTCCGCGTAGGAATACGGCTACCGAAATACGAATGGTACTATTTGTTCACCGTGTATATAAATAGGGCGCAAGAAATGTAGAATTCCTCTTAGTCCCTTGTCCCGTTCAGTCTCGTTCAGTTCCAGTTATCCAAGTGACGTCTCTCCCCACTACGCAACGTGGGCAGAGTAGGGCTCGCATCGCCCCAAGATAGAGTCTCGTGTTATCCTACTACGTTTGTTTAACGTATCGTTCGCTCCCTACTAGTAAAAGCCTTCATTACGAGTCAAAGACCACGTGAAGTGGGTAATTGTGTGTCTACATAGAGCACTTATTGCCGCGTGCTAATAAGGATAGTAACGTCAAGTTCAACTGTGAACTACCGTGCACCACGGAGGATACCTACACCGGTGATTGCAGAGCCACCTTCCGGCAGGATTATTGCTTTGACTGTGGCTGCTGGAGCAGAGAACCGCCTACCCCGCTGCTACTGTGGGATCTACACAGGCCCGTGAGGACATCACTCGAGCCCGTCTCTGTCGGAGCAGAGACTCCACGGCTTCATCTGCGGCGCGCACCCTAGGATTACAGCTGCTGCTTTCCCCGCTGACACAGGGGTGATATCGCCTCCGTGGACCCTTGACTTTGTATAGAGCATTGCCTCCCCCTGCTGGCTTACAACCGGTAGTACCCCCCTTTCAGTATCTCCAGTATCTCTCCTGAGTACCATAGATAATTACTAATATTCATTATTGATTTGCCTATGCACATTCTATTTGCCTTATAAGCGCAATTAAAGTAATGTAATAATACCCTTTTGATGTAATAAATATTCTAAACGAGTATTTGTGTGGAAACCGTGTTATTGTGGAGAAGTTCTCATCATATACCTGTGTACGGTATTGGCCAGTAATGTACATAAGACGGTAGTAGTTTAATGATACTAATACTTGATTAATACAGTCAGGGAATTGTACCCCTCAGTTACAAATATACTGGGTAGTGGTGTCCTGTGCCGCCTG